>NC_142011.1:59326987-59653098 GCF_049901735.1 Notechis scutatus | reverse complement strand
CCCTCTTTCTCCCTCTTTCTCTTTCTCTCTTTCCCTCCCTCTTTCTCTCTTTCCTTCCCTCTCTTGCTGTCAGCCTTCAAGATCTTCCTCCTTTCCTTTGCTTCTTTCTGGCTGCCATGAGTAACGGGGGGGGGTGGGGGGGTGGAAAGTGTTGAAAGAGTTAATAACTGATATTGTATAACCTGGGGTTTCTCATTCCTGCTTAGCTTTCTCTTCTCTGCGCAACTGCAACCCTTTATCTGAGTAAGCCAAGGTCAACTAATCATCACCACCTGGAGATGTCCGCATGATGTAGTTCACAACTTTTAATTGGAAGAATCGTTTGAACTGTTGGGGGGGGGAACATTTCACTCCCTTGATATATGTGATGTGCGTGCCTAATTACCCAGATTCAGAATTTTCTTGTTGTTACCAGTAACTTCCAGTAAAAGACATCTTTTCTCTAATTACAAGAGTCTAAGTATTTCTTTCCTGGATTTAGAACGGAGCAGCAGCTGACATTTGCTTTCTCACTTTCTCCCTCTTTCTCTCTCTCTCTTTCCCCTCTCTCTCTGTCCCCGGAGATGGGGGTGGGGGAAAGAAACCTCTGAACTGATGCTGGGTGGTTGGAATCTTATGTCCGGAGGCCGACGAATCATGTGCTGAAGACCAGATGGCTGGCAGGGAGGTGGGGCAACAGGGGTGATACCGGTGGCGGATGGACTGATATGTGCAGGAGATCGCAGCATCGGAGCCCTTCCTGGGTGTTCCCTGGCCTGCGAGAGAGTGGGGATGGGGGCAAAGGACCCTCTGAACTGGTGTTACCTCCTGCCTCCGAGGAGGTCAAGTGGCTGGCTGCCAGCGATGCCCTCAGGTAAAGATGTTACGAGGGAGAAGCTTGACCCCTCCCCTCAGGAGCCACAAAGCGGTCACCGCTCCTCTGGCACCCACCAAACCTCCTCCTTCCCGCTGGGCGTGTGAGCGCTTCTGGCAAGTAGGAAGAGAAGCACGGTGGGAGGAGGCTTGGCGGCTCCTGAGGGGAGGGGTTGAGACTCCCCTTCACAACATCTTCACCTGAGGGCATTGCTGGCAGCTGCTTCCTGAGGCTCAGGAGATCTGCACTCTTCCCGCTGCTGCTCATCCTCCTTGATGTGCTGAGGCAGGAGGCAGCAACCACGACACAGGTTTTCTAGGGAGATTGCAGGATTGCCCCACCTCCCTGCCAGCCATCTGGTCTTTAGCATGTGGTTCGTCAGCCTCCGGACATCAGATTCTCACCACCCAGCACCAGTTCAAAGGTTCCTTTCCCCCCCACCCCCTTGCAGGCCAGGAAACACACGGGAAGGGCTCCGATGCCACGATCTCCCACATGCTATCCTCCCTCCTCACGCGCATCAGTCCATCCACTGCCGGTATCACCCATCGCAGACCCAGATGCGCTGTGGCCCACCAGTTGGCAACCACTGTTCCAATCTAACCCCCTGCTGTGATGACCCAGAGTATCTCAGAAATATAACAAAAACCAAAATGTAAATAAAAGTCCTTTAATGCCTTCAACTTGGCTTCCCTGTTTAATTGTTCACAGTGGGGGATTAAACTATTTTCAAAATAACATTTCAAAGACAAGAAACACAGTTCAAATTCAAAGAGCCGATAATGAACCAAAAACCAAAAACAAACCTCACTGAATAAAGTTCCTCGACAGACCAGGATAGATAATTGCCAACTTCAGGAAGATAACCAAGTACAGTCTGTTGGAAGAATGCCAACCAAGATGAACCTTCTTTAGGAATAAAACACTAATTTGCCTCCAGCGTCTGTTAGCACACAGGTCCAAACTCTTATGCAAATCTCACACCTGCAACCCATGAAGAGGATCATGGCCCTGTCCTCCCAGTAGACGTTTTACCCTGATCCTCTCCTCTTGCGTGCCCTAGGATGGATAGGAGATGGGCCTGGATCCTCCTCTGACTGCTCAGCTGGCCTCTGCCCTTCCCCAGCCTCCTCCACCATCTCTGGAGCCACACTTCCACTCCGTTGGCTGTTCCTCCTCTTCCTCAGAGTCAGTCTCCACCAGGGGCATGACACCTCCTCACACAGGAAACTCTATACCATTTTGGACAAATAGCTATTCAATTTCTTCTTGAGTGAGGTTTCTAATGAGGTTTTCACTTAACTTCTGGTGGCAAGCTATTCCACTGGTTTATTGTTCTAATTCTCAGGAAAATTCTCCTTAGTTCAAGGTTGCTTCTCTCCTTCATTAGTTTCTATCCATTGCTTCTTATCCTCTCTTCAGGTGCTTTGGATAATAGGTTGACCCCCTCTTCTTTATGGCAATCCCTTAGAAAAACTGTGGTATAGTATTATATCTAATGCTCCCAAAAAGTTGGGAGATTCAGATAAAGACTTCTTAGTGTATTATGCAATGGCACACTATCAATTGAGAAGGATCAATGAAAAAATGTGATTTTTTTAGTAGTACTACAAATTCTTTTGGGATGTAATATTGGCAAAAGTACCATGCATTGCAACAGTTCGTCCAGTGATAATGCTGGCATTATGGGGAAATGTCAAGGCCTGCATGGAAGGAAGGGAGGATAGATATTATTTGGATGATTTGTCTTGGAAACAATGCATATAGTGTGGATTTATATGTTCAAATGGATCTCAAAGACAGGACCTGTTGTGGGTCTGTTTGTGCCCAGGTGTTTGCCTGGCTTGTGGTGTGGATCCACAAAACTTGATCCACTTGATCCACAAAAACACACTGAGACATAATAGAGACCCAGAAGATGAACAGACCTATGGAACAGCTGTCCTGCCCTACATAAGAGGTACTACAGACAAAATTAGTAAGATACTACATAGACATCACATCAAGACTGCCTTCAAAACAGACAGAAAAATAGCAGCCATCCTTAGAAACCCCAAAGATAAAATTGACTTGGAAAACCAAGGCATATACGAAGTCCCCTGTGCATCATGCCCGGCCACATACATTGGACAGACCAATAGAAGAATAAGTACCCGCCTGGAGGAACACAAAAATGCAGTCAAAAAGCTGGAACACACTTCTTCACTAGTCCAACACATGGAAGCCACAGGTCATAGCATCAACTTCAATGGCACCAAAACCCTAGCCACTATAGAAAACCCCAGCCACAGAATCATCAGAGAAGCCATAGAGATTGAAAAAAGACCAGAAAGCATGAATAGAAGAGATGATTCCACCAGACTGTCAATCATTTGGAAGCCTGCACTCACAAACAAAAAAATCTCCACACCACAAGCCAGGCAAACACCTGGGCACAAACAGATCCCCCTCATACCTCCAGCTCAAACACACCCCAACCAGACACCCAGATGAAACCTAGCTTCCTAACTAACGATAGCCGTCCATTTACCCGGAGCCAAGCTGCACTAAAGGCCTCCAATAAAGTAACACAATGTTGCCAGCCAATCAAGATACAAAAAGAGCCAAAAACAGACAGAAGATATTAGAAACACCAATCAAGCAGAACACAGCAAACTCCAAGACCAATAAACACAGACCAAGACTCCCAACCAATCAGGATGAAGAAAAAACCATTCTGGCACAGCAATAGGCTGCCCCAAATTTAAATCTGAAACCACTGTAAAAGTCTGACTCACAGATGAACACTATACAGAAGCCTGATGATGGCAGATGAGATTCTGCCGAAACATTGCTACAACTTTAAAAGCACAACTACTATGACGTGGGAAAATACCCGAACAAAGCTGAATGCCATACATGTAAGTACCCGCGAAAACTTAAGAATATATATATATACACACACATATATACTTGTTAACTGGGAGGAAACGTTATTGTTGTATAAACACTGGACATATCTTTTCTCTATATGGAAATAAATAGAGGCTCTGGAGAATTAAAACTGAGGAAATATAAAGGGACAGATGACAGATATTTGAAATTGCAATAAAAGCCATGTCATTGTTTCACAAAAAGTTATAATTCCAAAAAAAGAATGTTGTATTAGCAGCAATCGTATCAAACTGAGCGAATACATTTAGCTGAATTATAGTGAGCTTTAGGAAGCTAAAAACTGGTCCTGCAAAAAGAATGTGTGGACTTCAGCCTGTCTGAATCGATGCCAAGAGTTATTCATTTTCAAACTTAAAACCACTTGAAACTACTTGAAGATTAATATATTGCTAAGTTGTTGGATACCTGACAAACATACTCTCACCTCTGCTCAGGGAAGATTAGGGAAATTTTATTTTTAATAATACATTGCATTGGAATATCATACCCAAGTACACAATCAGATGTCTGACTTTTCTTTTCATTCATGTACGTAATTGCCAGGGAAAACCAATTCTTCAAATGTTTCCCACCTGCTCCATCCACAGACACTCTGATTCCAAAAGTAAGTTAAAGACTTTCTAATTTTAATTATTTTAGACCTGGTAATTTTTTTATATCTATTGGGCTGGAATGGCACTGAATATTTTAATGTAAAGTATTTAAAGGTGTGAAGCTCAACCCTATAATCATTGTTCCCCTTACATTTTCTCAACATATTCATCCATAGTAACCTCCCTTGGTTGTATAAACTAAATCAGTTCCCAGAGTCCATGGCTAGTACAGAAGAATTCCATTCTGCTTGCTGTGGTATCATATCATTGTTTCCTTGATTTTTCTCTGGTTAGCGTCTCCACTTCTTTCATGAACCGGAGACACAATTCTTCTTGCCATGGCAAAGCCACACACTGGATAGCCACAGGGAGTCCCACAGACTCTTTCACTGCCTACAAAGACAGAATAAAGAAAGCAGCTTTTTATATCAAATGTCAAATAGATAGTCACTTAATGACCGTCTGAAGTTACAACAGGCCTCCTGAAAGCTATTTACAGCCTGCTTTTGAACTTACAGCTGTTGCAGCACCCCTACAGACCTTAGCAGGGACACTACAGCACTTTCCCATCTCTCTTTCTCTCCCTCTCCCTCCCTTCTCTGTTGTGGTTAGCCGGCAGCAGGTGTGCAGACGGCTGAGAAGAGCGAGGACTCAAATGAGGGGCCAGGACCATTAGGGAGTGGACTGCTGCCTTCAGAGATTGTAGGGGCTGGCAGCAGTGATGTGGAGGTTCTCGAGGAGCCTGTGCCAAGTGCACGTGCACGCAGGATTGCTCGGAGGAAAGAGCAGCTGCAACAGTACGGGCGACTCGGGAATAAGGCTGCAAGGTAATGGCCTCTCTTTCAAGAAGATAAAAGCCAGCTGTGAAATTAACCTTCTTTGCAGAAGGCAAAGACATTTTGAACTCAGCCTCATGGACATTACAGTTGGTATTTGAAGACTCTTGTAAACTATTTCTTATCTGTTGTTTTTTGTCAGATTTGAAAAAACTTGGCAAGGCTCTTTCTGTTCTGACTCAGCCGGGTTCCCAGAGAGTAAACATAGACAAACTCAGTAACTCAAACTTTCACAGCTTTAATCTACAAATAAACTTCTTTGTAGATAAAAGATGGCTTGCAGCCAATTAGCCCAACCAGAAAAGCCTTGACAGAATTCTTCAGATAAGCCAGTATCTCTACACACAATGCTGGATCCTTAGAGCTTCTTAGAACGTTTTTTGCCTTCTACAGAGCAATAACCCTTTGAAACCAGGCTTATATTCCCTGGAGGGAGGGGCCATTAATTAGCATTCTTACTCCCGAGTCGCCTATGCTGCTCTTCTATGAATCATCCTGCACTCACTCGCACTTAGCACAGGCTCCTCAGGAACTGCGGCCGGCTAACCACAACACTTTCTTGTCGGAGCTTATTAGTTGGAAGCAGCCTTTTATCTGTGAAGAAACAGGATTTTTAGCTGAAACTTAAACAGATTATACTGCTGCCTTTGTCTTGTGTTTGCTTTCTTGGAATCAGGTTTGGGTCAGAACACTCTCCCATCTTCCCACACGCCTTTTAAAGATCTTGGAGCCTCATGCTGGGGAAAGAGGACAAGCCACATGGCTGCCCTTCAGAAGGAAATACCATTTTCACCTTTCCCACAATTCCTTGCGGTCACACAAAGGTGGTGTCTCAGGGTTGGAGAAGGCCAGGGCAGATCTCTAAGGCTCTTCACTATATCTAAAGCTCACCGTGCTCCATTTCATAACTTGCCTTTTTGTTTAACAGCTGCATCAGAGAGATCAGGGTGGGGGTTAAATGAGGCCATCTCGCTTCATGGCCATCATGACATGAGACCATATTGGACAGGCTCCACTATGGTCATATCTCGAGGATTACTTGTAAATGCTGCTGGGCAATGTCATGAGGCAATTCCATACCTCTGCAAAGAGTTTGTCCCCCAAATCATTGAAGTGTCCTTTGAAACTCTTTAGCTCCTCTTCATCCTCCTTTGTCACTGTTGTAACTGGTACTATTCCAGCAGGGAAGTCCAAGTAGTTATATAATATGGTATTACCAATGACCTCTGTACAGACAAAAAACAGAAGGGAAATTAAAGGGCTACTCAGCTCTCTTGAGCAAATTGCAGTGATTAACAGCACAAGGAAGACAGTACTTCATAATTCTAATCATACAGATCTCCTCCCCAATCTACATATGAGAAAATTATTTGGAAAAACTGAAGCCGATCTCAAGCAACTAACAACAGACACAGGTGGTTTCATGTTTACAGCTTTATGTTGACTTTAACTTGCCTCTCTTTAAAAAGACATTCAAAAACAGTTTTATACTGGAGGCTATAGGGATGCTGATGATCATCTGACTACCCAGAGACTCTACTGTTAAATTAGATTCCCAAAGTCTGAAGTCTCTTTAAGAAGAATTTTAGAAATATTGTTTGCCCTGTCACAAAGATTGTAGTTATGTATTCTCAAAAGAATGATGTGTACTGGTTTGTGAAGGCTGACTGAACGAAAGCTGCCATCCATCAGCCTTTAAATTGTCTCTTAACTGATGGAAAAGCAAGATCGAACATTATGATTCCATAAGGAATGATTTGGCCATCCCTAGATGAAGGTTTTTGTTTAAGTGACATTTTAAAAAGCAGCTATATATTTGACTCTTATGAATTGTTACTGAGATAAGATGCTTAACATCAACATGTAACATGCTATGTGAACTCTTTTGCTCATAAGCCAGGATAGAACTATGCTTGGAATGTGGCAAGATCCATAACAGGAGTATATTAGGGTTGTGCAGTGCTTCAGATTCAAAAGTGCAAGCTCTTTGGAAGAAGGCGGGGCCTCTTTGCTGACGGACCGTAGATCGTGACTCTCTGCGGCTATGGTCCGTGCTCTTTCATTGGAGAGCCCCGATCATTACGATTAGGGGATGAAGCTGCCTTGGAGGGGCAGCGGAGTAAGGGGAAGCCGCAAGCCAGGTTGAGGGGAGCCGCATCTCCCCTTCTGGGCTTGGTCTTTTTCCCCCCGAAGACGACTGCAGCGGTGGTTTAAAATGGCCACCCTGAAGAGGAGGACTCAGCTGGATTAAGCTTTGTACAGGAGGGAAGAAAGAGGTGGATAACATCTGAACCAGGACAATTGGGCGATACAACTAAACAAAAGTACCCCGGGATTAAGGTAACATGGAATTTTTAAGAAAAGAAAAGTGAGCGGCGAAATTACAAAGGGACAGGAAAAAAAATAAGAAAATATTCTTGACAGCTAAGCGGGGCTTTGAACCAGGAAAGGAAGAAGCTGGAACTAAAGATTTAACTAAATTAGACTAAAATATTTTGGCAATAAACAGGCACAAAATAAAGTTGGACTTAAGATTATCAAAAAAAAAAAAAAAAAGAATCTCAGAAAGTGAAAGCAGAACCAGAATAAAGAAAAAAGCAAGGAAAGACTGACTGTGGGATTGATTGATGTTTTTGGTAAAGACCCTGGGCTGGAATAATTGAGAACTTTAGAAAATTGAAAGAAGAAAGAAGGAAAGTAAAAGTGTTTTTTGGTGGACTTTAACGATCATAAAATACAAGAGTGTGTAATGATGATATCTCTGGGAATTAAAAATGGAACTTAAAAATATGAGAAAATTACTACAGGAAAGAGGCGAATCACTTTGTTCTGTGTTAGAAAAAATGGAAATGGCGATTGAAGAACAAGAAGAAAGAAATTCAGAGGAGGAGTCGACTCAAGGAGAAGACATCTTAAATAGACAATTAACACAAAGAACGCTACAAAGAAGTGGGGAAAGAAGGAAGGTTAAAAAGTTGAGACTTAAGAAGGCAATCAAAAGGGGGAATACCTGTGAAGTCGGGAAAGACAGAAAGACCCAGCAGAAAAGGGGAAAGGAAGATATTAAGAGAGGGATATAAACTGGAATGAGAAAAGATATGGGGAAAAGAGGGGGAGGAGAAGCAGTAAGAAACAGGTGCATGAAATAAAGAAATACAGAAACAGCAAAATGTTGAAAAGAAATTGTATTTTCAGAGATAATGGTTGATGAATTAAAAAGGGTATTCTGCAGGGTGACAAGAGGTAATAAAAATATTTCTGCAATTAAAAATATTTAGAAAATAGGGTAATAACTCTTATTAAAGATTAAGGGGGGAAAATATGCTGCGGAATCCAAATGAAAAGATGTAATGATTATTATTGCAACTTCTTAAAAATAATGGTTTATTGGGAATCAAGATGAGAGAATAAAGGTATATTTTAACCATTGAGGTGTCACACTCAAAGCAGTAAAAGGGGGAAACCTATACTTTAGTGTTAAAACTTGTATTAATTTAGAATTTATAAAAAGAATGTGTAATGGAAAGGGAATATGACAGACTAAAGAACCAACTAAATTAATAAGTTAATATAGACTATTAAAAGCAAGGAGAGCCATTGGCAACCATTATTATTTATTATTATTATTATTATTTATTATTATTTATTATTTATTATTATTATTATTATTATTATTATTATTATTATTATTATTATTATTATTATTATTATTATGCAAACACATATTGTTTATCTTTATATTTAAAATAAATATTAAAGGATTATATTTGAAATAATTGAAATGAAACAAAAAGATGTTTCAATTGAGATTATTGAAAGAGACTAGAATTAATGTATTTGTTTCTCTCCTTACTGAAAATTTGGAATGGAAAAGGTAATAATAGAATTAAGTATGCATATATGAACGTATAATTGCTGTCATATTTGTATGTAAAGGTGATGACCCGGAAATATGTTGTCCGCTAAAAAGAGATTTTTGTTTTTAATGTGAAAAACTGAATAAAATTTGTTAAAAAATAAAGCGCAAGCTCTTTAAAGCAGCCACCCCTTTTCCTAGGGACAGTACAGCCATAGAAAAGATGCATTTGGTCCAAAGAATTGCAAACAAGCACCATATTTGTTCCCCCCTGCCTTATCCCATGAATTTTTTTGCCCAACCTCAAAGCACATCATAGTCCTAGGATTTACTCAAATCTTGTTGAATAGGAGTAGGACGCTCCATGGGGATCTAAACAATACCAACAAGCTTTATAAAACTTGGTTTTCCAAGTTTTTTTTTTTTAAATTACCTTGTACTTTTCCAGCAAACCCGCTCTTAAAAGCAGGACCTATAGCAGGACATAGTAGCACATCCAGTTCCAGTCTTTTCCATTGTTCAGTGAATTCTCTGCAATATTCCTAATGATAAGAGATCAATTTACATATCAGAGCTATCTTTATTTTTCAATGTATAACCTTGGTATCCAGAAATACAGTGGCATATGGCAGGGGCAAGAAGGCAGATAGCGCAGCAAAGGTGGACTTCTGAGTTGCTATTCTCTTTGAGCAACTATTTTATGAATGAACAACATGAATCCCAGTCTCCTGGGAATGAAGCATGAATGTATTTTTCTTCTTCCAGCTCTTGAATCAGACTGTTTTAAAATGTAATCCTTAGATCTGAGCTGTTAATTAAGGATCTTAGAAGCAAAAATCCTACCTCACCCCAGGCTTCCCTTCTGAAAATACTCAAGAGTCAAAGGCTGCTCTTTTTCTTCCCATTCTTCCCAGTGAAAGGACAGTCCCTACACATTGCACTGGGCCACTGGGTAGAGAATCCCTTCTTCTTAAGTATTATCAATAACTCATCAGTGGATTTCCCTACAAGAAATCCTAAATTTAATAAAGAAGGAAACAACCTTGGTGTGAAACCCCAGAGAGATGAGTTTACTAGATGGCCTGACTTGCAATACAATAGTATTTTATGCTTTTTAAAAACAACAACAAAAAAGAATATTTTCCTGATTTAATGTTCAACTAGGAAACATATGTTACCAAATATGTATTTATCCAATACATTATTGACAATGCTAAACTGTACAAGTAGTGATTGTCTAATGACTGCTCTGTTTAGCAACTATTCAAAATAGCAACACCACTGAAAAAGTAAATTTATGATTGGGTCTGTTGGAAAAAGACAACTGGACTGTGATAAAGTCTCAATTTATATCAAAGAAATCTTGAATGATAAAGTCTCAATTTATAGCCAAGCCTTACATGGCAAACCGTTAGAATGTTGACTAAGTAAGACTCACATGTTAAGGAAGTATTGTAATCTGTCATTAGCAAAATATATCTGCAACATAATCACTTTTAAGGCTATTTTGGACAAATGTGTCTGGGACATTAGAAATGGGAAACTGAAAGTAGCAGATGGCAGATTTCATGTCATGACCCTGTCGGAGTCTGAATCCAAGGAGGAAGCCGAACAACTGACAGGGAGTGGGAGTGTGGCTCCGTTGGCTGTGGAGGGAATGGGAAGGGAAAAGTCTGGCTGGGCAGAGCAGGGAAGAGGTAGAACAAGGGAGAGGTAGAACAAGGGAGAGGGAATTCAGAGGAAGACCCAGGCCCACCTTCTCTTCATCCTAGGTCACGCAGGGAGGAATGGAGAAAAGAGCAATGTGGGCCGCATGGCTTACGGGTGAGGAAAGGGCCCTGATTCACTTCATGAGCCACAGCTGGGAACACAGTTTATAAGAAAAACAGGCTGCGTGCGACAGGCTGCTGGGAGCAAACGTGACTTTATCTTGTGCTATTGTTGCTTATCTGTGTTCCTGGTGTCTTCGCAACGTGTGAGTTTTGTGGTGCCTTCAAGTCTGAAATTCTTGCTCCTGCCATTCCAAACTAATTACTTCAGTTTGGCTTGATTGGACTTTAAGTTACAGTTTGTGTTGACCATGTTTTGGACTTAATTTTCTGCAGTCAAAAGGCTGTTCCTGGGAGAGTTTTTCTCCAGCCAGAAGGTAACCTGGACATTGGGGACAAAGTTGGAGATAATAAAGGGACTCTTATTGATTATCTGACTGTGTTGCCTTTGTGCCATGCCCCAGGTCATCACATTTCAGATGTATACGTTAGAATGTGCTGAGGAAAGGATATCAGCAGAAAAAGGGAAGTTATCTCGGTAATATTCCATACTACTGAAAGGAAGACAGAAAAAGGTATAAAAGAAAGGGGCAAATCTCAACCCGGGGTCACTGGTAGCTGCTCCTTGCTGGACCTAGCTATTATCCTTGGACCTCATTGCAATGGGTTATTGATGTAAGTAACGTTGTGTGTATTGATAGCTAATCATGTTCAAATTGCTCATGAAATAAACCTTTGATTCTAAAGTAAAATTTGTTTACTTGTATGATTGTTGCCTATTTTATTTGTCTCATTTTATGACAGTTCCTTGTACTTATAGCTGTTGCAGTGTCTCCAAGGTCACACGATCAAAATTCAGGTGCTTGGCAAACTGGCAGGCATTTATGACAGCCACAGTGTCCTGTGGTCACATGATTCCCATTTGTGCACTTCACATTTCACACAAGCAGAGTCAATGGGGCAGCCAGCAGTAAAATTGCAAGTCACAGCCATGTGATGTCTCATGTTAACCACCTGTGGTGATTCACTTATCAACCATAATAGGGATGATATAAGTCCAGCACAGCTATATGAAGTTTTGCTTAACTACTATGCCATTTAACGATAGTTTCTGGTCCCAGTAGTAAAGTGAAGACTATCTGTCTTTCTGTCACAGAAAATTTCATTGAGCAACAGTGTAACTACAGGAAAAATAGACAAGTCTGTGTAGCGGTAAGCAGGACATGAGAAATGGACAAGTTACAATCCCATCTTATATTTCAGCTTCTGCTCTTGCCCTGCAAAAAATATTCTGCAGGCACCACAAACCTTTGTACGCAAGCATCTGATATTCAACTTAAAACAATTATTTAAAGGACAGAATTGTTTCCCACATAGGTACTGTCAGAGCTGTTCTTCATTTTGAAATATCCACAAAGGGAGCATTCGTAACGAGGCCATCTTTTACTGATTTGGCATCCTCCGAATATATTGGATTTTAGTTTCCAACACCCCTATTCAAAAATGGCCAAAGGCTAGAGAGAAAGGGGTGGTATAGAAGTCTAACACAACTGGGAGGCATCAGACTATAGAAGAATGACCTCAAGACTTACTGGGTTTTGCGACTATGCAGTAGTTTTTAGTGAATGTTTTAAATCTATGGTCTGAAGCTGAAAAAGACCATGCTATTTTCTCGAATGCCTCAGAAACTATTTACACGTACAAGATTTTTATGCCATTTGCAAAGATTCCAAAAGAAAATTTACCTCAATTTCCAAGTGACATTTCCAGAGTTCTTTTATAGACCTAAAAAGTCAAAGAAAATAAATGAACTGCAGATGAATGGAATCGGCTGCCTATGTTCATAACTTTCCCCAACCTGGTGCTATACAGCTATGCTGACTTAATTCCTCTGAGCAGAATGGAATTGAAAGTCTAACTGGGCACAAGACTAGACAAACAATTTTGTGTATTAATGGCAGTAAAGTTATCACATTAATTTTGGCAAAATAAACCAATGGTTGCTGAGATCATTAATACGGAGATCAAGAAATATTTGTAAAAAGCATCATTAGAAAGAAAATGTAATTAAAAAAATCTCTTCTGGTAAACATAAATCTTCCGTGTGTGTGTGTGTGTAATTTTTTTTTTATTATTAGCCAAAATCAGTTCCTCCTGTAATTTGAAATTAGAAGGGGAATGACTGGAAAAAGTCATACTAAGAATGAATTAAGCAATATTCCCAACCCACAATGCTCTCCTTCAGCTCATATTTAGCCTATAAAGTCAAAAGGATGGTATTTGAAAGAAACAATATTCCAAAAAATATATGAAAGTTAAAAAAAAAAAAACATTTTAGGAAATGTCAAAGGAACCATGTATCTGATCCAAAACAGGTGCTGACTAGAATTGTTGGCTTCAACAGTTTATTATGGGTGGTAAAATTAATGGAATTGGATGATGGCAAAACTAACTAGTTTGAGTAAAGAAAATACTTTGTCTAGCTTTGTTTCCACATGGAAACAACTTTTGGACTTTTTGCTTGAGAGTGAAAGAAATGCTATATTAATTTTGGGATTTGATAATTAGAATTGTTTATGGAAATTATATAGTGCTTTACTGAATTTAAAATCAAAAGATTAATTAATTTTATATTTGTAACTGTATTGAAGAAAATTATTCTATTTTTATTTTCTTTCTCTTCCTTTTTCCTTTATCCCTTGTACTTTGCCCCTCCCTATTTTATTTCTAATTTTGTGTGTGTGTGTGTGTGTGTGTGTGTAATTCTTTGTAGAAATTTAATAAAGCACAATTAAAACAGTATATTATGGAGTCTTTATAATTTGAAGAACATGTTACTAGTATTCACTATAGCAGAGCATAATTAAAATGAATACACAGAAAACTACTGAAAAAGCAGGGTTAGTAAAATGAGCACTCCTGCAAGATTTTTCATGTTCCAAGTGCTAAACAATAGATTCAAAATAATGTTATTCTGTGACACCCCCTTTACAAGATTTAAGAAATGAAATGTAGTTTTAATTTTGGGATAGATGGGAGCAATCCATTCTAACATAGTCTCTAACACTGGTACTCTACCGTTATTACTGTAGTTCTTTGGGATCACATGCAAAACTCAACTCATAGATCCTTGTTTCAAACTACTGCTGGAAAACCTTACTTCAGATGCAATCATTTCTGCTTGGTTAAAAGCATACTGATCACTAATTTCATCCAAACAGGAACTATAAAATCAGGTAGCAAAAAATCAACCTGCTTATTACAAAGGCAATATTAAGAGATGAAGGCCTTAATCTCCCACCAAAAATATTTACCTTTCTTTAAAGTTGCTCAAAGCTCTTGACTGACGAATACTCTAAGGAAAAATAAATGGAAAATGCCATTTTGGGGGTTGATGTAAAAATAAGTGGTACAGACTTTTCAATATTATACTTCACCAAAAATTTAGAATGAAACACAACTAGCCCAAGAAGCAAAATCTACTTCTTGAGCCTTCCCTGGCTGGAGAACAACAGTCCCAACCCATTTGGAAGATATGGGCTCAGTTGTTTCAGCGTAGCCTGATATACCCTACATCATTTTAATATATAGTTATTGTATTAATTATGAGAATGCCAAAGCTGGAATATTCACAGTTGGTTTAGGGCAGGGGTCAGCAACCTGTGGCTCTGGAGCTGCATGTGGCTCTTTCATCCCTCTGCTGTGACTCCCTGTTGCTGATCGGCTCCACAATTGATAGGGCTTTTGGTTAAGGCAGGTAGAGGAAAAAGAACGTTGCGCTAGGAAGACACTCTATGGTGGGGAAACTGCCATAGAGTCTGGTCAGTTCCAGAACTGAACAAGGAGCTTCCAGTTAGGACCTTTGTGGCTCTTTAAGTGTTTAAGGTTGCCGACCCCTGATGTGACTAGTTGACAACTCTGTCATCCAAAATGTGGAGCAGGGAACTAGTGGATCAGCTATACCGAACTTAATTCTTACTAATAGGGATGAAATGTTTGAGGGAGTGAAAGTTATAGGAATTTTGTGCGAGAGTGCCATGTTACATTAGAACACACCAATAACACAGGCACAGATAACTGAATATAGGTTGGGAAACCCTGTTCCAGATTAAAAAAAGATAGTAAGAGATATTACTTACTTTGGGTCTTATAATCCAGGATAGGACTCTTCGCATCCAATAAGGAGTCTTTAGTAACAGCATGGTAATCCTTAGATATGGATCTACAGGTTCGTCTTCACTGAAAGGCAACCCAGACAATCAAAGCACATACATAAAATGCTACGATAATTTTCAAAATGGAAGTTATATTCAAACTTCAAGCATCAGCTATCACTACTGGCGTGTCTGTTTGCCATGTTCTGATTAACAATTCTGATTAATCTGTAAAAACCAAGAGAAAAATCCTACTAAATCAGGCGTATAGGTAGTCCTTGAGTCAAAACTGTTTGTTTAACAACAGTCTGGAATTACAAATGGTTTTGAAAAGGGTGCTTTATGGTCAATAAAGCTCTTCCAGCAATCACAAAATGTTGCACTGTCACCCTGCAATCTCATGATCATAATCTGTGTGCTTGGTAGAAGTGGAATTTATGTTGAATCTTACTTCTCTCCATTGTGAAAGCTATCCATTTATTCTAACCTTCATCCTAAACTATTTTTTAACCAATTACTCATTTATAGAAGGACCTCTTATTTCATTACCCCTAAATTTCCTGAACGGTTTTCAACGAAGCACTTTTATCAATCATAATATCCTACTGTTCTGTCAGATCCTAGTATAAATATAAGTTATAGAAGCTCAGTTCATCTATCACACTAACCCAAAATCAAACAAACTACTATATATTATGGGTTAAAAGGATGTGTAAATCCATCCAATCTCTATTAAATACCCAATCAACATGTTTGGTGGTGCTCTCCAAATCATTTTAGAGAGATAACAAGGGCAAGCCTTTTCTACAGAAAGAAACCCCTATCCAATCATTCTTCAACAATGTTTTCACTTCTGTACATTAATCATAACAACTATATTTCCATTTTTCTATGCAAGATAGACATTTAAATTAGCTCACTGTTAATTTTGACAGCTCCCAGGATCCATTTCCCCAACCAAAAAGGTTATTGCAATTATCTTCCAACCCCAGCTAAAAAAATGACTTCAATTACAAGCCACATAAAGTTGTCACACACTGAAATTAATTAAAGACTCATACTTCTTACTGGTTTCATGTCATTCTACTTTTAAAAGGCACATTCTAACAACTGATGTAATAGTTGGCCTGGGAAAAGATCCAGATTCTGGGTGGATTCACTTTGAACCACAGAAACTCACTGGCTCAAATAGGGACCAATCACTACTCCTGCTCAGCCCAACTTATCTCACAGGACTGTTGTTGGGCAGCAGAATGCGGGAGGAGCACTGTATATGTCACCTTGGAAACATGGAAGAGAAGTGGTATTCAGGTAGTCCTTGACTTACGGTCACAACTGAGCCCAAAATTTACACTGCTAAGCAAGATAGTTACGTGAATTTTGCGTTATTTTACTAACTTTCTTGCTGCAGTGGTTAAGTTAGTAATATGGTTGTTCAGTGAATCTGGCTTTTCTACTGACTTTGTTTGACAGAAGGTTGCAAAAGGTGATCAGATGACCACAGGACACTGCAATTGTGATAAACACATGCCAGCTGCCAAGCGTCCAAATTTTGATCATGTGACTACAGGGACGCTGCAAAGGTGGCCTACTTTCCTTGTATGATTGATTGATTACTTATTGTATCCTAAGACTATCCTTAAGTGTCATACCTTATGATTCTCGACACCTGACGAATGTATCTTTTCTTTTATGTATACTGAGAGTATTTACACCGAGACAAATTCCTTGTGTGTCCAATCACACTTGGCCAAAAAAAAGAATTCAATTCAATTCAATTCAAAGTGTGAAAAATGGTCCATTAGTCATTTATTTTCAGTGCCATTGTAACTTCAAACAGCCACTAAACGAGAGGTTGTAAGTTGAGGACCACTTGTATGTATCTAATAAATAAATAAAATGTTGCCAAAGACTTCCACCTACTGCACTCCTCTCTCTAGGCATCCATATTCTGGCATTCATTCAGATTTGTGTATACTTTTCTCTTATACTGGCGGCAATATTCCATTTGAGATTTCATTGCCCAATTTAAATCTCTCGCCTACATTGATGTGTTGCCCTGATACATTACTTTGGATTCTTGTATGACATTTATGTATCTTGTGCCCAGATTTTAATTTTAACCTGACAACAATCCTGGAATATTGGAACTAGAGGCACTAAATATTGAAATTTAAGATTAAATGGAGATTTGAAGCTGAATTTTCTCTATTTAAACACTGTAGTATGCTATTCTGTCTGTATTACTGCAGAAAGCTGTCTATTTATATATTTACATCCCTTCACCTAAATACATACATACAGGCAGGCAGGCAGGCATCATTTACCAATTGCCTGGTATAGCAATTGTTTGAAGTTACAAGAGTGAAAAAAGAAACCCACTTTTTGAACACTCTTCACAGTTACTATCATTGCAGGGACAGACGGTCTTGTGATCATCATTCACTGATGTACAACTGGCTTCCAACAAGCAGAATTAATAGATAAAGCAGGAGTAAAATTGCAAGTCAACATCACATGTCTCCCTCAATGATTGCCGTGTAACAAACGCAAAGAGACATCATACGCTCATCACGGTAATGTGATTTTTCCATTTAGCAATGGTGGCACTTAGTGATGGAATTGCCAGTTACAACTGTGGTCACTAAGTGAGGACTACCTGTAGTATCTTAGATCTATAATAAAAATAAAGCTTCCAGCAGAGTTAGGGATGTTGTTGTGTTTGAAACTGGGGGGAGGGGGTGTGAGCTAGAATATTCAAACAGCTGAAATTCACTACTCCCAAATGTTTCATTCATAGCAGCTTTCAGCATTACAGAAATTAAAGCCCTGTTTCTCCACCTATCAAAAATAATTGGAAACAGAAGAGAAAAAAGGAGAGGGGATCACATCCACAAAATAAGCCTTCTACTTCTCTTATTTCCTCACATAAACACTTCAGACTATAGAAAATGCAATACTTACAAAGACTGCAGTAAAGTGGCACCAGCATCACCAAAAAGTGATGCAGTAACTAAGTGGTTCATAAAATGGGCCATGTGCTGCGGCTCAAAGGGGACCAACTAAAAAGAAATGAAAGAACATTTACAATAAAAATAATGGGGGAAATACCGTATTTTTCGGAGTATAAAATGCTCTGGAATATAAGATGCACCTTAGTTTTGGGGGAGGAAAATAAAGGGGGGAAAAATTCTGCCTCTGCCTACCAGCATCCATTGGTATTCATCTGGCTAGCGTCCTGTCAGTGTGAGAGTTGAAGGCTGTTTGGAAACTGAAACAGTATTTGCTGTGTGAGCAAGGAGACAGCAAGGAGCCTGAGTGTGGCTTAGCTTAACTGTTCTGTATTAAAGCTGCATGCTGCTCTGAAACTAAAACTGAAACTCCTCTCCTCTGCTTGTGTTTTGCTTGTATTTAACCATGCTGGAAAACCTGCTTTTGGTATTGTATATTTACTTCATGTGTTATATATAAAGAGAAGTTATTGAATCCTGCTGAATCAGTTACTTGTGTGTGCTTTCTGGATGTGATTGCTGCTGCAAACTCTGACATGTCCTTGCAGCAAATAGCGAACAGCCAAGTCAGCTTCAGCCTATTATTGCAGCCTGATTCACAGAAGCAGCTGATTGGCGGGTGGATCGGCCTCCAGGGATTGCCATAGACCATCGCCGCCTCTGTTACGAACTAAGCAAACTCATTTGACAATAACTATGCTAGCTTGCTTCAGCAGCAGGCTTGTAATCCTACACTTCGGATTGGCCCACGGATAAGCGAATCATGATTGGCCAATTCTGGCTGATCTGATTGGCTGAAAACGGGCCGTCTCTGATTGGACGCTTTTAGAGCGGTTAGTTCAATTTCATTGGTTGTTGTGACAGCAGCCAGCTCTATAAAAGAGCTGCTGCTGCCCTAATCGTTGCTCTGTTCTGAAGTCACTATTAAAAAGAGTTGAACTGAGTCACTATCGATGTCTCGTCTCCGTTATTGCGCCCACTCCTCCAAACATAACAGCCTCCATGCCTCGTGTTTTTGGCCTCTGTGCCTCGCATTTTGGGCCTAGTGGGTGGGACTATATTTGGTGTATAAGATGCGCCCAAATTTTCATACTCTTGTGGGGGGGGGGGAGTGCATCTTATATTCCAAAAAATAAGGTATCTATAGCCAGAAACATGACTGAGAAAAAAAAAAATCCAATTCTCTAAATCAATGTTTTTTTCAAACTTGGCTATTTTAAGATGTGTAAAATTCCCTAGCATTCTAACAATGGGAGTTGTTCTATGCCTCTTAAAGTTGCCAAGTTCAAAAACATTGCTCTAAATTAACAAAATGATAAAAAAATGCATTCATTTGCATGTGATTCAATCTTACACTTGGGAAAAGGCTCACACAACTCTACTAAAAGTCAATGCAAATGGCAGTCTTGTGTAACTAACTACCAACCTGAGGGCCATCCCTAATATAAAGGCTCTCCTGCATTAAGCAAATCCAATCAATTTTTAAAAACTCTGTGTGGTGGACACCAAAACTAGCATATTAATTAATTAATAAGCAAATTACAGGGATGAAGGCAAAGTGATCCAGAATACAGTAATTAAATTCTAAAAAGCAAAATCAGCCCAGCTGCTTTTGGCATGAAACTCCAGCCTTTATTGGCAACAGGTAGTGCAGTGGAATTAGTAGGGAGGGAGGGAAAGCCCAGATTTACACTTAGGTGGAGTTTTGTTCTCTCTTTCTCTACTGTTGCACCCTCCACATAAATCTCTTATACCTACTAATGTTGCCTTCTGAAATAGACAACCCCTTGGTACGACATATACCTGCCTCTCCCCTAATAAGTATACATACCACATGGCCATTCATTTCCAGAAGCTTCTTGGTTTCCAGCACAGCTCGTGTCATGGAAGGGCTTGGCATACTATAGGAATTAGTCACATGATACCCTATTCTGAGGGGACCAGAGCTGGTATAAACCTAGAGCAACAGAAGAACAAGAGAAATTTTCCAAATAATTAATCATACGGTAGTAGATGCCTTAAAAGCAGGATACCACACTGGATAAATAAATGAGCACTAGATTAGCTACAGAAACATCCATTTCTCAATCACTCAAGTTCTTTATCTGCTGGCAAAAATATAGTCCACTGGCTTAACTCCAGAGGTTAGCAGCCAAGGGTGCTTAAGCCAATAAATTTCTTTAGCCAACAGTTCTGAAGCACAGGACCAAATCATGAAATGTTTTCCCAGGACATCAGTGCCTGAGCACACTAACACAGGTTCAAAGGGTAAAAAAAAAAACCAAAATAGTCCTTTAAATATCCTTTTCCCTGTGGGCAAACATACAGTGTGTTTTCGCAGCTGAGAGATGGTGCAGTTCACTATTATTTTCCTGAAGCTGAGAGACCAAAGGGACAGGCTGGATTGAATTTTGAGAGATAATCCTCAACATACGATGATAATTGAGCTCGGAATTATGGTCTTAATCATATGCTGGTTGTTAAGCGAGTCATCATGTGACCGCACTCAATTTTTACCATTTTTCTTTTGCAGTTGTTGGTGAAGAGAATCCAATTTGCTGGAAGTAATGTCGAGTTCCAGCAAAAAAATAATAATAATTGTAAACTGTAATCATGTGACTGCGGGACACTCAAAATGACCACACAGTAAATATGGGCCAAGCAAACAAAATGAAAATACATGAGCATGGGAGGGGGAGGAAGGCTGCCACTCAGTCACAAGTGCTATTTGGAGGTCCATTGTAATTTTGAATGGTTTCGAAGCAACAGATTTTAAGTCAAGGACAAGCTGTACACTTAGCCTGTGTATAGCCTACTTGATGTCTCTTTCTACCTGGTTTCTTTCCCAAGTATTACCAATGCTTATTTATTTTAAAATAATCACTTCTCTCAATGAAATGCAAAAAGGAGAGCAGTCTTCATTCCTCAGTGTTTATATATAATTTCTACTATCAATCACAAGTAAAATGGCATGATGTTCATTTTCTGGAGATCTGCTTATACCTGGAGTCCTCAAACTTGGCAACTTTAAGACTTGTGGACTTCAACTCCCAGAATTCTCCAGCCAGCATAGCTGGCTGGAGAATTCTGGAAGTTCAAGTCCACAAGTCTTAAAGTTGCCAAGCTTGGGGACCTCTGGCTTATACGTAGAAACAGCCCATGTTGTTAGTAGATTCCGAAAGGCAAAATGGAGGCCTTTTCTTGATGATACCTTTGTCTTGTCAGCCCTTTAATTCATATGAGGGGTTATTTTTCTGAGGTGATGCCATTACCACAGGAGCCCAGGCAAAGCCACAGCTTCTTTAAGGGAGTGGCAATGGCTGTGGCAAGGACACCCATGTTTTCTTCACAAAACCTGTTCTTCTTGGTTTGAAATTCTGTGCATGATCTTACTTGCTCGTTGAAAGAAAGAGGTGGCACCGTGGGATCCAGTTGGAACATTTTCTTGCACAAGACAGCTTTCAGGCAAAGAGCAAGGCTGTCAACATCCCGTGCCATTGGTCCCAAGCCAACAAAAGCTGAAAGAAATAAACAAGTAAACAGAAGGCATTTAAAGAGTAGCCTGTTAGGAGTTGGGAAAATTCTGAGAGGAAGGTTTCAACCACTGAAGCTCACCAAAAAGTGATTAACTCCTCAAGACCCAACTCATTCCCTACTTTTCAGAATGGATGACCTCCATTTGAACTCTTCATAACACCATAAAAGCAACTTTTCAATACAATAGTATCAGAAAACCGCTGCCTAGCATACGGCTCTTTCTCCTGTCTCCCAAGGTCAATTCCACATACAGAAGAATAATCCAATCTCACATATGCTATGGTACATTTGATATCCCTCAACAGTTATGAAGATCTCAGGCTGGCGAGAGAAAATGCTGTCGGCATGGCCCAATACTGGACAAATGTCATTCAGTTTTAATTCTATTTATTCTACATACTTTTTACATGTGCTTCATTCCTATGACCTATTGTATACCTATTTTATTTGCAGAGCATTGAATGTTACATGTCTCGAATTTGTAGGTACTTCTGACATGAATAAAGAACCATTAAACCAGCGTCATTGATCACACTTCTATATTATCTCTGGAGCAGACCGGGAGACCTTGATCTCTCGATGGCTTTGATCATGGTATCCTTTTAGAACAACTTTGAGGGCTGGGAGTGGAGGATACCCAGTGTTGTAGTGGCTCCCCTCCTTTCTCCAGATCCAATTCCAGTAGTCGTCAGGATGGGACAGATCTAGCCACAAATCCTGACTTCATGAAGCTTTCTGGATGAGATCATCTACCGTCAGGGAATTAAGTGTCATCTAGTGTCATCGCTAGTGCCATTGTCATCTAGTGTCATCTAGTGCCATTGCTAAGCAAGGCAGTTGTTAAGAGAGTTTTACCCCATTTTACGACCTTTTTGCCACAGTTGTTAAGCATATCATTGCAATTAAGTGAATGGTCCACCACAACAACCAGTGACTCACTTATTGACTGTCATAAAATCAAATCTTGCCATGGAGTGGGTTTAACCTGTGACTGGAATGACTTATGACCAAAATTTGGGTCTCAATTATGGTCACTAGTTAAGGACTTCCCTGTAATCCTTTGTTAGTCATCCAGAAGTCACAATTTGCAAGTTGGGCAGCCATATAAATCAATTAAATAAATAAAAAAATACCTTGGACCAGTGATGGCTAACCTTTTCCATGTCGCGTGCCAAAAGCACGCTGTGTGCCTGCATCCATGCAGCGCAGGGGTGGGATTCTACCAGTTCACACCTATTCGCTATTCGCAGTTCGGAGAACCGGTTGTTAGAAGAAATTACTGGCCTAATCCTGTAAGGAAGGCAGGAAGGAAACATTCTGGTGTTGCTTACAGAAACTGCCCCTCCGTTAACCCTTATTACGTTCTTGGCAGGGCTAGACTTCCTGTCTCAGGAACCTCTCTGGAGTTTTCTTTCCCTCATTTGCTGGTACTTTGCTTGTGTGGAGTGACCATTCAAAGTTACAATGGACCTGAAAAAAGTGACTTATGACCGTTTTTCACACTTACGACTGTTGCAGCATCCCCACAGTCATGAGAGGCCAGGCCAGGAGATGCGTGCCTTGATGTGATTATTGAGTTGGCCACACCCAGCCAATAACATGACCACCAAGCCATGTCCACCCAGTCACATGACCACCAAGCCACGCCCACCATCTAAGCCACGCCCACAGAACCAGTTAAAATTTGAATCCCACCCCTGTGCGCGCAACCCACCCCACCCCCTCTACACATGCGTGCGTATCCCCACACTGCACACCTCTGCGCATGCATGTGCGTCTTTCCCACGCATGCACGGCAGATACCCAATAATCACCTGGCTAGCGGTGGGAGGGTCCACGCACATGCACAGTGGGGCTCTTCCGGGCGACCTCTTGCACGCTGGCAGAAATGGCTGTACGTGCCATTTCCAGCACATGTGCCATAGGTTCGCCATAATGGCCCTAGACTAGGAAACAACTACCGTAGCTACATTCTCAAACCCTTTTCCGGTAAGTTCTTGTTACAATACCCCATTGCTAGTTTCAAAAACTTTTTCTTTTTAAAGAGTAAATGACAATAAAACATTCAGGTAATAGAGCATGGTTGTTACTGGCATTAAGTCATTAAGCTGAGTTCATACTTTTTGAAAAACTGCCAGCTGTACTGTAATTTACTTTGTAAATTGATGAAACTGTTTTTTGAAGAGAACAAGAATGTCAAAGAATAACTTTTCCACTTGAAACAAACTTCCCTTTTATCTAATCAATAATGGTATATTACCTCCTTTCTGACCAGCCACGGATGGAACAATTCCTTTTTTGCTAGAGAAACATCAAAAGAGTAGTTTTAGCAAAGCTGTCAAGATTCCCAATTTTCAATATCAATTCCTCTTTCTTTACATTCTAAAGGGGAACTCATTTCAGCACTTAACACAGATGACATGTTGAGAACGTTTCTGGTTTACCCAGTTGAACAGGGTTAGTTCATACGAACTGAAATAGCCAAGTTTCCAGCCAAGCCTATTAGACTAGCAATAGCACTTAGACTTACCTCACTAATTAAAACATAACCGATAAACATTTCAAGTTCACAACATTTTGCTTAGGGTACAGCAGGGTAAAACAGATGTTAAACAGAATTCAGTTGAAGTGGACATAAGATTGCAAATGTAAAAAGCAATTCAACAAAGGTTGAATGAACAAGATTTTACCTAGTCTGTGATCTGATTAATGTTTGCTGTTTGAATTAATTATTAGTTCTCCCATTCTTGGCAACTCTGATATACAGGTATAATCAGATCAGGAATCTGAGAGAAATAACCCACATATTTTAAACTCTGTATTTTAAGGGTTAGGGTTTGTATACAACCTAATTCTGTTGCTAGTGGTTTTTAAACCACAAATTCCGCAAAAGGCACTTGGGATACGAATGCTGCCTGCTATATCTGTCCCAATGCCCAGAATGGATCCTCCACTTTTAATAAGAGCTCCTTCCCCGCCTGACGATCCACCAGGGCTTTTAGTGGGATTCAAAGGATTCACTGTTGACCCAAAGATTGGATTACTGCAGTCATAACTGAAAAGATAAAGAATATTGTCAGCAAATCGTTTTGGAATAGTTCCAAATATTTTCCTAATAGTTCTTCCAGGTAGTGATTTAAGTATATGATTCAATTAGTCTTTTTACAAAATTATACTGTATCCCTTGCTTAATCTTAATCTGAAACAATGGTATTTACACTTTGCCTCTTAATAAGGATATTTTTCCCGTTTTTTCTCACAATCATTTAAAAAAAAAAACCACATTTCTTGAATTATGAAGAGGAAATGGTCATTATCATGAGCAACTATTAAGTCCTGAACAGCATTGTAAAGAGTTCAACTCTTCTACTTCTACTATTAAAAAAAATATGCTTCCTTAAGCTTTAACAATGATCACTTACACAGTGCTGCCCAAAGGTATGATGGTAGAGATAAGGGGTACTATTATCTGGGTAAAAATAACAGTCCTTTGGTCAATTTGAATCACCCACTTCAGTATCATACAGTACAGTCTAGTCAGTTGATGACAAACAAATTTATGCACAGCCAGTCATACCTATTTGCTTTGTCCTTGTTTTATCACCACCAACAGCCTCCATTTCAGTGCAAGAAGTGCAAACATGCAATCAATCTTTAAAATGTGTGCTAGGTGGACTGCAGTGCCTTGAACAATTGAATGCAGCTTACCCATTAGCCATTAGCCTCTTTGGAAACAGATTTGTGAGAAGCAAAGAAAGCTGTTGGGAGTGTTGAGGATAAAAATAAAGAATGCAGGGGAGGAAGGAGTATAAAAAAACAGGTGGGAAAGGAGAGGGGTAGACCGCAGAAATGGGAAATTTTTGAAGCAACCAGAGCAAAAAGTTGAGAACAGAGATGGTGTGTGTGCAAATGTGATAAAAGCCGAGAGATTAAGGAGAAAATATGGAGAGATGGGATGGGGATTCTACTAGGAATTTGAAGAAGCAAGTGGAGGCATTAAAAAGACCTCAATAAGGAAGGCATGGATCAGAAGAGGAAAATGACAAGAAAGTTAAGGAGAACAAGCTTCTTTCATTGGTCCACATGAACTGAAACAATTAACAGAACCTTTAAAGAAAGTGAGTCCCAGCAGTAAAGGGCGAAAAAAGAAAATGTAAGCTCAGACACACACCCCTTTAGTCAATTTCTAGAGATGTCCCCCTGATTTGGTAAATGCATGGGTCTTGACTGACAATATGGGGGTGGGCGGGAATATTGAAATTCTCCCATTTTGTTTTAACCCACAATGATGCTAAGCAAACTGTTGGATACCGGAGCTGAAATTTCTCTTATTAAATGTTTTTCTTTAGGTAAGCAAATCTCCATTGCAGACCTGTCTGACTCACAGATCTCTGACTGGCAGGATTCAAGCCCATCACAACCAATGTGGAACCCATATTAGTGTACAGGCCCCCTGGAAGCCCCCAGAAATAATACCCATTTCCAAAGGCTACTGAAACAGGGATCACAAAGATTACTAGCAACTTAAGCTGTTTTAATAGTCCCCTCTGGCCAATTTTAAAAAGAGATGGGAGAATTTACAGGCTAGAGATGTATTCATCCCAACCTCATTTTGTGGCATCTGCTGTCTAGGGCAGGGGTCCCCAACCACCGGGCCGTGGACCGGTACCGGTCCGTGGAACATTTCCTACCGGGCCGCCGGTTTGCTGGGCGCCGCCATCTTGTTTGACGAGAAAGTGCTTCCGGTGAGCTTTTCCGGTTGGAAAGCGGCGTTTGTCCTGAAGGAATCCTCGCGCCTTAGTTTCATTGAAGGGGGCTTCGAACGAAACTAAGGCGTGAGGATTCTTTCAGCACCCAAGGCAAGGCGAGCCGAGCGACCGTCCCAAGCGAAAGCCCATCGACAAAGGTGGAGTTGAAGGTGGCGGGGAGAAGCGGGGGACGGCTGGCTGGCCGGTCGCTCAGCTCGCCTTGCCTTGTCATGCGTGCTGATGCCAGTACCGGGCCGCAGATCATTTTGTGATGCCGGTACCGGGCCGTGGCACAAAAAAGGTTGGGGGCCACTGGTCTAGGGGATGCCTAGGGGAGGAATATGTAAGATGAGGCTGAAGCTGTCTTATCTAAAGGTGAAGCAGGGTGGACAAAAAGCCAGGAATCTTGTCCAAAAGATCTCTTTGGGAGACGGACAAGAAAGAATGAAATTGTTATAAAGTAATAAAAGAATATCACCTGAACCAGGCAAAACAAGTTGAGCCTCACTACATGGAAATGCTCCTCTCCCCTGAGCCCAAGTGCCATCAACAGGTACCAGGCTTGTAAATCAACAAGGCAAAAGTGGCTGCCAATTTGTGAATCAACAAAGGACTTATCGGGACAAAGGTGGCCCTGAAGCCCACCCACTCTTTGCCTTTGGATCCAAGATTTGGTGGCTTCCATCCCTCCAGCTAGAGCCTGGCAGCCTAGTTGAGAAGGACATGGGTAGGTGTAGGTGTAGCTGTGTAGGACTGCATGAGAGAGAAAGGGCAAACATATTGCTACTAAGAAAGTTTTACTTTTATTTTAAATTCACTGGGTCTCACTGTATTCCAAATAACCTGTTGTGCTTCAATGCTCATGTATGAACGTGACTTGAATATAGCTGTTGATCAGGACTGTGTGAGTGAGTGACCATAAGCCAAACCCAGGAGCGCATGTGGCAGCTTACTTGGTTAGCAGCAGAGGAAGAAGATGGCAAAGGTCAGCCAGGGGGTCAGGAGCCCAAAAGGGAGGGGGAAGACAGGGAAGGTGAGAAAGAGTTGAAACTCCTGGAACTGTAAATGCAGGTGAGCTGCCAAACGCCTGAACTTTGATTACAAGACCACAAGAGCACAGCAACAGCTGTAACTTCAAATGATTTTCTTAGTGGGAAACCCCTTCCTTCAGTGCCGCTGTAAATTCAAATGATTGCTTGAATCAATAGTCTTAAGTCAAGGATTACCTGTATATAAAAACCAAAACAAAAAACAATGGCAAAAATAATAATAATAATACATGATTTACTTCAACAGCGATTGGGGAATATTTGTTTTTACAAATGGAATTGCTCCTTGATGTTTCAACACCTGCACTATAACAGCGTCTTCTGCTGCTGGCTGGAAGAGACGCTTTGTAAAGCCCAAAGTACTGTCATAGCCCTGTGGTGAGGAAAAACGATAGAAAGATGAAAAGGAAATTTGAGTTCCCCATAGAAACATCAGATATCATTCAGTGATGCTGGGTTTAAGATGTTAAAAAACAGCAACAAATTGGCAATATATTTATTAGTTCCCCTGTGGAACATTTAAGATTATTATTATACAGAAGGTCTAAGGATAAATTCTTGATAAAAAATTCCTCCCTGAAATCCTGAACAGCAAAAGAACTGCCCAGAGAAAACTAGATCAATTAACAGTATACCATAACTGAATTTTACAACATCACGCTGAGCCAGTTTGGTTTTGATGTGATAGGGTTATATGATGCAAGACACTGTGGTTTTTAAACCATGGCTTCCAATTTAAATTATATGTCTCCACCCATTTCATGAAACCACAAGCTTTTAGGGATGGCAGATAAACAGCATGGTGGGGGGAGAAAACATGGGGCTTTGTTCTAACATATGACATTGGCTGCAAGGCCGCTATACAAAAGTGGAAAGAGAAACACATACCCACAATTGAAGATTAGTCTTTGGAATTAATGGAACTAGCTAGATTGAGAACTTGACTTCTTTAATTAGGAAAAATAACTTGACTAACTTTCTTGCAACTTGGAGGCCACCGTTAGATTTCTTACAAGACAAGGAGAAAAATCAGATTTTGACCTTGGGTTTTGAGGACGAGATTTCATTTGACTAGAAAAATATTGAGAATTCTTAATTTTATTCATATTTGTCAGTTTATTATAAGTTAGAAAAAAAATTAAGTGAAGAATATATTATGACTATTGTATTTTTTGTATGTTGAATATTAATTTTATAAGCCATTTTAAGTATTGGTATTATTCATTAGAGAGGGGCTATTGTATTATTATTTCTTTACTGGAAAAAGTCAAGAGGTCACTTATGTTATATATTTGTTTTATGGATTTTTGTTATTTTTAACTTGTTCTATTATCCCCCCTTTTATATTAGTTTGTATTTTAATGCTTTTTTTAAAAAAAATCTTTTTTTAAAAAAATCACAATTAAGCAAAACATTATGTAATACAATATGGTAACACAGTTGGTATCAGATAACTTTGTTTTAGCAGACAACAATCAATGTTAAGATTGCTGTGAAATATGCCTTAGCATAAGATAAATTTTATTTTGGTTATCACAGATCTAAACACATTTTCCTGCACATTTTTAAGATACAGCTGGTTTCCCACACAACATGGATTTTTGCTTATTTATTTGACTTAAAAGCTGCCTAAACTTTCAAGGTAACACTCACAAATTTAAACCCGCCCCTCCAAAGCCATACAAGAAACCAACAATCGGAATTAAAAACAACAACTTGTGCATTACAGTGTGCAGGCTCACATATCACCCTGCTCCAGGCCTTGTTACAAAGGGTTTAAACTGGACACAGTCACCTTAGAGGAGAAATGGGCAACATAAAAATGTAACAAATAAATAAATAAAATAAAGATTTTGTAAAAGAGAGCAGGGTTCAGCATTAAGTGACTTGAGCTATTAGATACAGGCAGATGAAAAGGTGATCTCATATTAACTAACATGTATACCAGGGGCGTCAAACTGGCGGCCCGGTGGGCCAGATGCATCACATGTGGGCCACGCACACCCCAGCTTTGCGAAGGGAAAAAACATCGCGATATGTCACTTGATGGCAACATGAGACAGCATGTTTGACACTTGTAATGTGTAGGCACCTGCTAGAAGCAATTCAAACCCAAAGCCAAGATGCTCTTTATTATATAATGTAATACAAGTTGCACATCCACCTGTTTTTTAGCCACAAAAGAGCTCTGCACATTCACCCAAGGCCCACCCCAGCTATACCTTGCAGTTAATGGAATCCTTTATGCTGATGGGAACTCCATAGAGCAAGCCCTTTTCCCCTTCGCTGTTCATATGCCGAAGCTGGGATTCATTCTCTGCTATGTAATCAGTTATGCAATTGACAACTGCAGTCACTTTCAGGGCCTAGAAAAAGCAGGGAAAGACAGTCTCTTTATTTCTCATGTAAAGCCTACCTTTGCAAAGAGGAGAGAAAAAAAAGGAAACTTGAAGGCAAGTCTATTTGGGCTACTAAACTACCTCATGTCTAAAAATAATTGCTTCCTCTACCTCTTTATTTTCTCCTACGAGTGGTATTACCCTTTTATTTTTCTCAAAAAGATAACTAAATCTCTTCTACATGGGAATTATTGTTCAATGTCAACAATTCTCATATCTAAAGATCTATTCGCCATGGGTGAATAGGTGGCAATATAAATTCAATAAACAAACAAACAAGCAAACAAATAAATGGTAAGACTGGATGGAGACAGCCCCAATGTAGAAGCTAAGTAGGTTCTGAATATTCCTGGGTAAAACTTTTAACCCAGCAGATATATATCAGTCCCAGAGGGTAAAAATAAATAAATAAAGACTATGATTCTTGCTTCACACTTCTCTCTTATGGTCAAGAGGCTGAGGAAAAATTGACTGAATGACTCTTTGAATCAGAGTCAGCTCTTAGTGCTTAATAGCTGGTTTTGGTAACAATATGGAATATTACTACTGTCTTCTTCTAAGGCACGGGTGTCGAACTCAAGGCCCGGGGTCCGGATCCAGTCCGTAGGGTGCTTAGATCTGGCCCGTGGGGCTGCCCTGGAAACAGAGAAGGACCAACCCGCCATGCATTTGCCAGAGAAAATGGAACTCAGGAAGCGGCCCTCCTGCGCTCAGTTTTCGCTGGCAGAAGGTTGCAGGAGGCCGTCACAGCTGAAAATGGAGCTCAGGAGCCCGTTTTCTCTGGCAGAACGCTCGGGCCAACACAAGTGGTGATGTTGAGCAGGCCACGCTCCCCCCAGCCCTCCCCAATGTCAAACAAAACCTGGATGCGGCCCTCAATGAAATTGAGTTTGATATCCCTGTTCTAGGGTATTTTTTCAACTTGCCAAACTAGCTTACAGCCCTAGGTTTTCCTGTTGGTCTCAAATACTAAATAAATACTAAACACTAAAACCAATTTTCACTCAGCTGAAGGACAGGTAGGTCCTATTGCTTCTTTGGATCTATTTCTGGTATAGGCCAATTTGTTCTTCCTTACTAGACGTTTCACTTCTATGTATTTATTATCAAATTATTTCTCGATTCATAGATTTAAGACTTGAAAAGATTATCTGATGTTGGCTTTTTGGGGAATCAAACTATATACACCTACCTTGGAGTATTAACCGCTGAACTCAATGGGTGGTTTTTTTTCCTGAATAATTAGTTGGAGAATCTGTTTATGAAGTTTCTTGCTACACTGACAAAATGCTTTCTATGCAAGAGAGATGAAATTTGCTAACACTATTGAGACTCTTATAACAGCAACAGGAAAGAAGATGCCATAGGAATATGTGACCCACAAGAAAAATGCAGATTCTTAAAACAATTTTCAAATCTACTTTAAAAAAAATGTTTATGGATCCTCAGGAAAAATTCAGCTTGAATCATAATAATCCTACCCTACACATATTTCTCATTTTTGTTAGCTTAGGGAATGATGCCTCACCTTATCCACATAGGTGTAGAAAACACTCTCAGGTGTGAGTGAACCATCCCCAAGTTGCTGACAGAGTTCAGGCAAACTCAGTGATAAAATAGGTTCTGGTTGATGATTTGGATTCTGAAAGAGAAAAAAATTCCCATATATAATAAAACACTGCTTCTTTTAGATACACCTATAATCTAAACATTTAGCATTTTTGCAATATAGCTGAAGGCTAGTCTAGTATAAACTAATCAGTCCTATAATTGATGCTCTGATCCATATTAAAAACAATGCTAAGCAGAGTCAACCTTATACATATAAAATCTGTGTTTCAGAAAAAATATTAATGTGACTCTTGCTCAGCCACATTTTTGAAAGTGATTAAACACAGGATAATTAGAAAAGTATTAATATATTACCATCAGCTTATCTATATGTTACTAAATCTCTTGTTATGGACTTGGGCGAAATGATGCACCATAGAGCAACTATTTTTGAAACATGGTATCTCAAATGAGTTAACTTACAGAATGTATCCAAAATCTAGGACCCATGATTCCCGAGGTATTAAAAATTGGGGAAGCTGTAATTGCTTACTGGTTGCTGGTGCAGTCACATGATCTTCATTTTCAATGTTCCATGACAGTTTCCCAGCCAGTCTCACAATCCTTTGCTCCCTCTCTCACCCAGCAGCAACTGCTTACTGTCTATTGGTAAGGGAGGGGAAAGGGAAAGGGACTCCATTTGTTTGATCCTGTGACTGTGGGGATTAAGGAGGTTTAAGGCGGCTCCATTTGTTTGGGGAATGTTTATAAAGATTCTCAGTCATCCAGGGCATGGTTGTCCCAAAGATTCTTTTTTTTCAAAAGACAACTGGATTTTGTTTTTCCTTGAAGATGTTTCATTTCTCATCCATGAAGCTTCTTCTCATCCAAGAAGATGGTTCTTAGATGAAAAGTGAAACATCTTCAAGGAAAAACAAAGTCCAGTTGCCTTTTGGGGAAAAAAAAAAACATCTTTGGGACATTTGTGGAGCTTCTACAGGTTCACAAGAACAATACCTGCTTTGCAGGCTGGCTCTGTCAGAAAGCCAATCCTATACTGGGCCCAGTACCTCTCTCAGAAGCTGCTAAGAATGGAAAAGTATGTTGGCCTCTGCTAGGTGAGAAAGAAGCTGGAGGCTTGCAAGCTCTAGCCGGCTACAACCAGTTGATCTGCCTTGGGAGGATGACTGGCTGCAGGGGCTCAGTGGGATAGGATGGGTGGGTGAATGATTGCAAGGGTGCTATAGCATCTATAACTTTAAAGCCAGGTCACAAGTAGCTTTGGGGGGCATTTGTCATAACTTCGAACAGTCGCTAAATGTCCTGTCTAAGAAAAAGTAAATACAGCAAATGTATCAAGAAATGGAGTCAATGATGATTACATGGATAAATATTCAGAGTAAAAATACATTTAAATAGTTCCATCAATAAAATCTACCCAGAATTATTAAGTGCAAGCTAATGGTTTTGGAGTTCTATAGCCAGCAAACCTACACATTTTCTTCCTCTCCTCCTGCCTGGAGCTAGATTATCATTTTGGAAGTTCCTCAAGACCTGGGAGTCCCAAGGAACCAGAGTCATGCTTTGATGGCTCCATTATGGTTGATCTTTTTACTCTCTCCATGCGGTTCATACAGTTCACATTTTTATATAGTGTTTTTCATGTTTACCATGACTTTCATATTTTTTTATAATGATTGGCTTTTATATTTGTTTTATTCATTTACTCATTCACCTAGACTTGCTTCCTGTGAGATGGGCAGCAGCCATAGAAGCATGATTAACGTATTTGTTAGAAGTAAATTTTACTTAATTCAATGGGATATACTTCTGGGAATATACATGTGGTTTCAACTTTTGATTGGGAGCTGCCCAGTTTTTTTAGAAGATGGGTGACTATATAAATGTTTAAATAAATCAATATGCTAGATTACACTGTTGAACGGGTTAACACAAGTCACTTCACAAGGGTTGCTTTCGGATTTCATTTTAATTATGAAGATGAAAACAGACAAATCCTTGACTGTGTGATGAAATACACAAGCGTGAGCAAGTTTCTAATTATGCATCCCGTGACTAATCAGCTAAACCAGAGGTCGCCAACCAGTGGGCCTTGAGAAAAATTTTGGTGGGCCAGAGAAATCTCACCCCAAGAGCACCCCCACAAAGCAATTAATCCAGGTTGCGCAGAAACACAAGGCTGCGCTGCCCACATGGCCCACAGGAACGCTCCCTACCCACTCACTCCTTACCCGGTAAACTTGCCTGCTAAATTGCTATTTTTCCTTTTTCCGACAATCATCTGTTCTGCTGTGCCGGGAGATTTAGATTACCTAGGAAGCAGGAAATGGTTGGATTTCTTGCTTTCTAGCTAGTCTTTAGATCTTTGGCTCTGCCTCCTTTAGGACTGAAGGTTTGCTTGCAAGCAAATTCAGTGCAGACTCACAGCAAGCAAATTTGAGACACTGAGCTAGCCGATGGCAGATAGATAGATTACTGAATGATTCTGTGAGCAACTCAATCTGCCTGCTTTGCCTGATTTTCGGTAAAAGTTGCTCTTTTTTAAATAAAAAATTCAATATTTACATGCATGGTGTGCTGTGAGTTAATTTTGTGAGTTTCTTGCTAGCAAATTTTATGACTTTATGTGACAGATTGAGTTAGCTAATGGCAGATAGATTTCTGAATGAATCTGTGATTCTGTGAGCAACTCAATCTGCCTGCCTGCTTTGCCTGATTTTGGGTAAAAGTTGCTCTTTTTTTGTAAAAAAAAATCAATATTTATATAAATATTTATAATATTTACATACAAGCCATTCCCAGCCAGTCACATGACCAAGCCACATCCACAAATTAGACCACGCCCACAGAACCGGTTAGTGGTCCCTGGGATCTAAAATTATGAGTTTGGTGGTCCCTGAGGTCCAAAAGGTTGGTGACCCCTGGGCTAAACCACAAAATAGAACTGTTTTATTAGACAAGGCCATTCTAATATATTTATTTTAATCTCATTTTAAGCATTGTTACCCACCCACCCGGTCATCAGTTTGAAATATGTGCCCATATAAATTGAACAAAAAATAAAAATGTACTTGTCAACCACGTGCATATCAAAACCTCCTAACTTCTCCACCTCACCTGCCTTTAATATTGTGATCTCCAGTAACACAGAATGTCAAACTGAATTCAGAGAGCAGACTTTAAATCTCCAGAATCCAGATACAATACTCGACTTCTCTTTCAGTTATTCGCTGCCCTCCGGGAGTCTTGCTAAAATAGTCTATATAGCATAAAGCCGCGGAGTGGCACACAAACCTGCTGACCCAGGTGGTTTTGTGTTAAATCTATTTGCCCTACTGAACCTTCCTGTGAGAAACAGAAATTGGAATTTGATCGAATCACGTTCGAATCTGATTGACTTATTATTTCAAGTCTGCACCGGTTGCATCAACCAGGATAGCCATCTTATTTCCAGATAGACGTGTTTTTTTTTTTTCCTTAAACGTGGAATGAAAAAAACAAACAAACCAAGGAGCTACGTTCCTTTAGAAAAGACTGCAAGCTTAGAAGGAAAGTAAACCTTTGGATAGATTGAAGTCTATCCCCATTTCGAAGCTTATCTCTCTTGCCTCTCCTACGGCTTTGAGCGTGGGGATGGTTCGCTCATTGCACAGACCTTCTCAAGCCAGCAGATCTGGGGGACACACACACACACACACAAAACAACCCACGGCTTCTTCCCTGACCTGTTCTTGGAAGCGCTGAACGGCTCTTTCCATTTGCTGGAAGGCGCCCTCCCGCCGGCTCCTGGCCTTCGCTATCTTGTCCTGGACCTGCCGCCTCCTCCGCCATTTCAGCAGCAGGAGAGTCGCTACCGAGCAACCCAGGAAAGTAGAAACAAGAGCAGCTACGCTCATGGCCATCGCCGAGAAGGAGAGGGGGTGGAAGTCCGCGGCTCTGCGGTCGCGTTTTGTACTCCGACTCCTCCCACTCGGCTCTGGGCAAAGATGTGAAGCGAAGGGCTTTTGTAATCGGACTCCGGCCCTCAGCAAAAGACGCCAAGGCTTCTTCGCAAGAGTTTCGTTCGGGATTCCACCCGAAGCGGCGTGTGTGTATTTTATTTTTTTCTTCATTTTGTCCCGACGCCTTTTCTTCTCGGAAATTAACATGTTAGTCACGCCCGTTCTTATGGCGAAAAACATGGTTTATGCAACACGGATAGTCCTCGACGTACCGTCACAATTGAGGGCAACGTTTCTGCACCGAAGTGAGACGTTTGTTAAGTGAATGTGGCCCCATTTCTACGACCTTTCTTGCCACCGTTGTTAAGTGAATCACTGCAGTTGTTAAGTTAGCAACACAAGTTAAATGAATCTTGGCTTCTCAGGTCACAAAAAGAAATCACAACACCCCTCCCCCAGGATACCCCAACCATCATAAATATGAGTCAATTGACAACCATCCAAATTTTGATCACATGACTATAGGGATGCTGCAATGGTTGTTAAGTGTGAAAGTGTTAAATCACTTTTTTCAGTGGCGTAACTTTGGTCACTAAATGAACTGTTGTAAGTTGAGGACTACTTGTACAGCTATTTCAGAAAATTTCACTATCCCTAGTTTGATAAAGGACCCACTTTTTCAAGCATCCAAAAATTGTAGGCGGGAACCTTCAGTTTCTTTCCTAACACAGCTGAATTATGATGACCAAATCCAGCTCCAACAACTGGAAAATCCATAAGAATTCAACTGGAGGTGGACGGGGAAGATTTATGATAGGGATGCTGATGTAGTCACAACTTTCCTAACATGTTTGCTCCCATCACCACTAGAACATTCTAAAAAGAAAGATTAAAAGTTTCCAGGTTTTCCATTTCATAACATTTCCAGATCTTTTTTTTTTTTTTAATGCTATGCTTATTAATGTTGAATGTGAGGCTGAAAAAAATAAAATCAATCACCGGGAGGCAGCAGAATTAGTAGTGTCTGTATCTGATGATATCTTAACTTTATTATGGGTTATCTGATAACTATAGGAATTTGGCCCCAATTATATGATCCAATGCTCTAGAGTACATTGCACTTTTAATATCAGATGGTAGATCACGCAGCCTGTTCTAAAGTTCTTTCAGTTCAATTATGAAGAAATCGTCTTTCCTGCAGTAGCCTAATCTTACCAGTTTCCTAAATTGACAAATATGGTTAGGGAGCTACAAAGAGAGAAAGTACATCGGTATTTAACTGTAGAATTAAACCTGCATAGCATAGAATAGCACAGACTTTCATATAAGTTCCTTAGAAAACAGACAGGCTCTTCACAACTTCTGAATGGGCTCTAAAACATTAGTGTGGAACAAGCATATATTTATACAGACAAGAAAGCAATTGGAAAAGAGTACCTATATAAACAGTAAGGCTGTGCAAGTCTTCCAATTCAAAAGCATAAAAATATTATTTGGGGGCACTGTGAATGTAGCACATTTTCCACTCTTTTAAGCCAAATAGAGCATTTCCAGATGTATCTGGCTGACTTCCTCAGCCATCATGCAATCACATTTTTTTTTAAAAAAAAATCAAATTTAGGAAGTGGCAGACAAGGCTTATGCCTGACCTCCACATGCTCTGTAATATGTTTTTACTTTTTTATCTGAAGCCCTGCACAATCCTAGTGATTAGCAATACAGCAGGGCACCTTCAAGAAGCTTTATGATGATTTATTCACCAAGGAGCAAAATTCCTTAATAAACCATGATCATCCACTGTAGGTTAAACTGGCATTAACCTATACTTATTTACCAGTTGAACTTCTTGAACTCAATAGGAGGTTGGGATTGATTTGTATATTCAATATATATAAAATAATACAATAAAGTGCTTTAACAAAGGCTATGTCTTTACCAAAATGGATTTTTTTTTTTTTTTAAAAAAAAGTACCTTAGGAGGGGTTTCATATTCTCTCTTCAATATATCCAGGTACAGCTGGAAATATTATCTGAAACCTTGAAGAGTACTACTTCTCAGTGCTGACCATTGATAGCCAATTGTGACCTTATTTATACATTTTGCTAAGCCATTGCTTTCCTTTAATCACTCTTTATGATGCATAAACCAGAGCAAAATAAAGCTTTTTATATTTCCTTGGAATATACAAAATATCCATGCTAGACATTCTTATTCAGAAGCCTCCACATCCCAATTTAAGGATTAGATTCCACATTAAACCAGGATTTTTCAGCAAACTTTCCATAAAGTATGAGTTTCACTGTACCAGAAGCCAAGACAACTTGATTATCAATGACAGCAAAGATACATTTTATTTTCCTTAGGTTTCCAGATCTGAAACATTGTTTCTGTTTCATGGAATTGTAACCATACAATCACTGTACATCAACAAACCAGATATTTGTTGGGAAGACTCCAGAAACATAGCATTCTTCCTTAAAATTATCCACTTGCCCTCTATGCTTGTTGATAGTAAGGAAAATTGATAAGATTACTTTATTTGGACTGCAAAATCCTGCCGAGCAGTAGGTGGCAGCAAAAATACAAATAAATAAACAAAAAACCCTTCCAAACATGCAAATTATAAATTAAGCCCATATCAAATTCAAATGATTAGCTCTGAGAAGCAATAGTTTAATCAATGGATATTTAGAAAATGGTAGTATAGGCAAGTCATTGACTTGCGACCAAAACCGCGCCCAAAATTTCCAGTGCTGAGCAAGGCCGTTGAATGAGTTTTCACCCCATTTTACAACCTTTCTGGTCAGTTAAGTGAATCACTGTTGTTGTTACCAACATGGTTGTTGAGTGACTTTTCCATTGACTTTGCTTGTCAGATGTCGCAAACGGTGATCACATGACCCCAGGACACTGCAACCATCATAAACACGTGCCAGTTGCCAAGTGTCCGAATTTTGTGACTACAGGGATTCTGCAACAGTCATAAGTGAGAAAAATGGTCATGTTGTTTTTTTCAGTGCTGTTGTAACTTTGAACAGCCACTAAATGAATGGTTGTAAATTGAGGCCTACCTTTCATACACTGTATATTTGATTATAGAGACAATGGGTGCACCACTGGAAAAACTAGAAAGGTTAGATTGGGAACCTTCTGGAGAATATGTTGGCACCAACTTGATGCAGATAATTGATCACTTTCCCAATATTTATTTTTCATATTGTGTTTGACATTTATGTTTAACGTTTTAAATGTGAAATGTATCTGTCATGCCCCTGATGGAGACTGACTCTGACCAGTCAGAGAAGGACCCAGGCCCGTCCCCTATCCATCCTAGGGCACGCAGGGAGGAGAGGATCAGGGTAAAACGTGGTCTACTCGGGAGGAGAGGACCAGGCTAAAATGTGGTCTACTCGGGAGGAGAGGGCCATGATCCTCTTCATGGGTTGCAGGTGTGAGATCTGCATAAGAGTTTGGACCTGCATGCTAACAGCTGGAGACAATTAGTGGTTTATTTCTAAAGAAGGTTTATCTTGGTTGGCGTTCTTCCAACAGACTGTCCCTGGTTATCTTCCTGAAATGGGCAATTACCTATCCTGGTCTGTTGTGGAACTTTATTCAATGCAGTTTGTTTTTGGTTTTTGCTTCATTATCGGCTCTTTGAATTTGAACTGTGTTTCTTTCCTTTGAAATGTTATTTTGAAAATAGTTTAATCCCCCACTGTGAACAATTAAACAGTGAAGCCAAGTCGAAGGCATTAAAGGACTTTTAGTTACGTTTTGGGTTTTGTTATATTTCTGATATACTCTGGGTCATTACAGTATCATACTATTATTTATGAAAACCTGATTCCCCAGACATCCAACAAAATGAAGTTGAGTAAGAAAGATAAGGCTTCACTTAGGCAAGAAAAACCAAACTCACGGGTATCGAATAGGTGGCACCTGCCTCAACAACAGTAACAGTTAAGATGGATCTAGGAGTTCTAGTGGACCATTGTTTAAGTATGAGCCAGCAATGTGCTAAAGCTGCCAAAAAAGCCAATGCAATCCTAAGCTGCATCAACAGAGGGGTAACATCAAATTCCCATGAAGTGTTAGTATTGCTTTATACTTCACTGATAAGACCATACTTGGTCTCCAGCTTTGGTCACCACAATACAAAAAAAGTTGTTGAGACTTTTGAGAGTGCAGAGAAGAGCAGCAAAGATGATTAGGGGACTGGAAACTAAACCATACAATGAATGATTGCGAGAACTGGGAATGTCTAGTCTAATGAAGAGGACTAAGGCTGACATGATAGCAGTCTTCCAATATTTGAGGGGCATGTCACAGAGAAGAGGGGTTCAACCTATTCTCTAAAGCACCTGAGGGCAAAACAAGAAATAATAGATGAATGTCCTAATTGTGCTTTTCAAAACGCAACTGGACTTTCTTGGGTTTGTTTTTTTTAATCTTTGAAAACATTTCACTTTTCATCCAAGAAGCTTCTTCAGTTCTGGAGTTCAATTCCATTCTGTTCAATTCAGGAAATGAAGAAGGTTCTTGAATGAGAAGCAAAACATTTTCAAATTTAAAAAAAAAAACACAAGGAAATAGTTGCCTCTTCAAAACACCTTTGGGACAACCATGACCCGGATGATTGAGCATCTCCATAGACATTTTAACAGCTGAAAGCTTATCAAAGAGACATCCATCATAAAATTAAGGAGAAACTTTCTCTCAGCGAGAAGAGTGGAAGAAGAGCTTGCCTCCAAAAGTTGTAAGTGCTCCATCACTAGAACTTTTATCAAAGAGACTGGACAGTCATTTGTTCAGAATGGTGTAGGGTCTCCTGCTTAAGCAGAGAATTGGACCAGAAGACCTCTAAAGTCCCTTCCAACTCTGTTATTCTGTCATTCTAATACACCTGGCAGAAATGTCTCTAATATAACCATTCCCAGTCTGGCAATCTCCACAGGACCAGGGGTTCACAACTCCCAAATTCAAAGATAGGATATGATGGTATAAAGTTTTCTGAAATTTGAAGCCCTCATACATCTGGATACTGCTCAGCTGGATTTTCTCTAATGTGTACAGTATACATTAGAGACTGTGATACAAGCACACAATTATTTATATAATTAGATGTATGTAAATATATAATTAGATGTATGTAAATGCAACTACTTCTTCTTCTTCTATTATTATTATTATTATTATTATTATTATTATTATTATTATTATTATTATTATTATTATTGCATGTAAACGGAATTTCATTCTGGTAAGACTACCCATGCAGATAAGTACTTCCTTGCAAAGAACAGGCATTGAATGACATGTAAAGGGCCCAGGCCTGTAACCTACAAAACAAAATATCTCTAGCTTTTTGTAAATTCAATTACATCTTTTGAAGAGATGTTTAATAATACACGGGAAATCCCTTTCTTCCTTTTTCACTTTCTTTCTTCAATCTAATTCATTCTGTGCAATTTGCAAAAATACATGGGTCCAAAGTTAGCTGTGAGGTGGGGCAGGATTAGTTCTCCAAGCCTACAATTTGAATAGAAAGAAAATGTGTTCTGGAACAGTCTCCGAAAATGGCTCAAGTCCTCTACTCTCACACTGATGCTGTGCTGGATATTTAGTAACTCCACTGCTCTCTCAACCACATACTCATTTTGGAGCTCAGACAGAGTGCATGTGGAATACACCACCTCTCCTCCTGGCTTAGCAGCAAGTACTCCAGCTCTGGAAAAAAGCAAGCAAGAAATTATTGTGTGGGATTTCTTTCAACTGTATTGAGGCACTTATTCAACAGAGGGAAGCATACAGCATATGCCAGCGCAAGAATGCACACTATATTTTGGGCCCTAGATATACACAGAATCAATTCTTTCTCTGCCTTGTTAATTGGTTATTAATTTACCGAGTTCCTAGAAATAACGCTTATAGGCACCGATCGACCCAGACACTTCCCGTGGAATCCTATCTGTCACACTTGCCTTTTTTGATTTGTGACTAGGTACACCAGCGTTCAACAATTTTGTGAATGTGAAACCTTATGCCAGCCCCACCTCATTTTCTCAAAACTCAAATCTGGCCTCCAACCAAAGAGAATAAAATCCTTGCCAGCTGTATTGTTTTCCCCTAGCCATCACATAATGAAAAAGCATAATTGAGTATTGTGGAATTTTCAAAGAATTTAGTTCAAGATTGAAGAATCCTGGCTATAAGAATATTAATGTAGTTGAAATTACAGATTCATAATGTTTTAGTTGTTTGGTCATTCTATCACTTCAAGCTCTTTGTCAATAGATAATAAATCACCAGGACTGTTTACTGCCTTTGATTTTTTTGAAGCTTGGGGTCTTCTTCAATGACCTTGCCTTACATTATATATCTCAAATATTTAATGTATAGCTTAATTATTATTTCTTCTATTGTAATTAATAATCTGATTTTACTTTATCTACTATTGATTCCTCTTGCCAAGGAAGGTATTCCGAACAACCTTCTCCAGCACCACAATTCAAAAACATAGATTTTTTTTTTGTTCTGCATTTATGACAGTCTAGAATAAAATAGCATTCTTTATTGGCCAAGTGTGATTGGACACACAAGGAATTTGTCTTGGTGCATAGCTTTGTCTAACTTTCACAGTTAACTTATGATTGGGAAGACTAGCCTTGATAACATGCATCATGGTTGACAGGGTCTCTATAAATATATATCTTGATTTGCCATAGTATTTTCTCCTAGGTAGCAGACATCTTTTTTTCCTTATGGTTACAAAAACCATCACTCTGCAGTTTGGACCCTAGGAAAATAATGTGTGTTACTACTTCTCTGCCTATTGGCAATGGGTTGACACTAACAGTTGACACAATTTTAGAATGTTGGTTTAAAAAAAAAGCCACTAAGCATCAGACTGGGTTTTTTATTCCAATCTTTCATCTTAAACGCATGATTTAGTCTTCCTCACTTCTAGCCACTAATGTAATATGATGAGCATATCTGGGGTTATTTATATTTATTCCAATAACTTTAATTTCAACTTCTGTTCTATTCTGGGAGCAATTCATTGGTTTATGAAAGTAAATCCTCTGAGCTTAAGCTGTTTGATATATCTTGGAACTGGAACACCACAAATTGTTCCCTGTTGGTAGACTTTACTTCTGGAAATTGCAACATCATCTTTGGAATTCCATGGCCCAGAGCAGGAAAGGAACAAAACATTTTTTAGCTGTCTGGAACATTTTTTTCTTAAATCATTTGTAGACAACACATCAAAATCACTCACATGAGCAGTTGCAGCTGGAGCATTGGCAACATCTGACGTTCCCCTTTTCTTGCATATGTGAATATATTGTTATCTTCTTCCAAGACTGACTTTCGATCATTTGTGCATGGCACGTCAACAAGTACCTAAATGGAACCAAACAAATATTCCCTCTGGTAAAATTCTCCACAGATTTCCTTCCATTAACGACATTATGTTAGACTTTTAATTCTATTCCCTTGCACAGTGGAAAGTCAAGCAAAGTTTTGAAGCTACTATTCCACCACTGTAGAAACTAATATATATACCGTATTTGCCGGCGTATAAGACGACTTTTTTGCCCTGAAAAACATGCCTCCAAGTGGGGGGTCGTCTTATACGCCGGCAATCATACGTTGTTGTCACTCGGTGCAAGAGCGACGGGGCGGAGCTCCGCAACTTGCGAAGCCCCTTCAAGCCCAGCCAGAGTCTCTCTTCCTCCTCCTCCCCCCACCCACCCACCCACCCTCCGCCCAGCTCGGGCGCTTGCGAGCCAATCTGGAGGTGGGGTGGGGGTGGAGCGGGAGGGTCTCTGGCGGGGCTGCTTTGCCCAGCCAGCCCCGAGCCGCGTAATGGCCCGGGGGTGGGGGAGAAGAAGGTGGTGGGAGTGGACTGTGGCGCCCCTCCTTCTGGGCAGCGGGGTGGGGCCGGCAATTTGCTCCTCCCGCTTCTCCCTCCCTCTTTGAAAGACCGGGAGGGCTGTGCTTGGGGCGGAGGGGGTGTTCTCGGGAAGTTCCTGATGGGATCCCGCTGGGCAGGGCCACCCGGCTCCCGAGCTGCTTTCCAGGGTCCCCTTGGGAAGAAAAGGGTCCGGTGGGCGGTGGAAGAAGGCGAGGACCTCCTCCCGCCCCCTGTCCCGTCCCGTCCCTCCTCTTGTCCCTCCTCCTCCCCGCTTAGAGAAAGATCCGCCTCCCGGCACCGAGCTGCCACCCAGCGCCGCATCTCCTGGCCAGCGCGCGCTGCGACTTGGGAACCGGCCAAGCGACTTTAAAACCGAGCGGAGGCCAGAGATAGCCGAGATTACCCTCACACACACACACACACACACACACAGAGAGAGAGAGAGAGAGAGAGAGAGAGAGAGAGAGAGATGACAGCTGTCCATCCCCCACCCTTGGAGTCCCGATGGCGCTTATGCAGGGGCTGCTTAAGGGAGGAGGCCTTTCACTTTTCCCCGGGAGGGGGCAGGCGCGTCACTTTCACTTGCATGCCTCCAAGTGGGGGGGTCATCTTAAACGGCGAGTATATAACAAACTCTATATTTTGAGTGGAAATGTTGGGGGCTCGTCTTATATGCCCAGTCGTCTTATACGCCGGCAAATATGGTGTGTGTGTGTGTGTGTGTGTGTGTGTGTGTGTGTGAAATATATATATTTCTTCCTTTGTTTTAGAGATTGAAAAGACAGGTTGTCAAGTTGGAATGGTTGGAAACTAATCAAAGAAAGAAGCAGCCTGGAATTAAGGAGAAACTTCCTAATAGTAAGGATAATTAATCAATGGAATTAGCTTGCCTTCAGAAATCGTGGGCACTCTATCACTGAAGGATTTTAAGAAGAGACTAGAAAAGCTACTTGTCTGAAATGGTATAGGATCTCCTGCTTGAGCAGGCAGTTGGACTAAAAGACCGCCAAAGTACTTTCCAGCTCATTTCATTCTATTCTATTCTATTCTATTCTATTCTATTCTATTCTGTTCTGTTCTGCTCTGTTCTGCTCTGCTCTGTTGTTTTGGAAAAAGTATGACAGGAATACTGACCATCTCTTGCAATTCTAGTTACAGCAGTAACTATTCTTAGATCCAATGTATGTAAGCAAATGCTCAAAACTCATTATGGTGCTATGGCTGCTGTGCTAGACCAAGACTGGGAAACCAAGGTTCACATTTCTAGTCTGCTACAAAAGCTTTCTGAATAAATTTGGAACAACCACCCCTGGTTCGTGGACTAGTACAGTCCATGGCCCCTTGAGAACCAGCCATGCAAGCGGCGGGCAAGCTTGTGAAGCTTCATTCATAAGGCAGCAGAGGTACATCCACAAACCACCCCCTCCCTCCTGAGGCCAGTCCGCAGAGCCAGAAAGGCTCTGCTGCTTTAAATGACAAAACCAACCAAGCAAATTCTATTCTGACAGAGCACTTCTTGAGCTAACCCAATGTTACGCCCTGTAGGGCTTTAAAGATACCGTCCAGCATTTGAATTCAGTGCCGAAGCTGACTGATAACCAATACCGTAAACTTAAAGTAGGTATTGCTTCAAACTGGAGGGATTGGTTCTGCTGCTGCATTTGAGGATATTACAATAGTTTCACAGGGAACTAAATCAAGACATGAGTTACAGGTAGTACTTGACTTACAACAGTCCATTTAGTGACCTTTCAAAGTTACAACAGCACTGAAAAAAGTGACTTATGACCATTTTTCACCTTATGGCGATTATAGCATCCCCATGGTCACATGATCAAAATTCAGATGCTTGGCAACTGACTCCCATTTATGATGGTTGCCGTGTCCCGGGGTCATGTGATACACTTTTGCAACTTTCTGACAAGCAGAGTCAATGCAGAAGCCAGTTTCACTTAACAACTGTGTTATTAATTTAACAAGTGCAGAGATTCACTTAACAAACGTGGCAGGAAGAGTTGTAAAAAGGGGCAATACTCACTTAGCTAATTTCTCACTTAGCAATATACATGTTGGGCTCAATTGTGGACATAAGGACCTCCTGTGGTGATTGCAGGGCATAAATCATCAAGGATAGATGATCAAGGATTATATTACAACATTCTTCAATGGATATTGTTAATTTTAAGATTAAAAACTCAAAAAACTGCTGTATCAATCTTGGTTATAAACTCCCTGTACTGCTGCTTACAGGGATAATTCTAGAGATAATCTAGTAAAGGGGCAAGGACTAGAAAGAAATGAAGAAATGAAATGAAAAAAAAAATCTTAATAGTTCTATTTGGCAAATGGAATCCCAGATTCTGATTTATTAAAAAAAATAAAGGTGTTTCAATTTCCAATAGCAAGAGTTAGAATAATTCTTACCTTATCATAAGTACCAGTTTCTGTATGACACCAGTTTCTTCCATCCAATGAAGTAACCCGCACTGTATTTTGGATTTCTTTGGGAAGATAGCTGCGAAGGACATTACGTAGCCGGACTGTGCGAGACATAGAGAGATCATTGGCTGTCAGCTCACCTATTTCAAGAAGAAAGAAGCTTCAACCAAGGGCACCATATCTCAGACTCTTTCAAAAACAAGATCGAAGTCTATACAGAAATGAAGCCTATCTTGCTATATGATGCGTGTGACCTCTGCCAAGTATCTATAGATCATTAGTAAATCATGTTACTTACAACAATACCTGGTCTGTAAAAGTGCCAGTGTCTTTCCACCTGGGGCTGCACAAAGGTCAAGGACTATGTTTCCAGGCTGTACATTGAGAGCCAAAACAGGTAAAATTGAGGCAGCATCCAGGAGATAGTAACCAAGAATTCCTATGATGTCTGGTCTACAAGTCAAAGAAATATATTAAGTGGAAATATACAAGAACCATTGCAAATGCATACTTATTAGCCCCAATTGGTTGAATATTCCTGTTGTAACTTGATTTGTTTATACAAGTTATTATTTCTGAAGATTTGTAAAGTATATGCTATGTTTTATTTACAAAAGTCCCAGGTAAATGTTAGAGAGCTGCTGTTGCTGAGATAAATGGACCAGAATATAAGTCAGGTTTCAAAGTAATTTACTTTTTTAGAAGTAACCCAGTATTTTAAGAATTTAAGGTATGTACTATATATATGCAATTGTATCTTGAAAAACAGTTTTATGCCACCTTTTTGTTTTGTATTTAAGTTTTTTCTGCTTGATTTTATACAAATCAAGTATAAGAATAAAAGGCCCTCCAAATATTAATAGATCAGCTTCCATCATATCTGATTACTGTCTATACTGGTTGGGGCAGAGAAGGGATAAATACATTCAAAAAGCATGTTCTTTTGTATTCTGAAAGATCAACACCTAATTTATTTTATTACATTAAAAAAACTCTTTGAAGCAAAACAGAAAGCTTAAGAAGAGCAGAAAATTGCTATTTCAGGAAAATTGTATAAGCATTCTAAAAATCCAAAAATTCATACCTAGCTTGACGAAAACGACTGATGTCTCCTTTGGGGAATGTGTAACATTTGATGTCATGATTGACATTAAGAAAATGCTGTTCTTGAGTCTTTGAAAGTTCCGTCTGAATTTGGGGAGATGAAGTTGGCACACTGTCATCTTCTTCAATGGAGGAATCTAAGTCCTCGGTGACTTTCTGAGATTCTTGGACAAAATCTACTGCACTCATATCTTCCAGACTCTGAATGACTTGTTCTACATCAGAGAAATTGTTGACTAGGGCCCCATATTTTTGCATTGACAGGAGACTGATGCGAATTGAGGGCCAGAGGCTGCCAAACTGTTCTCCATAATTCATGTCAAAGACCTGGAGAGCCACTCTGGTACTAGTTGTCCGAGTATCAGTGGCTGCCTATATACAACAATTAAAAAAAAATCATCCAATGGAAACATTTTATAGTTGTCACTGATAATGAAGCATAATTTTCAAACTGGGATTGTCTATTGAGTTCTCCCTCATGCACATACAGTAGACATATTTCAACATGCAATGCTCCACGATTGATAAATGTGAATGAAAACTGTAATCATGAAGCTAAGCCCACATCATTATTTTCTACTTACTTTGAACTAAGAAAAATCCAGATTATAAATTCCACGCATTCCCTCTTTATATGCAAGAACCCCTAGAAGAGGTTTTCTTCAGCAAGAAAGTATGTATGGGTAACTCTCAACTTACAACAGTTTGTTTAGTGACTGTTCAAGTTACAACTCGTGACTTATGACTGTTTTTCACACTTTATGATCACTGCAGCATCGCCATGGTTATGTGATCAAAATTCAGAGGCTTGGCAACTGTCTCATATTTACGATGGTTGTAGTGTCCTAAGATCATGTGACCACCTTTTGCAAGACAATGGGGAAACCAGATTGACTTAACTGTGTTATTATATGAAAATCTACAGTGATCCACTTAACTGTGGGAAGAAAGGTCATAAAATGGGGCAAAATTCACTTAACAAATGTTTTGCTCAGCCACAGAAATTTTGGGCTCAATTGTAGTCATAAATCAAGGACTATCTGAATTCAAGAGTCAAGTTCAGTCAGCTGGGTTAAACTATGTGTTAAATGAATATGTTTTAATAGCAACAATTGTGGAAATGATTTGTCACATTACATTCCACATATCTAAATCAAAACTCTTATTCCAAGATACACATCTCCTTTAATAAAGAATATCAATAAAAAGCCAAATTAAGATTGCTGATAAAAGACTATAATCTGGCTTTAAACACCACACATCTCAGTCTATTTAAATAAAATGATATAGGCTAGTTTTGTAACTTGATCCTAAAATTCCTTGGGACTTCCAAAAAATCATGCGTAGGGCTGGGCTTCAGGAGATACATTTGTTTAGACAGAATAATCAGCAAAACTACTCAGTCATCCTACTGTAATTTCAATGTAAAACCATCTCTCTCTTTTGGAAAAGCAGTTTTCCTTTAAATCATCAGGAGGAAGGACATGGTCCAGTATCTTAAGAAACGGAAAGCTTGAGATTAGCCTATAGTGGGTTTTTTCTACCTTGGCCACTTCTTAAGATATGTGGACTTGAACTCCCACCATTCCCTAGCTAGCCATGCAGGAGAATGCTGTGAATTGAAATTCACAGATCTTAAAGTGGCCAGGATTGAGAATCTAATACGACCAGGGACGGGTTAATTCTAATAAAGAGGGGAAAGAAAGGGTGGGAAGAGTCTCTCAGAGAAGACCGGGGAGACACCAGAAATCAGGTCGAGATAGTTCCGTGGGGTTACGAAGGGCTTGCCCTCCAATGGGGCTGGCATGTTGGGGAGACGGGGCGGGGAGACAGCGAACACAGGTGTGCGCGGGTGGCGCCCCGCTATCCCTCCTTCTCACCCACCCATTTCTTCTTGTAATGACGATGCCGGCGGGGCCCCGAGGGGTAAAAAAAGGCGTTCCGCAAATACCGCAGGAGTAACCGCTTCCCGTTTGCCTGGTGTGCAACCGCCATGCTCGACGACGGTATCATGAGCCGGCGGAGGGACGGTCCACCAACAACCCCTTCCCCCTCTGCCGTGAGTCACGCCGTTTTAAGCTCCCCTGGCTGATGTCGACGTGCAAAATCGTTCCGTCGCACGTAGGAGTAACAAAACCGGAAACCGAGCAGCTTGACATTTGGAAGGACAAGCGTCGAGTGGTTTTTTTAATGTGTTATGTTATTGGCAGCATGTCGGTGGGGAAGCCCAGAAAATTACACGCCTTCTTCCCACGGAGCTTCGTTTAGGGAAAGGAGTTACGTTTTATTCGGGTCGGTGAATGGCTGCTTAAGAATGCCTCGGCAGATCCAAAGACAAAATGCGTTTTTCCGGAACCCTTTCCCAAATGTCAGGCTCTTAGCAATTGTGTATTTATAAGTTAAGTGGACAAATTAGTTTCAACGCATAAATGGAGTATTGGCCATAAGACCATCTGTTTTTAGCTGATAATTACTATGTCGACCAAGATTTTCAGTAAGTCAGTTTAAGGTGTTTTCTGCCCCTTTCATCCATCTCTACTTTTGACCATTTTAGGGCTTTTTGCAAACTGTTGCAATTTCTGTGCATTGACAAAGGAGGTGATGCTATGTACATGGCAGAGACCAATCAAATAACAGGAAACGTCCCCCCCTAACATTTTCCTAGAAGTGGGGGGTCCACTTCCCCCTCCCATCCTCTCTCGGATTTTGAGCAGGAATTGACCAGCCTGCTTGTCTCCACAGACTGACATCAAGGAGACTATATGCAGGTAGCTTTTTTTTCCTTATTAAAATTTCCTCCCATTTGTGCCCAGATGTGGAGGTTGTATATTGCCTTGACAACATGCTCCCTCCCCAACACACACACTTGCGAGCATCAGTAACAGAGGAATACCAGATACTAAGAGGGTGCTCTATTTAGCAAACACTTTCCTGTCTCTTTAGTCTTTGGGATAGACTTTCAACCAACAAAATGATTGAAAAAGCTTTCCCTTCTCTAAGGCATCTTGACCTCATGTTAGTTGCTTTTCTAGCAGCAGTTTCCTCTTATTTTCTCTACATTTTCTGGATTCTTAAAATCTGAAAAATTCAGGAAATCTCTCTCTCTCCACACATACACAGTTAAAATTCTCCGTGATTTAAAATCTGAATATGCCATAATTTTAAACAAGGATGTGTAGTTATCACAACTGTTTTATTTTTTACAGTAAATGTTTAATGTGGAAATGTACAGAAACTATTAACACTGCAAATCGTCCACAGAATACAGAAGTACTACGATGTAGTAATAAAAAAAAAGGATCAATCTGTCACAGAAGCAGGTCACGTCTGTAAAGTGTTCATTGGATATTAAGTTGACATGATTGAATAAACATTTATTTCAGTTTGGAGAAGAGTTTGTGAGCTACCTGTAAACCAAGAAATGAACAAATGAAAACAAGAATTTAAGCAAAAAATATATTCTACTTCTTGCACAATATATTCTTACAGTTTACTTACAGAAGTTTATTTTATTTACAAACTGCTGATCCATAATTTTTCTAAAGACTAAGGGACAACAAAGTTTGACAATCATAACTTCATTTGATTCATATAATTATTATTTTACACAACTTTATATATAAAAGTCATGCTAAAATCAACTTACACAATGGTCTCTAGCTTCCAGGAAATCAAAGAGCTCCTCTGTACACTCTTCCAGTGTTTGAGATCTGGAGGATACTCGAGAATTACACTGCTCTAAACGTTCCATAGCTTTTGCACATTCTTCTATTTTTTCACACTCTTCCCTAACAATTGTTAAAGGATCCTGGAAGAAAAAGCATCACATACATAATTAATGCTCTTCTAAAGACATTACCAAATGAGTGAATCCAACTTACTCTTAAAGTTAGCATACCAAAGTCTATAATTATCAGGAGAGTTGATAATCATAAGAAACTTAAAAACTCTGGATTATAAATTGTAGCCATTCAGGGATGTATTATTTTTCCTCAAAGACTGTAACATCCAGGACATTTTGAATTTCTTTTTTAAAACACAGAATTTTGGTCCTTTCCCTACAAGAGCTAGCCATGTTTGGCAACTACTTTTCTGCCTTGTACTCAAGATGTTGGTGGTATCGTGCTGAAACCCATACTAGCAGTTTAAAGTCTACCGTTGTAGTTTAATTAAAGTAATGCCTTCTTTCCTAAGCAGCTAATAAGCCAGTTTTACCACTGTTTTGTCACTGGAATTGTGAGATGAATCCTAGTTAGAATCAGCTTAAAACTTAAATGGGGAATTTAACTGGTGCTGTCCCATCCGTAGTGGGCACTGTCCTTGAGGGCTATTCTATTTTGGTGCAAAGAGTATGGCTCTTTTGAAACAAGCTCTTCCAATATATCTATTGGTCTCTGAGCTGTTCCCCTTGTTTGTAGAGAGAAATCAGCAGCTGGGGTGGAGGCTGCATGGTAAAGCAGAACAGAGCGGGTCAGTTTCATGACATAGTCTCCCCACTGCATCTGTCAGTTCTGTTTGGGCTGCTTTTGACCACAGGTTTAGTGCACTTCTGTTCTATGTACCATAGAAGAATATGCTATCACAGTCACCTGTTCTAATCCTGACAGGTAATCTCAGGCTGAAAAATAGGTAAATAAAATGAATTCTGACGAATTGCTAAACCCCCAAATCTGTCTGTCAAAAATATTGCCAATTATGTTATGACAGGTGAATGGATATCCTGTTGACGGCATTGTTGAGGTGGCTTGAAGATAGGACTTTTCTGCAAAGAAATTGGGACACTACTCTTCAACTACACTCAGAGCAAAGGCAACTGATATTTCCGGTAGTAATAGGGAACAACAAAATCTGTATTGGTTGGGGTTCTGCTAACTCTCAAACAAAAGAGCAGTTTAACTGAGCCAGGAAAAGTTTTACAGTTTGGAAGCAAAGTCCATATTTAGTTTGTCCATCTTTACTCTTACTATAGGAATCCTAACATTCAAAAGAAATAATATATTAAAACAAGGTTGGGATATTCTAAATACAATAGTTCAGAATACTTTATTAAACAAAAATCAGATACAAAGATGGAATAGTAAGACATTCACTACATAACCACCAATTAGACACAGCATTTATCAGAATTGATCTGCCCAATTTCTATATTATCTTTTTGTTCCTGAATTATTGGTTTTAGTAAAAAGAACACATGCTATTGAGCAAATAAGTACATCAGATAGAAAGTTTGTTTTAGTTTCATTAAAGCAGCATAGAAAAGATGCCATAAGATTCTGCTAATATTCAAAATCAGACATTTCATTGCAGTATCACAAACACACTTGTTGTGATCAAGAAAAATAATTAATTTGTTGAAATTTACTTGTGAACCCAATAATCATTCCCACCACTATATACATTTCTACCATTTTTAAAATTTTCATCCAGACAGAATACTATAGATTCTTTTAAAACAACATTGTTGATTGAAATGTTATGAATTACTTCTTTTGCTCAATTATCCATAAAGTTACATACCACAAGTTCTTCTTCCTCCTCCTCCTCCTCCTGTACCGGGAAAAAAAGAATCATAATGGATTCATTAATATTCTCATATCTACATTGTATGAAATACATTGAATTAGAAAAAAAAATCAAAGACCAATTTCAATTACAGATAGTGCTTGACTTATAGCCATTTATTTAGTGACAGTTCAAAGATACCACAGCACTGAAAAAAAGTGGCTTATGACCATGTTTCACATTTAATCATTGCAGCATCCCCATGGTCAGGTGTTCAAAATTTGGACACTTGGCAACTGGCATGTATTTATGATGGTTGCAGTGTCCCAGGATCATATGATCACCTTTTGCGACCTTCTGACAAGCAAGTTCAATGGGGGAAGCCAGATTCATTTAATTGTGTTACTAACTTAACAACTGCAGTGATTCACTTAACAACTGTGGCAAGGAAAGTCATAAAATGGGGCAAAACTCACTTAACTGTCTTGCTTAGTAACAGAAATTTTGGGCTCACTTCTATGGTAGCCGTAAGTCAAGGATTATTTGTACTTAATTTCTTTTATGTAGCCTCTTTCATATGGCATCCTTTCAACATTTATTATTATCCTTTCAGCATTTATTATTTTATTTTGAAAGCACAGAAATATATATAGCATAAAAGGCAAGGAAAAACACAAAAATAATTAAAAAAAGAAAGTGGCAGAGAAGACCTAGAAACTATGTTACAAATAGAACTCCAAAAACTTTCAGCATTGATGAAAAGACTTCTTTGTCCCTTTATCAAAAAATATATGATGAAAACAGGTATTAATAATTCACTGCTAAAAAAAGAGTTGTAGAATTCTCCTTCCAATGTTTTATAATTCTTTCTGCCAGTCCTCAGGACTGAAATATCCACATAGAATTAATATTTAAAGCAATTTTTTTAAAAAAATTAAGCCAATCAGTCCTGGACTGGAATAGTAAGATTACTGTACTAGCCATGGAATATTACCAATTTCAGCCCATCATAAATAAATATTAATAATGTAGAACTCTTTACAAAAAGAGGGATGATCATAAAAGGTATGCATACCAGTGTCATATGCAGTAAGGTTTTTTTTAACTTATATTTTTACAAGATAAGAAAAGAAAAATATACAATTAACTTCTAGAACTGATAAAAGCTTAATTCATGGGAATAAAGAACAGAAGGGGATGTTATAAGCAAAAAAACAGAAGCCCCAGAGACATTCAAATAACACGCACAGACGTATTATTTAGTGTTTATATAATGGCCAATATTTTACACCTTAAAAAGAATAAGGAAGCGCAGCCCACCATATATAACTACACGGGTTTATTTTTCAACCAACACAAGCACTGGGATGGGAGTTGTAGTCTTCCAGATCTGCAAGGCAACCAGATGGCGAAATTTGCAGCAATAAAAAAATTATGTCGCTAACCACGGTTTTTCGAAATTCACACAAAGCACGTTACAGAGTATATCAATTGGTTAGTGATTATTATTTTTCCTGCGGCTCTGCTACTCGGGCTATATTATAAATACGCGTGCCTTCATACACATTCAAACGAAGGTCCATTATGTTACAGGTGTACTGGCACGTGTAAATGAATATACGACTCTAGTGGTAGCCACTGAATGACCTTCCGATGAAATTAAAAGCTCAGATCAAGAAAACTAGCAGGCCCAAAAATGAAACGATGCGGGGTCTGGGAAGCGAAGAACATGCAATTTTAAGATGTGAGAATAACCCCATTTCCGATGTCTCACTGTGGCGCGGCTCACCTCAGGGTCGTCGCGGCGGCCCTCAATTGCCTTTTCGTCCTCCCTACCCATTTCAGCAAGTCTTCCTCAACCCCGATTTAGCTCCGGAGAAGGACGCGCGAGGGTCATCCGCATGTCAGCGGAAATCCCGCCTATCCCCAGCAAACCTTCCGATGGGAGGTTTTTCATTCCAGCCGACCTTCTTAAGATGGCTCCTTGCTTCTCCCGACCATCATGTTCCCGTCGCAGCGTGCGAGCCATGTCGGGAGGACTATTTCCATCGCATGACGCTGGGGGGCGCTCGATCTAGTCAGAATGGCAGCATCACACGTCCGCCTAACAATGAGTGACCTCCCAAGATGGCGTCATTCCGGCGGTGTGTGGTTTCTGTGTTTGTTTTTTAAACACAGTGGACCCGCCGCCCGAAGAATATGGAGATCAAATCTGGGGAAGAAGTCGGCAGGGAGAATCCCCTCCGCCTGTTTGAGCTAAGTGGGGCGGTAGTCAGCTCCGTCATGGGACAAGTTGAAAAAGAAGTTTGGGGTAAGATGGAAGAGGGGCTCAGCGTATTTCTCTCCTCGTTGTGACCCACAGCCAAACAGATCTCTGCTATGAAATGGAGAATCTGTTGCCTAGTTGAAAGGGATCGGTAAGGGTGTTGAGATGCCCTTAAAAAGTTTCTTCAGCATGCACAATAATAAGCAATATACAGAGATGCTCCAACCACAATCGGGCAGGAAAATCCTGCAATCCTTCAAATATAGTACAATAAAGGAATAAATCTTGCTGGATAAGATGGGGAAGGATTCCAGAGTAAATTAGCAGGCAAACAGTGACAATATAAATGTCAGTTGTCATTACTGGCACATTGTCCCATAGGGTGGAAATCCCTATCCACTGAATTGGGTGATTTGGTTAGACTGGAAATCTAAAACCATATTTAGACAGGAGTTATAGTAATGAGATATTTTCAGATTCAGAGCTCCTAGCATCATGAGACAAAATGCAATGGATAAATCTTTCCTTTAAACCCTTTTCCTTGTTAAAAATAATATAAGAAGGAATGGAAACAATTAGAGGTTTATTTGAAAGAAATATACTGTTGTCTAAGTGATACAGAATAATAGAGAATAATGGAAGTAAAGATAAAATTATAATGTACTAGTATAATAGTTATATTCTAAGATTTACATTCACATGGTAGAAGAAAAGGTCCTGAAACATGTTAAAATGAATATGATTTGGTGGTTGCCTATACAATTTATTTATTTTTATTTTTATTTATTTATTTGATTTGCCAATTGTTTACAAGATAATAAGTATAAGTGTATACATAGTTGTGAATACATGAAATGGGTACATATAAGAAAAATAAAAGAAGAATAAGAGAAACAATAGGACAGGGACGGTAGGCACGTTGGTGCGCTTATGCACGCCCCTACAGACCTCTTAGGAAAGGGGTGAGGTCAATAGTAGACAGTCTAAGGTTAAAGTTTTTGGGGTTTGGGGAAGAAACTACAGAGTCGGGTAGAGTATTCCAGACATTGACCACTCTATATATGTGTGCATGTATGAGTGTATGTGTAAGTAAACTGGAGTAGGAGCAGCGTATCTGCTCTCTGGAGTTTCAGTCCTTCAAGCAATATCTAAATATCTTTGCACCCTCTGGTGCAAAGTAAACAATCTTATTTTTAATATAAATAAGACGAAGGAATTCATAGTGGATTACAGGAAGAGCAGTTCGGATATCCAGCCATTGTACATCGATGGTGTTTTGGTAGAACAGGTGGCAGAATGTAAGTTTCTAGGTATCACCCTGAAACAAGATCTAACATGGGCAAATATTTTAGCCCTAGAAAAAAAGGCTCATCAACGACTGTATTTTTTAAGACTTTTACGATCACAACAACTGCCAGAGAGTCTGTTGGTTGCCTTCTATCGAAGCTCTATAGAGAGCATTTTATCCTATTGCCTTTGTGTGTGGTTTAGGAGTTGTACAGAGGCGGAGAAAAGGGCACTCCAAAGAGTGATAAAAAGGGCACAAAAGATCAGCAGATGTTCTCTTCCCTCACTGGAGGATTTGTATAACATGGGATGTAGAAGGAAGATACAAAAGATCTTGAGAGACCCTTCACATCCAGGCCACTCGTTGTTTGAGATCCTACCATCAGGAAGACGATATAGAGTGCTGAAAGCTAGGACAAGTAGATTTAAACATAGCTTTTACCCAAGTGCTGTGATCAGGTTAAATGCAGAGTTATGAATCTGGTGGTCTTAACATATATATATCCTGGTTGTATAGTTTTTAACTGTTAATTGTTTTAATTTGTTTTACATTGTTATTTGTATATGTCCTTTGGTGTTGTTCAGTTGTATGTTGTGAAAGAGCACTTTATTTCGTTGTTCTCAGGTTCTGAGTACAATGACAATAAATTTATCTTTATCTTTATAAATATGCTTGTACCAATTCATTTAAACCACTTTCTTTGTCACTAAAATGCATTTTTATATTGCTTTCTCCCCACCAAAGAACTTCCAGGTCCTATACTCCAGGGTATCTTGCCTCTGCTGAACATATATTATCTGGAAAGAATTGAAGAGACTGCTGTGAAAAAAGGTCAGTTACAATGATTTCATATGGGAAGGAAGGTAACAAGGAAGGCCAAATGGTAACTAATAATAACCCTCGGAAATATACTTTTCACTTTCATGCATGGCAGAACTATTTTATTGATTAGCAGACATTTGTACTTATTATTTCTCCATTTTCCCAACATATCCAAAGTTGGATAATATATTTCTGGTTCTTAATAAAATGGACATGTATATCAGCCAGACACCAACTAAACCAGGATGAGATACTCACTTTTTGTAAAAGTTACAGTTTGTGCAAAATCATTTCATCAGAAGTTTTGAGCACAAACAATACTTTAAGAATCAGAATGTTATGAGTAGTTGCTTTCCTATAATCAGAACCATATTCAAATATATGGCTGCAAGGCCTCCATTGGCTAGTTATTAAAAACTTATATTTACCCTGTCTTAAGGGTTTACTCTGACCTCCTTTCATATGCTACAATTATATTTTATTACTACGTAGATATGATTGCTGAAACAATCATTGCAGAAGACCTTAGGTTTTTCCATGGGGATGAGGAATCTGGAATGTGTAGATATTTCAGAATTCAGTTCTGAATATCTCTGGCTAGACAATGTGTGTCTGCCTTCAGAATATTATTGACTTCTGCGATTGCCTGGATGAGTTCATGTAGTTTTCATGACAAAATCATTAGAAATTGTTTATGCTGCTTTCTTCCTAAGGCTGAGGGAAAGCCTGCCAGCTCTGTGTCTAAGGCAGGGCTTGAACTCTCAGCCTCATGATTTCTGGGCTAGTGCTGACTTCAGGTTGCAAGGCTTCGGCGGCAGCAGGAATCCGCTTCTCTGTGGGTCCCTGCTGCGCTCGCCGCTGAGGTACCCCTGATCCAACTGGATTTGGGGGTTGTCGTTGCCCCGAAGAGGCAGCGGAAGACAGAGGAGATCCGGGCAGGGGTCTGGGGATATCGCACCCCCCTTCCCCAGCCGGCTAGACTCCTTTTTCCTGAGGCAGTGGAGCGGCTGTCAGAAATGGCAGCCACAAAGGAATCTTCAACCGGATAAGACTGTGCAGGAGGAAGACAGAAGGAGAAGTTTTCTTGGCTGAACCGGGACATTAAGTTACTTTTAAAACACCCTGGAAACCTGACTTTTGGATTGATACATTTGTTTCCAAAAGAAGTTGTTACGGGCGGCGAAAGTGCTGAAGGAAAGTTCACTCCCCTTCCTTACGGAGAAAGCAAATGAGCACAGAAAAACCTGCTTCTTTAAGGTAAAAACAAGCTCTTTGTTATAAGTGGGAAGGAGAGGACTAAAAAAAAATCTTTAAAAACTTGTTGGAGGAGACGCTTTGAAGATTATAAGACCAACAACTAATTGTAATACGGCTTTTAAAATATATTTGGGATTTTGCCCCAGGAGGAAAAGTTGCAAAGAGAAGAAGAGGAAATAATTTCGGTCTGTTTGGATTGTTTGATAACTTTGACATTTGCAAATTACTTTAAGACTAAAAACATCTGGGTTGTTCTTAAAAATTTACAATGGCACCATCTGTGGATCAACTAAAAATGGAATATGAAAAATTAAAAGAAAGAGAACAAAATGGCAAGAATTCATTGGGAGCTGTCTTCCACTTTTTAGAAATGGCGGTTTCTATGTACCAGCAAATACTTGAGGAAGAAGGAGAAGGAGAAGAAGAAGAAGAAAAGGAAGCCATTTTTAATGGTCAAAAAAGTTCGATTAAGAAAGAAAATAGGAAGAGAGGAAGGAAAAATGAGAATTTAAGATTCAATAAAACAACCAAGAAAAAGAAAAATAAGGTGAAAAAAAGGTACAATGTTAGAAAGCAATTGAAAAGAGAATTACAACAGAGAGGGGAAGCTAAAAAGGTGGAGGTTAGGAGAGGGGGGGGCAAAAAGATCAGACTGGAGAAGAAAGGGAGGGAAAAAGGGAAAAAAAGCCACGGTCTGAAACAAGATATCTTTTTTAGAGATAAAAGATAAAGGACAGTATATAATTTAAGTAAGATTCTGCAAGAGTACATAAGATAGTATTGTAGTATTTGCATTTGAAATGGTCTATTGGAATATTATAAGATTTAACAAAATATTAAAATATTAAAATGTTTTATAATGATAGATTTCAATATTTAATAAAATATCAAAGAGAATGTGTAAAATGATTAATGCTTAGTTATACTATTAATTAGAATTAGAATTAGAATGGTAATTATATACTTAACTATATTATAAGTTTATTATTCTTTTTTTTCAAAATGCAATATGTAGAATCTAAGCAGAATCAGGATAGAAATTATGTATTATTTTAAGTGTTACTTTAGGGAAAGGCGTCACACCTTAAAAGTGATTACAGGGGAAATTCTTTGCTAAAGAGAAGAGATAAATAGATGATTGGAAAAGAACGGACAAAAGATACAAACAATGATTTTGAAATAAGATGAAATAAAGAAAATATAATTAAGAGAGTGAAAAGAAGGGAGAAGTTATATAGAAAATATAGAATGGTTAATAAGATATGAATGGTATATAAGGTGAGCATGAACCTGATTTAGGTCTGTAAAAAAAGATGTAACCCGGGGCTAAGCCACTTTTCAAAAGAAGTTTTATGTTTTATGTTTTGTGTTTTGGTTAGCTATGTTTTGATTGTGAATTAATAAAACCTTGGAAGAATAAAACTAAAGGGAGAGAAATTTGGAAAAGACATGTATAAATGATAATTAAGGAGGTTTTATCTTTTTATGTCTTGTTTTATGTTTTGTATTTTGTGTGTTTATGCTTGATTGAGAATTAATAAAACCTTGATAGAAAGAAATATAATTGAATAAAAGTGAAGGGAGAAACAATGAGAAATTTGGAAAAGATATAAAAACTTATATTTACCCTGTCTTAAGGGTTTACTCTGACCTCCTTTCATATGCTACAATTATATTTTATTACTACGTAGATATGATTGCTGAAACAATCATTGCAGAAGACCTTAGGTTTTTCCATGGGGATGAGGAATCTGGAATGTGTAGATATTTCAGAATTCAGTTCTGAATATCTCTGGCTAGACAATGTGTGTCTGCCTTCAGAATATTATTGACTTTTGCGATTGCCTGGATGAGTTCATGTAGTTTTCATGACAAAATTATTAGAAATTGTTTATGCTGCTTTCTTCCTAAGGCTGAGGGAAAGCCTGCCAGCTCTAGTGCTGCTTGAGTTATTAAGCTAAAACATATGAAATGCATCAGTTTGCCTATCTTTTTCTTAAGTGTGTTTTCTATAGATAATGAAAATAGGAGTTCAACATATCTGAATGGCAGCCAGTTAAGCATGTGATATACAATATTAAATATCAAATGATATAATAAAATAAGGAATATATGCAACTTTACAGCTTAAATGTTGAAGCAATATTTTAACACATTTTGGTGATTTCCTGTTTTGAGATAGATGCTTTTAACATCTATGGATTTTTAAAAGATATTTGTGTGTGTGTGTGTATGCGCGTGCATGCATAAATAATGTTACATTACAATTTTATGCATGTCTGGTCTGTTAAGACGTAAAACCCTTTGAGATCAATGGGATTTACTCTCAGATAAGTATATATAGGTCCAATCTTCATTTGTTTCAAAACACTATCAATAGATGCACAATTGTTTTTGTAAAACTAATGACAGTTATTAACATAATAGTTACTTTAAATGTGCTATATATTTCTGTAGGACTCTCAACTGAACCAATATGGTGCAAGCTATGGTTTGACATCATGAAAACAAGACCTTCTAGATTAGAGGTGGGTTAAAGATATAAACTGCAAAATTGATATAGCAAATGGGACTATGCTCTTACCTTCCTGGTTAACTTCACAGAATCTCCTGTACAGGGATCTCCCATAGCTGCTTTTGTTAAATTTTGCACTTCAGTCCTTCTGTACTTTTCAGATATTTGCTATGTTTTAACTTCCTCTTCTGTATATTGTCACAGAAATAGTAATTTCCAAATACTGTATTTGTTTATTGTCCAATGCCTGTCCCGTTAACCACACAATAGCAGAAAAAGGAATATAAACATTCAATCAAATGTGGTGCCTAACCAGCAAACAGGCTGAGTGAAGGACAAAGTTACCAAAACTCCCATGCTAAAGAATATGCAAATATAACTGCATCAAGGTTTCTATGGTGACATCAGGCTATCTTCAGAAGTAACATTTTTACGATTGACCTTTAGATTTCAAGGCTCCCCATAACTGTCATAAACTCAATTTTTTTTTATTTAGAGTTAACCTAATGCCATTTTTAAATTCTCTAACAATATTCTTTATATACTGCTATCATCCAGAGCCTTAGTTTCACTCCTGAGACCTCAGATAGCAGCATATAAATTAATCACGTTTCTTCCTCAAAGATGCAAACTTTGCAGTGGAATGCAGCTGATCTTTGAAAGGCAGGAGCTAAGAAAAAATAGTAAAACAAAAAAAACAAGAGCTTGTCCTAAATTATAATCACCATAATTGCAACAAGGAATCAATTATGTCTGTGGCAGACAAAATCTTTTTGGACATAAAATTTTAACGCTAGTTAGGGGCAAAAAAAAAAAGGAACAAGAGCCAAATCAATATGTCTGAACTAAATTCTAAGCTAAGAGTATATACTATCTTTGAAAGCGGGTTTTCCTCCCTTCTTTTCATATTTAGATCTAACAACCTTTTTCTTACACATCCTGGTAGACTTTCAGATATTCCGAGCCACATTCCCAAATAGGATAGAGGCCTTCCCAATTCTGCATCTGTCTAAAGATGACTTTGAAACTTCCTTCCACTCAGTCTTTTCACACAGGGTCCATTTTCCCAGTTAACTGCTCTGGCCCCAACGTTCCACAGGGTTTCCTTCAGTTGGTTATTGTTCTCCAGGGGCATCTTATCTACTCTGTTTGTTTATTCATACCTACCTACATATAATCTATATGGCCCCCCCATCTATTTGTTCTCCAGGAATGATGATACCATATCTACTTCATTCATTCATTTATACCAGGGGTGTCCAACCTTGGCAACTTTAAGACTTGTGGACTTCAACTCCCAGAATTCCTCAGCCAGCAAAGCTGGCTGAGGAATTCTGGGAGTTGAAGTCCACAAGTCTTAAAGTTGCCAAGGTTGGACACCCCTGATTTATACAATATATAAGGCTGTCCATCTCCTGAATGGTGCACAAAGATTAAAAACAATCACTACCATTTAACCACAAACTGAACTCCTGAGGCAAAAATTACAACCCAACAGGGCAGAGCCCACCTAGCTATATGGCTCAAACATTAAAGTTAGGTCTTTAATGCGATGTGTAATAAGGGAACAAGGCACTTCTGGGATCAAACCAGTCCCTTCTCTGAGGTTCTTCAGTTCTGAGCTATCCCATGCCTCTGGGTGAGCCGCAACTGAAACACTAGGTCCCTTTGCTGCCACCTCCTCTTTTCTATAAATCTGTTTCTTTCTTCTACACCAACTCTCTAGGGCAGTGATGGCTAACCTATGACACGCGTGTCACTTGTGACACGCCGAGGCACTTTGACTGACACGCCTGTTGGTGTGGGGAAAACCTGCACGTTTAGAGGCTGCCTGTGCTCTGCTCCAATCCCTGCTCCCTGCTTGTTGCGTGGAGTCGTGGTGTCACCGCTGCCGCAAGATCTTTGCAGCAGAGAACCAGTTTTAACCGCCATAAACTGAGGTTTGTCAGTTTCATTACCTCAGGAACGCTACAGGAGGAAAGGAGATCCATGAGGTTCACAGCCCTGTAAGGTGGCCTTCCGATCCCCACATCCTGCACCTGCAGCCCTGAGACCAGGGAGACGAGTTTCACAGCCCTGTGTGATCACCCCAGCCCAGTCCGTCATAAACCAAATTATTGATATTTCTTGAAGTGACACACGACCCGAGGAAGGCTACACTTTTTCCCGATTTTCGACACACCAAGCTGAAAAGGTTAGCCATCACTGCTCTAGGGAACCAAGAGAGGATTGTAAGGCAAATGTAGAGCCCATCCTGGGTCTGGCTAAATATTGAAAGGGAAAGCCAACAAAAACCATTGCTCAGCCAAGCTGAGGTGGGTGATAGAAGGCAACTGATCAGTCCCAGGATTTAAGCAAAACAACTTTATGAGAGCCCGTTCGGTGTCGGGGTGCCCGGAAACCAGGAGACCGTATGTTCTAGGCCTGCTTCAGACATGAAAGCCAACTGCTGATTCTGGGCCAGTCACTGTCTCTCAGCCCAACCCACCTCCCAGTTGTTGTTGAGAAAATAAGCAGGAGTAGTAGGCATGTTCGCAGCCTGGAGTTATACAGGTAGTCCTAGACGTACAGCCACAATCAAGCCCAAGATTTATGTTGATAAGCGAAAAAATTTTTGAGTGAGTTATGCTCCATTTTATGACTTTTCTTGCCACATTTTGTTCGGTGAATCACTGCAGTTGTTAAATTAGTAAAACACCGTTGTTAAGTGAATCTGGCTTCCCCATTGACTTTTGCTTGTCAGAAGGTCACAAAAGGGGATCATGGGAGCTCAGGACATTGCAACCGTCATAAATATGAACCAGTTGTCAAGCATCCGAATGTAAATCACATGACCATGGGGATGCTGCCACGGTCGTAAGTCCGAAAAATGGTCAGAAGTCACTTTCTTCAGTAACTTCAAATGGTCATTAAATAAGCTGTTATAACTTGAAGACTACCTGTATAATTTATATATACATGTGTGTGTGTGTATGCAAATAAACAAACAAACAAATAGAAAAGAAGAGAATACAAATATAACAATAAATTTCAATCTTGCCTGACCCTCATCCAAGACTCATCCAACTCCCTCACAAAAGGCACCAAAATTCTTCCCAAAATTGACAGTTCCTCCTTCTATTCCTCCTATTGGCTGTCACAGGTCAGGTGACTTGGCCTATAGATCATTGCTCTGCCCTGCAAATGCCTTATGAAAAACGAACAGGCCAAAACCATTCCAATGTTCTTGTGCACTCTATAAAGTTACAGTAGACTGCTAGGCAAAATAATTTGAACCAATTTAAATAAAAAAAAATGTACTTTCTGAACTGGTATCACTCAGTCCTATCCCCCCCGCCCTCCGAATAATATTTTAACAACATCTGCAAGATTATCTACATCCAGCTGCCCCTTGAGAACTTAAAATAATCTGCAGCAGTTAAAATCAATTTTTGAAAATAAAGATGAGCAGAACAATATCCGGATAAAATCAGCATGGGATTCTGGGTTCTTCATAGCATTTTAAAATTGCCAAAGAAGAAAGTGGGCATACTTCTCCTGCAAGGGCATTTCAAAAGGGTGGGATCACCAATCTGACTAGCCAACTTATCGCAATATATCCTAAGCAAACCTTTAAATTCTAAAATTTAATCTAATCAATTGTTCAAGTATGAACCCTAAAATACACCTCTGAAACAAGTTTGAAGTACACATTTCTAGAGTATACTTAGATATCAACAGCTTGTATTTATTTCCATATGATTGCAGAATATCAAGTGTTGGAGGAAGAAGTTCCTTGAAACTTTCTTCTCAAATGTGCTGCGTGGGATCTTGGATGTGTCATCGCATCAACGCTTGAGTGATCCTTATTTTTTGCCCCTGCTGTATACTTCACAGCACATATCTGAGCTTACTATTTACAATATGCTTGAGGGTATCTCAGAACTGATGGCTGAACACAATCGTTGTGTCCTTGAAAACCTGGCTGTCTCACTTAGAACTCTGACCTTCCGTCACCTCCTTTCCTCCAATCTGTCTACTAGACATCAGTTGAGTTTATTCCTTCATCGCCTAATTCATCACGGGGCAGTGAACTACTTATCTATGTACTCATGGCCTGATCCTGACCCAGCACTTCTAGCTCTCATTCTGAAAATGAGTGCTGGGATTTGGAATCCTGGTAGGACTTTAATGAATGCAGAATTTTGCCATCTGTGTAGAGAGAAATTGAGTGTACAGAGCCAAAAGCTGGATCAGGAATGTAGGCCTCCTTTGGGTTCAGACCAATTGTTTTCTACAGCAGCATCTGGCCAATTTAGCGATAATGAGCTGAGGAATATGAAAATCTTTCCCAGTGTGCCTCAAGAATTTCCTCTAGGCTTTGAAGATGCTGGAGAGTTATTCAGAACCAGCAATAAAAGCTTTAGTGAACCACCAGACTGCCAATTGGGTAGTAGTTCCTACAAAAGTCATAGGCCGCACAATGCTAGCTCAAAAGATTGTGATGCTGAAGTAGCATCTGTTAGCTTTTCCTCAGCAAATCCATCTCAAGGCAGCCTTCCTTTGGGAAAATCTCCGCAGAGGCGCAAAGCTGTAATAAAGAAGCACAGCATCCATAAAAAAACTAGCAATATCACCAGTGAGATGGAAGACCTGTATGACTTTGTCTTCACAATTGCAAAGGAAGAGGAGGAGATAGCATTCTACCACAAAATAAGGAATGTTGGCAAGGAAGAACATTGTGATAATGAATCCTCTCTCCCAGCAGAGGCTTCCAGCGTTACTGATACGGTTTCCTTAGGGGGAACTCGAACTATTGGGCTCACTCCTCTGAAGGCAATTAGCCATTTTCGAAGTGTATCCACATTGGAAATATTCTCTGTCCCACTGACCAAGAATACATGCCAGATGCTTGGGAACCTGTTGAGCTCTTGGATAGCTTTAGAAAAACTTATTCTTACTTTAAATGGTAAGTAATAAGCCAAAATCTTTGCCTGTAAATGTTAATCCTTTGTGTAGAAACTTCACAGACAGAAGTGGATAAACGGCAACCCCTTGGACTCATTAGAGGTCTGTTGCTATCCATTCTGTTCAGTCAGGATGTAATTTTTAATGTTTGACATCTGAATGGCCACAACTTCTTTTTTATGTGTTTTGCAATGTTCAAATATGAAAAACATTTGCTTTTAGAAAAGGAAGCACTGCTAGAGAAAATAAGAATACTCCTACTGAACAGGCCAAAAGCTTTCTTAATTGTTATTTTTTTTTCATAGTGGCAAACTAGGTAACTCTTGAGATACTTGATGGCAGGTTGGCAAAGATACGGGTAGTCCTCAACTTATGACCACAATTGAGCCATAAATTATTGTTGCTAAGTGAGACAGTTATTAAGTGAGTTTTGCCCCATTTTATGACCTTTCTTGCCCCAGTGAATCGCTGCATTTATTAAGTTAATAACCTGGTTGTTAAGTGAATCCGGTTTTCCCATTGGCTTTTCAGAAAGTTACAAAAGGTGCTCCGATGACTCTGGGACATTGCAACCATCATAAATATGAACCATTTGCCAAGCATCTGAATTTTGATCATGTGACCATGAGATGGTGCAATGGTCATAAGTGTGAAAAACAGTCAAATCACTTTTTTGAATTCCATTGTAACTTTGAACAGTCATTAAACAAATGGTTGTAAGTCTAGGGCTACTTGTATATCTGCCATTGTTCTCCAGCAACTGATATTTGGAATTCTACGGTACTACCACCAACCAAGAGGTAATATTCTGTTAACACAGAAAGGTCCAATAGGCCCTCTTTCAAGTTACCAATTTGTACCTGAGATTTGACCTGGTAAAAAAGCAGCAGTTGGGTAATTTGGACAGTATTCGATTTTGATCTGACTGCATACATTAAAAAAATGTTAAATTTTAAAAAATAAAGCCCAAATTCAAATACTCTATCAGATTTAGAGATTGCCTTGAATGTTGAGAGCAAATCTAAAATGCCCATTGTGCATAAACAAAAATATCTTAATGCAAACTTCAAAACAAAGTTTTCCATCTGCAATCTCATGTATCCTTACCATTTTAGAATATTTTAACCAAGATTCTTTGTCTTAATCCATATCTAAATACCAGGTGAATGAATTCTGATTCATGGACATACCATAAAAGCCACATGTATTATGACTCGGGAAACCCTGTTTGGTGTAGTGGTTAAGGAGCAGACTAGAAACCAGGAGACTGGAAGTTCGAGTCCTACCTGAGGCACAAAGTCAGCTGGTGACCTTGGGTCAATCACTCACTCTCTCAGCCTAGGAAGCCGGCAATGGCAAACCATTTCTGAAAATGTTGCCAAGAAGCCACAGGGTCTTATCCAGACAGTCACAAGGAGTCAACATTGACTCAGAGGCGCACATGCGCGCGCGCGCACACACACACACACACACACACACACACGACTTGGAGAAATTAAAGCAAATTTGACAAATTTTAAGAGTATATAATGTTGTACTCACTGACAAAACCTGCAATATTACATATACAAATGCAACTAATATTTGATTACTGGAGAAAAAAGCCAATTCTATTTCTGAGCTCTTCAGATATAATATAGTGTGGAAGACTAGAGCAAGTTTGATAGCCTATTCTGCCAATGTCTCAGAATATTGTATACTTATTTAAACCAAGTAGTAATTTTGCTATGCATGCATATTTTCAATTTCTCTTTTTTTCCTTTTAAAATTGTGCTTCAGGCTTAGGCTCTGGTATTTTCAGCATCCTTTCTGGGCTCCGAATTCTTTCTCAACACAACGATTATTGCCTCCGTGTGGTACGCATCAGTGATATGTTTGCTCATATTCCATGTATGAATCTTGTCCATTCTCTTTTGAGTGTTGTACCATTGCTTCAGATGCTTCTGGTCAGCTTTGATCTCAAAACTGCAGCCGAGTGGAATAGACTGGAAGAAGACATGGGCTCATCATCCTTAGTAGAAGAAATTCCAGGTACAATATAGATCTTCAGCTTCAACTAAACCACAGTAGCAGTGGTGGGATTCAAGTTTTTTTTACTACCAGTTCTTGGGCATGGCAGGGGAAGGATACTGTAAAATCTCTAGTCAGAGGTGGTATTTGGCAGTTCTCCTAAATACTCAAAATTTCAGCTACCGGTTCTCCAGAATTGGTCGGAACCTGCTGAATACCACCTCTGCACAGCAGGTTTCGTTTTAAACATGAGAATAATTAAGTCATATTTATTAGCTGCTCTATTTCAAATAATTCTTTGATTCTGGTTTGCCATCTTGCTAAAAGTCTTTTCTTGATAAAATGGGTGGATCCAACACTCATCAGTAGAGCATGTGCTTGTGTGCTGAAGATTTCAAATTCAGTCTCAAACTGAATATATATCTGCTTGTAAATATGTGTATATACAGTATATTCATCAAGGTTACCCCGAATTCAGAAATGGTTGCAGAATGAAACAAAAATTAAAGTGATTTGATCATAAGTTAGCAACCATTTAATTCATTTTGACAAGTAAGATTATTACATAACAAAAATATTTGTATTAATTCTGTTGAGAAATTGAAGTTTTTCAGTTTTCAAGAAATGCACAGAAGTTTCTTGTTATAGATAATGCCTGTACTTTAGGAAAAATATGGTATTTATGAATTCAGTGTATATGGAAAGTTGGAGTGAGCCTTCCCTTGCCCCTGACACTGTTCAGGCCATATAGTAGGAAGTGAGCTGCTATGACTGCTTCTTTTTCTGACACAGATTCCTTAACTGAGTTCTTCCTGATCAGTTAAACTATGATTTGCTTTGAATTCGCATGTTATAGACTGAGGAATTCCTCCAAATCGGTATCACAAACTAGGTTGATCTCAAGTTTGTAATTTTTGTTCAAACCATATTTGCCAGCTTCAATCTGTAAATAGTTCTCTTTTACTATATTGACTTTTCCCACCTAGTTACTTACTTGGAGCAGCTTGAGATCAGGTTTCCCAGAGAACCACTTCAAACAAGTCTTCTGGTGCCTGTACTGAAAGCTTCAGGGTCTCTCCAGAGTCTTTCTCTAGACAGCGTTGCAATTTCCTGTCCTCAAGAATTTTGGCTCCTCCTGCAAGCCCTCAAAGGTATGAGTGTAAGTTATTCACTTGCAATAAGCTAAAAAGTAACAGTGCTGTACACATTTAACAGGAATATTAACATCTTAAGCACTTTGTCAGCAGCGTAACCATGGCCAAAATTAAGCTATAAAAGATACTTGAAAAAAAATATTGGAACCACCTGCTTGTTACACATTACCGAAGAGGAAAGTTTTAATCAGTGAAAAATGTCAAGACTTAAGTTCTTATTTATCTTGGTAGAATATAACCCAAACCTGAAGAAACTAAGTTTTCATGATGTCAACCTTTCTGAACATTCAAAAGAAGTCCTCCTTATTCTACAGAGTCCAACTCTTCAAGGTACTAATAATTGCATTATTTTTTCCTATTCCAATTCTATAGCCGCTGTTGCATGTAATAAAAAAAATAATGGTGTTTTTGGAGACTTATCATTTATGTATGGGATAGCCTAAGTCATAAATTTGGCTAAGGTACTGAATTTGTTCATTTAAAGAAGATTCCCCCCAACTATTATCAGGGAAATAAAAAATTAGCAGGAATGAGTGAAGGCCTAATATCACTTCCCCCTGCTCTGTCTGCATGAATGGAAGCTGCTACTTCACGACAGCTGACATCCTTATGGAAGGGAAAAAAAATGACAAACAGCAGCTTCCCAGCCTCCTTTGTTCCTGGTGACAAACCCAGCTTCCCTGTGTCATATGCTATTGGCATACAAAGTTAATAGTCTAACAAGTTGTTTTTGTTGAACAAGTACAGTCGTTATTTAATATATCTTTCCGGCTTTTGTCCATTGTCCATTCAATTAGACTGACTTCACCTAATGAATCAAAGGAAGAAGGAACACCTACATTAAATTTAGGTTTTGGTTTTCCCACAGAAATCAGTTTTTCATTTTGTCGACTCTTTGAAAACTGTACAGCTGAGCTTCTGACTGAAATGATTACTGCCATGAAGAAGAACTCATCGTTAACAACCCTCAAAGTCCCTGGAAATAGGCTGGGTATGTAGTGGGAAATGTAGCAACTTTCTTGGAGTGCTTTCTTCCCTTTGTGGAGAATGAGCTAAGGCTCTGGCTCCTCTCAGATTTAGCTCTGGCTGTAAATTCCTGCCTGTGGTGATTCAGATGAGAACCTAGTAATAATTGTATACACCGTGTTGCCGGCGTATAAGACGACTTTTTGCCCTGAAAAACATGCCTCCAATTGGGGGTCGTCTTATATGCCAGGTCGCCTTATCGCCCGCAAATAGTAATTGGGAAGCACTGCGGCTGCCCGCGGCTGTTTGCCTTTTCAGAATCTAGACTTATGGTTCCAAGGTGCTTTCTTTCAAAAGGCAACTGGGCTTTCTTATTTTGCTAGTTTAACTTTTCATCCAAGAAACTTCTTCAGTTCTGACTGAATGGTGGAGGCTTGCAGTCATCTGGTCGTTAGCACTCTTTATGAGAGCCACTGAGGCCACTTGGAGGTTTATCTGTGTCCTGAGAGTCACATGAAACCTGTAGTCTGCATTTTTTTTCCTGGAAATTCATTCATACTCCTGCACTATTTGAAGGGTGGTCATCCCAAATTGCATAACTAAATGTCTATGGAGATTCTCAGTTGTGCAGGTGGACCACTGTATAATTTGAGAATATCCATAGACAAACCTAGCCTATTCTGTATTTCCTACTACTGGCTAAATTGTTCAGTGTACCTAGATTCCAACATGTTTGATTTATTTTATTGCTAATTTTGCAATAATTAGAGCAATTAGAGCAACTAAGTTTAGAAAGGGATGCACATATCTACAATTACAACTTTTGTGCTTGTAGCAAAATAAAATAAGGACTGATTGACTGACAATTATTCTATTTTTAAAAAGGAACAAAATTCTCAGGTAATCCTGTACAAGCAATAAGCAAGTAGCTGTGGGGAGCAGTTTTATCTTTGATGTGGTCAGTGTCTGCTTTGCTAGAGGTTTAGGATTCTTGTTTTAGTTTTGTTTTAAACATGAAAGCATTTCAAAGGGATTATGGCTCGATATTACAAGAACCGTTACATGTCAATTAAGGTTGTACAAAGACCAATTAATCCAGTGTTTCTCAACCTTGCTTAATTAAGATGTATGGACTTCCAAGTCCCAGAATTCTAGCATAGTTGGACCCATTTTTAAACCTCCTGACCGATATCAATTTCTGTGTCACAGTTCATTAATTTAAAATATTGCTAAACCACCTATCACGCCATGGGTCATTAGGAAGTGCATTTCATTTACAATTTGAAATGCAATAATGTACCAATAAAAATGATATGTTAAAGTTTTGTATATATTACCAACTATATACAAACTACCAAAAGTATTTGAGAAGTTCCACCATAAAATGTCAAATATTAAATATAAATGTTTTCAGTATGTATCTAAATTGAAATAAATCAACTCAAGCACTGCTGAAAACATATAATTTATGTTAGCATTTGACATTTATTTCCTTTTTCCCTTAGTGGAAAACTTTGGTTAAAAAATATAATTTATAAATAAACTTCCTGTTTGACACTCACATGATTACTATTATAGTGGAAAATAAAGCTCGACCTGCTCATTTTCTTTTTTAGTACAATTGTTGAAGGTACTTAATTCCTATAGCATAGTGAAGGACAGTTGGTCCCTAGAAGTTCAGCCAATTACTAAAGATTCTTTTTTAATGATTTCTTAGTGAGTTTTGTTCTTAAAAATATTTGTTAATTTACTCTGTATCCTTGGAGTGAGAAAAAAACCTTATAAATGGAAAGTAAATGGAAATTTCTTTCCAGGCAGTCATTTTTCTACCACTTTTCATATTCTTCCCCATTGGGAATCTTCATTAATGGATCTGTTTATATAATATGAAATGTACAAAATATTTCATCAGAGAATAGAATCTAGAAACATCCCAGAAGACGCTTGTCTGAAGGTTAATTTTTTATCCATGAAAAGGCATTTGGCATATTCCTATTATTTAGACTGTGTTCTACCGCATCCCCCTCGTACTTTGCTTTAAATTACATTTCCCCCTATTATTAGGGAATCATAGATTGATTGCACTGGCTGACATTTTTGCTGGAGATTCATCCTCTTCTATCAGTCATCTGGATGTAAGGTATGTATGTAAACAGAAGTAACTTCATGCAGTCCTATGTCAAAAAAGATAGCAATGAAATTAGTCTGAGAAGCAATGCTTTTTTCATTCAATTTTTCCCTTCCAGTAGCTGGTAGCTTCGATAGCTTTTTGCATTCAATAGCTAGCATCAATTTGCACAAAGAAATAACTGCAATTTCAGTCTGTGGATATGGTTGCAGTCATATTTCAGCACTTGACTGCTTCAAAACTCATCAAATTCAGTATCTGACCTGCTTTAAAGCAGAAATTACAACATGCAAGGAAGAACTTGCTGATGATGGCTGTCTCATGAGACTCTATTTCTTCCGGCTGAAATAGCAGGCCATGTGGTAAGGCACATGATTTTCTTGGTACCCATCAGTTTTAGTATTCAGCACATCTTCCAGAATGGAATACCGATGAGGACCGAGGTACCACTGTATTCCAACTTGTTTCCCTCCCAGTTGTTGGTCCTGATGCTCCTGAACCTCCAATTGCAATGCTGGGAAAGAACTGCCAAGCAGAAGGCGCCATCTTGCTGCCTTGGCTTAGGTTTGCTTAGCATCATCACTCTGTGGACTGAGCAGGAACTCTTGTCAATCTTGCTCAGTCTGCGCTGTAGTGACACCCAAGTGACTCTTGCTGCTGCGAAGCCAAAGGCAACGAGCTTATTATGCAGGATGCCTCTTGAGTCATGAGCCTAGAATTTTATGTTAAGTAGAATTATTATTTATATGTAATTTTTTAATGATATGCAGATGATTCTCTTACAGGGAACACAGGTTTTGCCATAAAGTCTTTAGGAACGAAGTCATGAACATATGCCAATGTCAAAAAAATATGCTTTCTTATATAATTGTGGATGGTAATCATTCAATTTTTATTCAGGAAAAAAGCTCGCTAACTACTTTGATGAATATTTCATGTTCTAAGTCATAAATTGCAATGAGGTACAGTAATACTATGTTATTTTCAATTCTAGCTCCAACTGTATTAAGCCTGATGGGCTTCTGGAATTTACCAAAAAGCTGGAAAGTTACACAGATGAACGCAGAGAATGTATCAAACTTACCAAACTCTGCCTCTATCAGAATTGGCTGGAGCAAGATGCTGTCACTGCTCAAGAAGCCCTTTCAAGACTAAAAGCTATATGTCATATAGTTAGTGATGCATGGGATTCATCACAGGCCTTTGCTGACTACATCAGCGTGATGTAAGAAGCACTGTAATGGAGAGTGTCTTCTAATAAATCTGCTTAACATTTTTTTATTGGGATGTTATTGGGGTATTTAAGCACCAGTTCTAAACAGGATTTCCCATATTGTTTTGTTTGTGTTCAGTTTTTTCTGATCTCTGTTTAGCATGAAGGATACAGTAAATGTTAGCGGAAATGTCTCATTTCCAAAATAACTTTTATAAAGTCAGTAAAGTATGAGATTAACAATTACTTTGAATCAAGATTTAACAACTCCATAATGGAAAACTTATTAGCTTAAAATTGAAACCTATCTTGTCTGCATATGGAAATATCTAGATCAGATCAAACTATTCTACCAAATGCACCACACAGTTTATGTTGCTCACATATTTTGTATTATAACGAGAATTTAAATGATACTTCTGCTTTCTGAAGTATGTTTACTATTTATGCAGACCTTATTGTTAAATAAAAAATATTATAGTGATAATCCTATTATTTGAATTAACTGCATATTGTTGGGCAATCTGAATATCCATCATTTTTTTTAATCCATGTCCTAGAAAATATCATTTCAAGCATCTCCTTGTAAAGATTTTTAATTTTTCAATATAACAACAGTAATTTGGTGAGTCCATTCTATCATAAATACAATGCTTTGGGATTCTTTTCTGGGTCATCAGTCTTTCCATACAAAGATTTCACAAACATTTATCTTTCTCAATATATGAAAATGGTTAAATAAAGAAAATGCTTTCCTGTCTTTGTAAAATAAAGACCTTAGTCTACCAGACATTACTATTATATTACAGCAAAAACAATTTTATGTACACATGTACACCATTTTGTTAGTTTCATCTCATATCCATACTGACATATGAAATACTGTACGTTTATTGCTTCTTGTGATATACTGTATATACTCAGTTGGAACAATATTCTTTCCCTTTATTTTACTTATTTATTTGTTGTAAAATATGACAATTTTTGATTTTAAAATTAAAGATGATCCTGACCTAAAAATTGTTCCTGTAATAGGTTTAAAACTGGATGATGCAATATTAGTCTGCAGCAAATACATTTTAAAAACTGATGTCACAATGATATGTGATAATGATTCTACTTTGAGCTTTTTCTCTGAAAGTGGTATTTGTTATCGATTTGGTGTTAAATAGTCCATCTGCCTAGCATAGACTTCACGATGGCAAGGCATTCTAGAGGTGAAAGATTATTAGTATCTCTTCTAGAATATTCTATACACATTTAGCAGATTGACAGTAAAAGCTCAAACATACTTTTTCAGAAAAAGAATATTTATGATGGTTGGTTGTAACCAAATATTTCAGCAAAGTATTTGTGAAGATAGTCTATAATATTTATGCAGATTGAGATGAAAAAAACATCCAATCCTAATGTTGCTGATATGGAGGTATCAAAAAATTCATCTTTTAAAGAAAGAGCTTATTGATCCAATGATTATGGTATCCCTCGTTGTTCTTCATGTGATTGATGATAGAAGGTGAAAGTGACTGCAGCATCCCAGGCAGTCTTCAGGACATTGTCCTTGAGGCCACGTTTCTCAGCACAGTGATGCCACTGAGATACATCAGAAGTGCAGTCAGATCCCTCCGGAGGAGGTCTGACTTGATGGCCGTTCACACAGCGACGACATTTGATCCTGTAATAAAAAGTGAATTTGTATTCACCACAGTTACAAGCCATGATTTCATGCTATTGTATTTGAGCTACAGGATTTGGTGTTTGGCAGATTTCCCATGCTAGGAACAATATAAATTAGGATTATTTAAATCAGGGGTCCCCAACCACCGGTCCGCGGAACAAGTCCTACCGGGCCGCTGGTTTGCTGGGCGCCGCCATCTTTTTTTGATGAAAAAGTGCTTCGGTGAGCTTTTCCGGGTAGAAAGCCATTTCTACCCGAAAAAGCTCACAGCATAACCCGCCATCTTTTTGATGAAAAAGTGCTTCTGGTGAGGTCACCGGAAGCACTTTTCATCAAAAAGATGGCGCCCAGCTGATGCCGGTACCGGGCCGCGGCATAAGAAAGGTTGGGGATCACTGATTTAAATGGATTTTTGTAGCAATAACTTCAGGTGGTGTGAATACAAAATAATCCTCTCTTTCAAAAGCCAACTATGGCTTTTGTATCTATGGCACCAACAAAACCAATATGTTCAATCAGTCAAAATCCACCAATTGCAAACCTTTATTATGTATGTAAAATATGTAAAATAGTAGACCATCAAACACTGTTTTTAAGATGGTTCAGTATACATTAAAATTCTCTACCCTTTAATTTTGTATAGCTGATTGGTACACAAGTATTGCCCCAACCAACCCAATTACCTTAATATTTATGCAGACTGAAAATTTCCCAGTCCTAGTCTACCTGAACTGTATATTACAAAACTTAGAATAAAAAAATAAAATAAAATATTGGCATCCGCAAATGTGGGTCTCTACATATTTGCTAACTGCAACACTGGCTGATTGTCAGAAACCTGCTCTTATCACTAATATTCAGACAGACTTAATATCTACATACAGCTTCCCTTAGTCTTTTTTTTCTAAAACAATACCAACATTTCCATCTATGTCTCCTAATTTTTGTCTACATGATTTAGCTATCTAAGCCCTTGTGAGACCTACTTGTCATGGGTATCACTTGTAGTGGTCTCATTGAGTGTGAATAGCTCTTTCAGTTCCCCCAGAGAGAAGTGTCTTTCCACATCTTGTTCTTCATCTACTACACAGCTGCTAAGTGCCTTCTTGTGTGTCTGTCGCTGGAAGATCTTTTCTTCAATTGTCCCTGTCTACAAAATAAAAATATATCTGGTGACAAGTTGTTGTGAGACCTGTTTGACTCTTAAAATCACTACACATTCCTTAACATGATTTTAACAATCTAGTTAGCTTCAGCGGAAGCTATCAGTCAAAGTTGACATTAGCAATTCTCTTTTTTCTTCTTCTTCCCAAACACATACAACAAAACTTTGGTCGATTCATAACAGATAGGATGTTCTGCAAATACTTTATTTAAATCTTGCTTTTGTCTGCCTAGAAGTCAGATCTTTAACATGTGAAGAAAAATAGCTTCTAAATACAGTCTTGTTACCCAAAAGTAGGCTGCTAGCAGGCCAGGATGGTGTTATTTTAGATGTATACATGCCTATACGTTTGGAGTATATGTGCAAAGAATTCTGAAAGTTGCAATCCCAGCCCTCATTTGGGTAGGGCTGATGTAACTAGCTAGATAAGGCCTTGGCAAAAGGCAAGATACACCCCTTATTATAAAAACTGTTGAAAGATTAGATCAGACTCCTAGAAAAAGATCGTGTTTTAATACATTGAAGGATAAGTTTACACTTTCCTTTCTTAAGCTACTAGTGTGAAACACTAATCATTCTGGGGGTTCTATTTGGTGAGATTCAAGAATGCTTACATAATTTACCTATGTTACCTTCTTTTGGACATGTTTGTTACGACAAGCAATTCTAGCACAATATCAACTTAGATGCTATAGTGCTGGGATGTCAAACTTGCAGCCATGATGTATCGTGACTTTTTTCCCCTTGGCTAAACCAGGTGTGGGTGTGGCCAGCATGTGACACATCCAGCCCTCAGGCCGCGAGTTTGGCAGCCCTGATATAATGAGTTGGGTGGTATATAAATTTGATGAATAATATTATATAAATGATAAGACATCTGCTACAAAGTTGTTTCTTCCCGGCAAAAAACTCAGGGTTTCATTTCATATGCTCCACAAGATACTAATGTCAACAGTGAGTTACATAGGTCAATCTTACTGAAAGTAATCGATAGATATAGCACGTTTTCTTTTGGCCATCTCTCCACACTCGAGCCATAGCTTGTTCATCATTGGCTGGATTCCAATCAGGATCAAACATCACAAGTCTGTTTGCTCCAATCAGATTTAAGCCACATCCCCCAGCTTTGCTACTTAGCATGAAAATGAATTCAGGACTCTATGAAACCAGGAAAAAAAAAAAAAACATTATCAAGCATGGGTCACAGTTAAATACATTATCTGTAGAACAGCAAATTTCAAAGTCACAAAATCGTATTGCTCCATGGGTGTATGCCTCTACAATGGTCCAAGCATGAAATTACCAAGAGATGAGTAAACAATTCAAGGTGCAGGCCCACCTGCCACTATGATAGCAACAATCTCCTCTAATTCTTAACAGAATTTCTGGTACTGCAATTAGGACTGTAATAATTGAAGCACACACTTTTATACAGGGGTGATGACTTTTTGCAAAGCACATTAAAACAAGTGTATTAACATATTACTGCTTTGTAGCTACATCCCTATGTCAAACTGAAAAACATCGCTTGCCAGTTAAAGACCGGGGCTTTTGTACTAAAAGCCTCCATGAACCTGATATTAGAAACTTCACTTACAGAAAGATTGTTGAAACGCTCCACTATCTTTGCTCTCTTTTTAATGGACATGGTACCATCCAGACGGACATACAAATACCTGATACAAAACAAGACATGAAACTTAATATATCTTATTGAAATAAAAATGAGTTTATCCCCTAATGAGTTTATCCCCTCCTCTCTCTCTCCATGATGCTTTTGTTGATTTCCCCATCGTTTCCCTTCCAATATATAAATTAGCCTCAGTCATTATACCTCCTACTTCTGCAGAGTTTCTCAAAAAGGTCCAGGGTCTGTGTGTAATTGGACACCAGGACTACTTTATCATCACTAGTGCTTCTAGTAACTGCCAGAATGTAGTCCAAAACCAGCATCTTTCCTGGAAGGAAACAAAATGAGTGTACGCATATTTTCCATAGGGCTGAGAAATCACCTGCTCCTGCAGACAGAGTACAGATTGATCTTGCCGTGATATTTACCTGAGAGCTGAGGCTCTAGAGACTTAATATGATAGCCAGATGGAAACAACTGCAGAGCTCCCACAAACCCTTCTTCCTCTTCTACACACTTTTCGTAGATCAAGGCAGGGTCTGCAGAAGAATTCAGGAGTCACTGAAACTGCTAAGCACCCCATTCAATGAGATAGAATCCTTTTAAGCTAGCCTTAAAACAACGGGGGAACCTCCATGCAATACTATGCCTTCTCTTAACAGATACGATCAGAACAAGGCACAATGAATAGGTTAACATACAATACTAAAATGTACAAAAGTGGGTTGCCTCTCTTTGAGAGAGATTGAGTAATTTTTTTACTTATCTAGATTCAGTGCTTTTGACCAGTTCCACACTGGCTAACAGTCCAAGCGTTACCAGTTATAAATCTACAACAGCCTTCCTCTAATGACTTCTAATGCTTTGATTTCTGCTGTAATTCCAAACTATCCAGACCTTTTTTTTTTTTTTTTTAAAAAAGAAGCATGTTTGACTCAGATTTTTAATGCATAAGCAGATTATGCAACTTATGAAGGCTGCTGAAGTAATGATGACATCAGACACAGTTATCCATAATGCAGATTAATTTTAAAATACAAATTTAGGCTCTATAAAATAGCTGCTAGAATATAGGTTAGAACTGCAGGGGAGCACGTTCCTTACTATAGCTATTTTTAATCCAGTAACATCATTTTCATTGCCTTCTACTACATATGTTTAATTTTGGACCCAAAATAATTATTTCAAGAATAAACAAATTTCAGTAATAAAGAATATATATATATATAGCTCTGGATTGAAGTGTTGGCTTCTTGTTGTTTGCTGAATTTGTTTTCTTGCAAATGTTTCATTACCAGATTTGGTATCATCACCAGTGCAAGAGAGAGGGGTTTGCTAGCTGTATATATATGCTAGCTTGCCCTACCAATCTTGGTGGGGATTTAGCTTCCTCCTGGGTGATTTTTTGATTAGAATATTGTTTGTCTGGAGCCATTTGTATGAATGCTAGGGAAGATGTATCCTAGACATCCTTGATTTGGGGTTGTATCTTTTAAGTGATATGTAGATGAGGCATATCTCTATATGTCTATTGCTGCTTGATTGGTCTCAATGGCAAACTTCCATAAATGTGTAGATTTGGTTTAATCTAAAACATTAACCATTTCCCAGTTGAAATCGTGATTCAATTTGTCTATTTGTTGAGGATTTCCATCATGTCTTCTGCCAGCCAGAAGACCTCCAAGGTCCTTTCCAGCTGTTATTCTGCTCTATTTGAATGATGGTTACATTCTGCCTGTCTGTCTTATATAGTAGCTGTTACATACACACATGGTATGTTGTAGATGACTCTTGTTTTTCTTCTTCTTTGGTATCTGGGTGTTTAAGTTTGCTTAAGATGTTTTGAAGGGATTTTGTTGGTCTGCAGGAAAACAAACAACCTCAGAAAATATCAAGAACCCAATAAACTGGTTTTGTAAATTTGTTTCCATGGAAATTGAAGTACCCAAAGTCACATACATAAGAGCAAAATCAGAGCACCAGAATTATGATCCTTGAAAGTTTTAGAGGCAAGAAGTATAGCTTGGAACAATTGCTCTGCACGGCCACTGCTCTAAAGAATGTGTCTTTGCACTCAAGACACTATTAATGTTTACCTTCTTGCTCACTATGCAAGTACAAACTCTTCAAATTTATATTCCAAAGCCTTCAAGGACAGATAGTTTCCTTGTTACTAATTTTGTCATATTCCAGGAATACGGGCCTGAGATGGGAATGGGAGGTTGCATAAATACACATAGACGTGATTGTCAGAATTACTTACGATTACAAAGCTTCTTCAGAGATGTGATTGACGAGAGAGACGAAACGTTCATCTTCCCTTCTTTCAGATCTTCTGCAGGCTTTGCTTGCATCAGAAAGTATTTGTATAACTCTGCTTGAAGGGGAGTTGGCCTGATGCAGAAGAGAAAAATAAATATTAGATCATTTTAAAGATAAGTCATGTCATATCTACAATAACATGACTTGAGTTTCAAGGGAAATATGATACATGATTAATTCAGCTCTAAATCTATCAGACTTTTTTTTTTTTTTACTATCCAAATCTAAATACTAAAAATATTTGCTAGTATTTGCTGCCCAAATGCTAGAAACTCAGTAGGGGAGAGGAACTTAGCTCTCAGTTGACTTTGGTTGGAAATCAGATAAGGCTTCCAGAATCCTATTTGCTCAGTTCTAGAACCTTAATGAAATGAATTCTACTTGTAACAAATATTCTCAACATTGCATCCATTTTGACTGTCTCATGAGGACTCTCATACAATGCCTATTTTTTCTGGGCACAGAGTATAGTTCTAAAGAAAAAAATAGTTTGCAATGTCCAAACAGTTTTATTTTCTATGAATATGGAAGGAAATTCTACAGGTATAGAAACTCCACGGGAAACCTATGGAGTTCAGAGCAACACTTTAAAACAAAGGATGGTGGTAAATGATGTTTTGCGGCATGTCAGTTTCCTGTTTAACTGGCTTTCTGAATTAATCTTATAAAAAGTTAATATGAGACATAAAGCCTTGTGGGTACCAAGAGTACTTTAGAAGGAACACACTGGGCACCCGAAGTTGAATTTATACTTCAAGAAAACACAATGAAGTCAGTAAATTAGTTAGCCAAATGATAGGCTCTTTGGTTTCAGCAGAGCTGTTCCAAGGATGAACAAGTCCAGATCAAATCCACTATATCTCATTTGTCTCAGTGTTCATAGTTACCACCCCGTCATTCATGACCACATGAGAAAATGTAGAGGCAGAATGGATATGAGATGAATGTTTCATGTTTAAAGTAGAACAGTTTTTTTAACTGATATAACTGCTTAACCATTGGGGAAAACATACTGCTTACACTCACTCTCTTGCAGTTTTTCCCAGTAGCTCATTTTGCTTCATATGGAAGAAAACGTCTATTAGATTTCAAGTCTAATCATTCTAAATATAATATTCACGGTAGCTTTGATTATGCTAATTCTGCAGAAATTATTGAAAGATTAACCAGACCTTATCAACCGCAAACTGTGACTGTTTTGCCAAAGTAGCATCAAATGTAGCATATAATACCAACCATATTTAATAACTGTACTTTGGTTGAGCTATACATTTAGCTTAAATTCTGTGCACCAATGAATCCCTCTTCTTTTTCCATTAAGCAAGAAACTTGTTTTATTATACATCTTGGCCTTTAATTTTATACCTGCAACACACCACCTGCTCAATTTTCACTGGCAAGTATTTGGAGAGAATATCTGAAGTTCTTCTTATTAGACATCTAGAAAGGAAAGACAAAGATAACCTTAATATTGTTAACACCATGGCCTAATCTCTTGACTAGATTTCACCAATACTTCTTCCTAATGCTAGTAGAAAGACCTTCATCCAGAATACTTAGCAATATTTTCAGGATTCCTTTTCTGGTAAATACATTGGATTTTCACAGAAGAATAAATGCTTTTCTCGATTGAATCTTGCTAACCAGCCACCATCAAATCAACTTTCTTGCTGCTTTGACCAAATATTCAAAAAAGAAAGTAAGAAAGGGCAACACAATACACGCAGTACAGGTATTCCTCGAATTACAACCTGTTGTGTAAGAACCATTCAGTTACAGTGGCCTCGGAAAGAGTTGCTTTTAGAGCCTGTAAAACACACCTGGCCATTATAAAGCATTGTGTTGTCCTCAGCATTTCGGGGGGTTAGCAACTGGCTCACATTAAAAGTTGTCAAGCACCCAAGAATCAGCTCTACTCCTGCAGCCCCACAAAGGATGCCCCTCCATACACAGAGAAGAAGTAAATCCTTTGGCAAGCTGCAGGAACGGAGCTGAAATCTTTTGAGATTTCAACTGTTTCTGTAGCCAGAATATTTTTCCTCTATGCATGGGTGGGAGCTGAATTTCTTTGATGAGCTACAGGAATATTTGGGAGTGACCGACTGCTGTATGGAACTGAAATCTTCCCAATAGGCAGCCCTTTTGCTTTGTCCACTTAACAACCACAACCGGGAATGCTGGGATCAGGACTATGCTTGTTAAGCAAAGCAGCCACATGGACAACTTGGTTAATGAGTGCTCTGCTTAATGAACGAGACTCCAGTCCCAACTGTGGTCCTAAGTCAAGGACTACCTGTATACCTGACTACTATGATATGATTACAGAAATAAAAAAAGTAGGACTATTAGTTCTGCCTTGCAAAATGGGACGTCTAGGTGGCAGAAGGATGATACAGAAAGCTCTAATTCTGTGCTGTCATGTACTGTATTTTTCCAACCCAGAACTGGTACTTGAAGCATACAGAGAAATTATATAATGGTGATTTAAAGAGGATCACTGAATGAGCTGAAGACTTTCTAAAGTAACAAGCATCTCGCACAGAATCAGATGGAAAAGAAAGGATCCTTACAGGGATAAAAGGATGCTCAACTTTACCTGTTAACAATGCTAATCAGCTCTTTCAGTCTCTCTTCTCCTTTTTGCCTTCCAGCCTCATTGGCATCTGCATCCCTGCCTTTTAAAATGGGGATTTCAAAGTGCCTTTTAAACTCCTGGGCTGTTCCTGTACAAAAAACAGATACATTTCGGAGTTAAGGCTCTCGCTGCCTCAGAAGAGTGAGGAAAATTTTCAGGGACGCCTCGCATCCCAGTCAGCACTTCTCTTCACTCTCCTGCCATCGGGTAGGAGATATAGAAGCATAGCCAGCCGCACCAACAGGCTGGAGAACAGTTTCTACCCGTGGGGCTGTCAAGACTTCTGAACGGAAAATAACTTCATGTCAACATAGTATGACAGACTTGCGGAGCCGATGTGTTGTGCAACAAGGTCACATAGTGTCATAAGATTGGGACTGGGTTAGGGACTTCTGTCCTCACTGTGAGTTGTGTGTGTGTGTGGGGGGGGTGCACGAAGGGAGGCTCAGCCAATCTCATTGTACACATGTACTCTTAACAATAAAGGTAATAATTATTATCTGCTGTCCTAAAAATGCTTATCCCCTTCTGCTTTTCTTATTATATGAAAATATTTTTTAAACCTTTGGTTGAAAAAAAGAGCAGACCTAACCTTTGTTACCTAACGCTTCTGACATCAAAATCATTACTGACACCATCTTCATAATTATTGAGCTCCTTACAGAATACATTTTGGAGTTTAATGTACTTTACTGAATGTGTTATTCTGGGTCAGGGAAGCAATAATTAGCCATCCCAACCTAGGGCAGCTAATTAACCCGCAAGCCTTCAAATAAGGCTCCTCCATTATCAGCTTTGGTAGAAACCCTGTGTAGGTAATGCAGATGGAGCTTTGCTTTGACCTCTCTGTGCTTTTATAACTGAAAAAGGACTACGGTAACCAAAGTAGAATCAGCCATTTTGATGCAGGAGCAGGACCTGGCAAAATAAGATTATGTATTACATCCACACAAGCAGTGGTTCAATTGCAGTTTTGTAGCCAAACTCTGCCCACAGCCTGAAGTTCGATCCTGATAAGGCTCAAGGTTGACTCAGCCTTCCATCCTTCTGAGGTTGATAAAAGAAGGACCCAGATTGTTGTAAACTGCCCAAAGGGTGCTGTAAAGCACTATGGGGAGGTATATTAGCCTAAATGCTATTGCTATGTTCCTACAAAAAGAAAGCATTCCCCGCAGGACTAATTAGTAAATGCTGTCTCCATGTCTTATCCTGCAATGATTGACTTTCTCTGTGTGAGAGGAGGTTGGGGGGAATTGTTCCCCCTTCTTGCACAGAGAAAATATATGATGCAATGAAGGTTTCCACCTAATGAATGAGACTTTCATTTAAGCTCTCCACTATCTGCTATTCACCCTAACATATAAATTCCCATCCCAATATACATTCCCAATATACATATATAAATAAAATTTATTTATATATAGGTTTTCTGTCTGTCATTCTTTCCCTATGGCTAGCCAAGACTATTTAATTTAAACTGAGATTGCCAAGTTAGGGCCTTTAATTTAGACGATAGTTTTATTAAGAAGTCCCCACCTAGAATGCCTGTGTTGACAAAATGTACTAGACTGAAATATTCAAGGAGATCATTTTGAATGGGGGTGCCAGAGATGAGAACCCGACGTGGCGTATTCAAGCTGTTGAGAGCCTGGTATGTTTGGTTATCTGAATTTTTCAACCGGTGCCCCTGAAAAAAAAATATTGAAGAGAAAAAAGATCATCATGCATGGACAGAAAAAATAAGTGTGTTTTTTTAAAGACCAGTTAATGCAAGAAAATTATCTCAGTTCGATGATGCAAAAAGATAGGTAATATATTAGATGCACAAATGCTCACAGTTCAAGGTGACAAGCTGTATCATTTGTAATGTGTGTGATTAAATTAAAGCTATATTTAATATTTATTAGTTATTGATTACTCTGCTGCTAGAGTTCTGTGTAGATACATACCCTTCTACCATCAATATTAAAATACATTAAATCCTCTTGGTGCCACCATTGCTCAGGTTATATATATGAGAAAACATATGCACAATTGTTTTCTTCTGACCTCTAGTGAATATGCAAAACATATGCATGTTTGGCAGGCAAAAGATCCCATGTTCAAATCCATGGAGTAATAATTTTCACTGATCCTATCCACCTTAGCAACAGAATCATCAGTTTAAGTCAGATACTATTAGTTTAAATGAGTCAATTAGTCCTGAAAATATTTAATAGTCATATTTCATTTCTTTCAAAATTATAGAATTGGATTTACGCTATATTTAATCAAGGAAGAAAGTCGGCAATGTGATAACTACTTCATGTCACCTTTCATTTTTAAAACCTATCACAAACAGTTAACTTTTCCTTGACTGGAATTGAGAAATCATGTTCTGAAGTCTACTTTAGAAGGAAGAAAAGCAATAACCCCGTATAGTCATATTGCCAACAGCATTGATCTTTTCTTGAAACAGGATTTAATTCTCAACACAATGGGCCAGCTGCCTGGATCTGTCTTTTCTTTCTGTTCCTTCAGTAAAAAGGTTCCAGCCAAGCCTATTGTATTCACCTGGTTAAGCAGAGCCTACTGTTTTGTCTCCTGCTAATAAAAAATGGGCAGAAGCACAAATGAATTGAATAAGGCCATGTTTTGGGAGACAAAGCTAGCAAAAGAGACAGAAGAGCTATGGCAGATTGTACCAATGAAAGTTGCCAATGGGCCCAATTTCATTATAGTGGGACAAAACACTGAAAGAGGCTTGGATGATCAGATCGGTCATCCATTGGGGTAGTTATTTTGTAAAGCTTTGATTTGATGGTGAGTTTGGATTTTCCTTAGAAACCCAAGCTCCTATGAATACAAAATTGTGCCTGTATCCATTATATCTATTTTTTCGTATAATTCTCTCATGGGGGTGGGGGGAGGGAGGCTAGAATAGATCATTAAATTATTTTTCGGGTGACAGCTTTTTCTGTCCTTGTGTTTTATATTTTTACCTGCTACACAGTTATCTGCCACAACTTACCAATCTACTAGACACCTTAGTTATTTAAGTTATACACAGGATTAAGAAATAGCTGGCTAGTAGGGACAGGAATTGGAATTCAATCTGCGGAAAGACACAACAACAATATCAGAAGTGCTGATGATAACTACTGTGACAGCTGGAATTGGGAAAGCCTTAAGGAAACTTATGGTGAATATGGAAAAGTAAAAAAAAAAAGAATATTAAAATAAACCACACCACCACCTCCTAACCCTACGTCAATAGGCATTGTGAATCCAATGCAAATAGAAGGAGTAGTAGACAAATGTTATCTTCCTATGTTTAAAAGTTCTCAGTGATGGTGATTGCAGTTAAGAAATAAAGAAACTACTTTATTTCTGCTACTATGACAGATTGAGGCAAAACAAGGTTTTACGAGTTGTGGCTAAGAAAACCCATTCCCTTATTGCTGATGTTTAGGTTTTTTCTAAAAAAACATGGCTATTCCAAAGAACTCGTTACCTCATCACATATGACCAACCCAACACTCCCTTTCTTGAGAGCTTCTGCGTGGAGACGGAAAGTTTCATAGGAAATTATCAGGATGGGGGATGGGATTCTACGGCCTCGTTGGTTCACAAATCCAACTATCAGGAAAAAAATAAAAATAGCAAAGGAATAAAGATTTAAAAATGTATTTAAAGGCAAGGATAATTTAATAAATACAAAGGGAAGAACTGAAAGGAAACTTGCATCCAGGCATTAGAATTTCTTAAAATGAGTAATTTATCCTCCAAAGGTAACAGGCTTTTACACTTTCCATCCCTGCTCTTCAATAAATCTACTTTCTGATATTCCCCAACTTCTGTATTGCTTTGGATCTGAAAAGTACTGTGTAGCATTATTCAAAGTAACTTAACAGTCTATTGATAAGTCAGGACACAGCTCCAGCCTATCAACCTGTCCTTAATTTACCACGTACTATTATATCTCTGCCTCTTCGTACTTTGGTTTAAAATCAGATTTTGCCGTTCTCAGAATAAATCCATGAATATCAATATACTTAAAGTCTCATTTACTTCAGTGGGATTTCTTTAATCAATTTGAAGAGTGCACCAGCTAATATACCTTTTCCTATAGCCTCTGTTCTTTCTTAATTCATAATTGCAAAAGTTTGCTTATTAGACCTTTTAACTTAACCACAGCAATCATCCTCAGCAGAGTCTGCTAAAAAAACACACCCTATCACTATATGGCTTAGTCTAAAACTTATTGGCAGTTCAGTTAAAGCACTCCCCTTGCTTCCCAACAGCTGCATATTGTGTAGCATTTATACCTAGCTTATTATTGATGTCCTCTTTAGAGCCTCCATCAATAGCCAGTGGCTGGATTCTTCCTCCAAGCCATTTGCCCACTTCATTGTACCAGTTTTTCACTAGGCTGGAAGGCGCAACCACGATTGCCTTGTCAATTTCAGGCTTGCAGTCCGGACTTTGGCGCAAAAGTGTCCAAATCAATGTGATACATTGCAAGGTCTTCCCTAGACCCATCTCATCTGCCATGATGCAGCCATGACTTCCAGGGATCCGACGGCTCGTGACACATTCCCACAGGAACTTCACTCCCTGTATGAAATTGCTTGAGTTCAATTTAAGTAAGTATGCAGAATATTTAAAATTACATCGAGTTATCTAACTAAATTGTAGTGCCCAATATCTAACCACTTACAGGAGCAATGGGCAATTCCACCTGGTAGAAATCATGTACTTAGCCAGGAGATTATTGTTAGTGGAATTCAAAATTACAGTATTCAAAAGATCTCAAACTTTCAAGAATTGGCATTGGTGTAAAACAGTGGCCAATTAATAATGTATGGATTACAGCACGGGTGTCAAACTCGATCATGTCATGGGTCGGATGATGACGTATCATGATGTTTTTTGCCTTTGCGGAGCCGGGTGGGCGTGGCCTGTGTGTCACCTTTCCAGACCATGAACTGCCAGCTTGACATGCCCGGACTACAACATCAGTGAATTGTTTTACTTTATTCCAAGCAGAAATAAATCAAGATGGCAAACTAAAGAAAAATTATCATAGTACAATTGCTAGCTACACTTCATCTTGCAATAGTTTGCAGAAAAACTGCCATGCCATTTTTTTTCTGCAGGATAGACTAATATAGATAAGACCTAAACCTATGGCCACATTCAAGACTGGAACTTCCATTACTAAGCAAGGCAATTGTTAAGCGAGCTGTACCCAATTATATGGCCTTTTTCGTGACAGTCATTAAGTGATCTGGCTCCCCCCATTGCTTGTCAGAAGCCCTCTGGGAAGGCTGCAAATGGTGATCTCATGACCCTGTGATGCTGCAACCATCCTACATACCTGCCGGTTGCCAAGTGCCCACATTTTTATCACATGAGCACAGGAACAAAACAAGGATTGGAAGTGTGAGGACCAATTGTAAGTCACTTTTTTCAACACACTGTAACTTTCAATGGTTGAGGTCTACCCGTATATACCGTGTTTCTCATATAATAAGGCCGGGTCTTATTTTTTTTTGAGCCCCGAAAAAATGGCTAGGCCGTCTTTTGGGGTGACTTAATTCCCCACCTTGCATCTTTGGGCGGGCAGGCAGCGATGGCTTGGATGTTGACCTCGGCATTGGTGGGGCACTTCATATCGGGGTCAACGCAGGCAGCACCATATCTGGTGTGCAACAAAGTACTTCCTAACGGCAAGCCCTCCCACCATTCCCCCCATTTACGCATGTTTTAATATAGGCCTTAATTTGGGGGAGGGGCTTAATTTCATTTCATGCCTATAAAACATGCTGGGACTTCCTATTGGGGAGGCCATATTGTTGGAGAAACAGGGTACTTGATTAGGCACTGTAATAGGTAAAGGACCCCTTTCCTCAAGAAAAGTAGGCTTTTATTACCATTACAGCAGTGACAATTACCACAATCGAGCTCCTAGCACTTTCACTTACAGATCAAATTTCATTTACCGCTTTAGCGCGGGGAGTGGGGGAGGAAAAGGTATGGGAAATCTCCAAGTTTGATTCTGGGTTGACAGAGGAACTCAAATGGTTTAGTCATAATGAAAACTGTTTGACACCCCCCTCCCTCCCTGCACAAGACTGGAAGGCAGAAAGACATAGGAAACTATGCAACAATCCCTACCCACCTCAGTGTTTCAAGTTTGATAGATATTGTATAAATATCAATAACTGCATAAGCTTAGTTATTATCTGTTTATTTGTATTGTTTTTTGAAAAATATGCCTGTTTTCAATAATATTAAAACAAGACATAATAAGGCGAGTACTGCTGATGTATATCTTAAAATTAGGAAATAAATGTGTCTCTGTCTATTTATATTTGTATATTGTATACATTTTCATAGTTAAATAAAAAAAATTAAAAGTAAAAAATGAAGATTTTGAAAAAAAGAATTGATATTGTCATGCTTCTCAGAATAAAGGCTTCCCCAGGACAAGCAGAGCAGTTGGAACTTATTTATGTAGCATGAGGCCAGATATTCCTCAGGTTTGTGGTTTTACAGAAATTTACAAGGTCTTTAATGGCTGACTATACTGTACTACTTACTGCTATAGTTAGCTTCCCGCTGTACTCACCTCTCTTTGATGAGGTCGTAAAACACGGCTAAGACAAGGATCTACCACAACATGAACAGGCGTTTTATCCCTTCAAGAAGCAAACAGAGCACAGATCTAAGGAAATATAAACCTTAAAAGAGATATTCTGGGGAATATCTTCAAGGGATGTGGGGATGACTGCTGCCAATGTATTAACCTTGTATAACACAGTTTTACTCTGTTCTCCAGAATTCACTGGAAGCAATCCAGTTCAAAGCTAATAGAAAACTTAAAGAAGCTTAGCATGCATTCAGAAGCTGTTTTAAATTATTTCATTCCCAAAGTACACGTGATTCAGAAATCAAAGACCGAACATATTGTGTATCACAATTGGTAAACAACGATTACTAACAAAGTCACTGATCAATTTCATCAGTAGGTTTTTAGCATATATTGGTGCTTCTTTGAATCCATCAACTAATCTTGAATTTGTCTTTATTTATTTGTTAAATTTATTTAGTGTCTGTATCTCACCATGGGGCTATTCTAAGCAGTTTACAAAAATAAAAACTGAGAAATGAAAAGTGTAAAACATGATGGTAATAAAGTAACAGAACAATAGAACAAACAATGAAAAGGAAAACAATAATACAATGATATGAGAATAAAAGATAGGGGGGGAGGAGATGGAGTTTGCTATAAATCTAGTAGCCACTTCCAGGGGTACTCCTCCATTGGGTTCCCAGGCCAACTGGTTTGAGCCAAGTCTCCGGGCTGTTATGGAAGGATAGGAGGGTGGAGACAGATCTCACTTTGGAGGTTAGGATATTCCAAAGGGCAGGCATTATGGCAGAGTTCTTTGACTGATGGGATGCGCAGTAGGCTGTCTCTGCCAGCACGAATTGGGTGGATTTTTCCTAGCAAGATGAGTTGGTTCATCAGGTACCTATACCATTATGAGCTTTAAAGGTCATAACCAACACCTTCAACTGCACCCAGAAGAATACTGGTACCCAGTGCAGTTCACAGAGCAGAGGTATAATATGGGCCATTCTAGGAGCCCCTAAGAGTGCTCTTGCTGCTATATTTTGAACCATCTGAAGCTTCTGAATGGATTTCAGGTGTAGCCCCATGTAGAGCATATTTCAGTAGTCCAAACAAGAGATGACCAGGGCTTGGGTCATCAGGGAGTCATGATCCAGGAAGGGTCTCAGCTGGCGCACAACTTAAAGTGATTGAAAAGTACTAACAAGTCAAGTGTGAAAACTTACTTGTCTACTTTCAGTTGATCATGAGCACTCAAAGGTGGTGGTTCATATAGAACCAGAGCCCCTTCTTCAAAAGGGTCGTGGAGAGCATGCCTAACTCCTGAACGTTTGATGCCCAATGCTCTCAATCCCAGGGGGCCTGAAAGATTATTCAAAGAAAGCAGTTAACCTAACCATTTCATTTTCAATATATGCAATCAAAACTGAGATTTCAACAATATGTGGACTTCACTTTCAATGAAATTGAGCTCTACATGAGAAATGTCATCACACCTGTTTTCTGGAACAAGGTCCTCCCTGAAATCTAAGTGGCTCCCAACCTGATGGCGTTCTAGAATACTTAAAATACCCAATTGTTTCTCCAGGCCTTAAGCTGGGATGACTAGGGCCCCTTGCTGGATGTGGTTAGCATGTGTTTACGTATATTTTGGTACTGTGGGGTTAGATTGTTAAGTGTGGTCCGTTGCATTTAATCTTTGTATACAGGGTTGGTGTGGAGTCAGATGACACTAAAACTGAAAAAGACTAAATAAACAAATGAACTTCATTTTACAAACAGGACACTGTATCATTTTCATTAGGCTACTGACATTTTCATGTGGCCATGTAAGTAGAGAGTAGAACTTGAAGTCCATTCTGTATCTCATGGATATCTACCTACAACCACTTCAATTGAAAGAGGGGACTAGCATTAATTAACCATTTAAGTCTCTTTGACGTGCATGTTTATCACTGATGAAAATCCAAGGGAATGGCTAATGCTTGATTTACTTGTGAATTTTAGGCTGATTTCTCAAATAGTTCTATTTATATAAATGAAACAATAGGTGGCGGATTATGCTAGGAATCCCTTTTGTTTTGCTAATGTTATAGACATGTGAATTAATGATTTAAAACTCAAAAAAGGAATATTGTAATGAATATGTGTCTTAGAAGACACATAAACAGCTTTGCAAAGAAACTTGGGAAGCAATTCAAAACCCAGAGTTTAAACACCAAAAAATTAGTATAATTATATCTTGGAAGGTTTCTAGAAGGAGAGAGTTGCAAAAAAAAAATTAATATCAAAGCATAACAGAATACAGAGCATCAAGATGGGAAAATTCTAAATAGGACTTTGCTTACACAATCTGTCTCAGAAAATAAATATATGAAAACTGATTAATTTATAATTTGGTTATGTTTGAAGTTAAACAAGTTCATGTTTTGTTTATTAGATTTTTATCCTGCCTTTATTACTTTATAAGTACCTCAAAGGAATGGACATGCATAATAATCTTTCTTCCTCCTTCTTTTCCCCACATCAACAACTCTGTGAAGTGAGTGGAGAGAGAACGACCTGCCGAAAGCCATCCAGATGGGTTTCATGCTTAAAGTGGACAAAGTTAGAACTCAGTTTCCTAGTTTCTAGTCTGGTGCTCTATCCATTTGATCAAACTGGGTTGTTGGTTTTTTTGGGGGGTGGAGGGGTGGCAATTTGACATCATTTTTTTTGCTTTCATTATTCCTATGTATACAGTGTATTGATAATCTACCAGTAACACTAATGCTTTTTGACAATAGCTTTCTTTTCTTTTCTTTTCTGTTACAAATATAACAAATATACATTTTGGTTAAGAGCAAGACTTATAAATGAATTACTATGTATATGAGCCACGGTGTTGCAGTGGTTAGAGTGAAGTACTGCAGGTTACTTCTGCTGACTGCAATTTGGCAGTTCAAATCTCACCAGGCTCAAGGTTGACTCAGCTTTCCATCCTTCTGAGGTGGGTAAAATGAGGACCCAGATTGTTGGGGGCAATGTGCTGACTCTGTGAACTGCTTAGAGAGGGCTGTATAAAGCACTGTAGAGAGGTATATAAGTCTAAGTGCTATTGCTATTTAAAATCCCAGAGGAGTATGGCAATCTAGTTCAAGTCAAACAGCAATTTGTCCACATCAGTGATTTTTGTAGACTTTTAAAAAAAATATTTAAAGAGATTAGAGATGTAAGAATTGATGTAAAAAAAGAAAAGAAAAACATTACCTGTATAATTTGGAATAGGAACCTTGAAAGGTTTTGATAAAATGCTGCGGATAAATGCCTCCTAGAATTTAAAGTGATAGTCATTAAACTATCATTTAAGCTATCAGTAAGTAAACTTAGAAAACATTGCACTGACACCACTATATTTATGTCGAGGTAAATACATTTAAGATTGAAGAGACATTGTGTTATTAATTATAGTGTGAAGTTTGAACAGATCTGCTATAAGTGATTTATGTCTCATTCTGAGATTTAAACAGTCTAAATCTTTTATCATAATATATAATATATTCTAAGATACAAAATTAAAAAGCAACTTAGATCTCCTGTCATACAAGAAATATGTGAATTTATCCTATGATGCAGTTTCTCTTTTACCAGAGTCATTAATGAAAGAGATATGATCCAATATGAATAAAAGAATTGTGCAAATCTTAAGAAAGCATAAATGTCACTTACATGTTTATTACCATCAAGGCAGTGAATTCGATTGGTTAACTGAGTCAAAGGTTTTCGGAAAGGAGATAAATAACATTCCTGGATATCAGTCTTGGTATTATGTTTCTGTCTCTTTGAAGTCTAGAGTGGATCAGACAAATTGCATCAAGATTTGGCTGTCTGCAATGAAGCGTAACACTTGAGAAGCTACCTATGAACTCTTGTTTTTTAGCAATATATAAAGCATTCCAATAAACAACTACAATAGAAAATGATTATTATCACTACTACTACTTACTGGAACTTCATAAGCACTGTATTCACTGTCAAGAAATCCATAAAGATCTAGTTGTAAAACTTCTTTGTTCACAGACCAGCCATATCAGAATTTGTTATCTGACTGCTCCATAGTCAGATCTGAGCAGATCTGACATATCACTCATCCATAGAGTACTTTCACAGGGAGGACTACTAACATTTAGAGAGTTCAATAAAAGGAAAGGATAAAGCAACTGATTAGAGTCAAATCCTCCTTGGAAATTTCACATTGGCTTATTTGAATGCCCTAACAGAAGAGAAGCAGAATTTAAATGAATTAATTAAGAAAGGATACTTACTGCTTCAGGATACCAGTCCTCATCCTCTCCAGAGCCATCACCTCCAGGTTTTCTCTTGGCCAGCTGACTGGGAGCTAAACTTCTCCTCTACAGAAACAATTAAATCTGTTTATTCTGTAGAATACATTGACCATAATTCAGAAACATATGAATACATTTATGAAGTAACTGGGCTATACCTCAGTCATAGAGCACATTTCTTATCATCATCATCTAACAATACTAGTCTAACAATGGGCAGCAGATGGCACCCATGGCTCATAGGGCCTCTGCACACTATGGATCAATTACATCCGTTTCTGAATCAGAAGCCTAGCTCACAATCACTTATGTCTTAGACACCTATGTTTGGACTTTTGCATTGCACCGTACATGGGGTCGCCTTTGAACACTACCCAGAAACTTCAACTGTCCAAAGCACAAAACCAAAGATAATTTTGGGCACACCTCACTATGCCTAACTATCATAACTCTTGTGAGCTGTATAGGCTCCCAATAGACTCCTGGGTGCAATTCAATGTGCTGCTAATCACCTGTAAAGCCCTACATGGCAGAGGAACAGGTTACTTGTGGGACTGTCTCTCCCAGTCATCTCTGCCACCCAGGAGGTGGCACAAAATGGGTAAGCGCCAGCTTTTCCTATTTCAAACAATGCCACCTAATGGGACCCAAGGAGGCATGGCTTCTCAGTAGTTGCATCTGTCCTTTGGAACTAACTCCCCCTCCAGGTTCAGATGCCAACACCCTCTTGGCCGAAAGTCCTATGGACCAGGTTTAGATAATAGATGATCTGCAATGTACCTACATGATTTTATCTCCAACCTCAATTGCGTTTTCTTTATGTTTTTGCTTTTGGGAGGTGGGGGATGGTAGCGGTTCATTATTAATTATTTTCTCCCTTTTGTACACTGCCCAAAGTCACACATTCTGAGCGGGGTGGCTTTAGAAAGTTTTAATAAATAAATAAATAAATAAATTTTTTTAAAAATCTTGAGAGCTCCTTTCCCTGGGAAAACCCTTACCATGTTCTCCCTGCAGAGCTATGTCCCATCTGCTCACAGCTTTAGGGACAGGGAAAGAAGACGCGTTGCACCGGCGGCATTTTAGAGTCGCGGGAAAGGAAATCCGTGCAGGGCAGGCGAGAAAGGAAACGACCCTCCGTAGCCCCGGGACAGAGAGAAACGCTCCAGAGGAATTGCGGACAGCTCTGGAAGGAGCAGGAACTGCTGCTAGCAGCTCCTTAAGCTACAATGGAAAGGTGGAGAGGTCCGACCGCGGCGATTAAAAGCGAAGCGTCCGGCGACAGTTCTCCGGCGAAGAGGAAAAAGAGGAGTCGGACGGTAGACTACGAAGACGATCCCGCCAAGTCTCCCAGCAACCAGGCTCGAGAAGCGAGACAGCTAACCGAACGCGCCGGCTCCTTTTTTTTTTTTTTTTCCCCTGGTTGGATTTGCCGCGCAAAGGGGTCCGGGCCTTTGGCCCGCCCCCTCAGCTGAACCTAGGCACGGCCGATCGCACGCCGATCAGATAGCTTGCATCGATTAGCTCTAGGTTCTTTCCAGGCGGACAGGATCGGCTCTTTTCAACTGGTTCCGAGCGTGGAAATAAAGGAAGGAAAACGAGCCAGCCACATTTTTACCAGCAACATTAAAGCTAGCCTGGCTTCCAGACTACAGTTAAGACCAGTGTTTTGCAAACTTGGCAACTTTGTAGATGCTATACGTGAAATAAAAATAAATAAACTCCCGGAATTCCAGCTGAGAATTAAACATGTTTGCCAAACATTTTATTTATTTATTTTTATGTATTTATTTGATTTGTCAGTCGCTTACAAGATAATAGGTATAAGTTTAAACACAGTTATGGATACATGAAATGGATACATATAAGAAAAAGAAAAAATAAACAATAGGACAGAGACGGTAGGCACGTTGGTGCGCTTATGCACGCCCCCTACAGACCTCTTAGGAAAGGGGTGAGGTCAATAGTAGACAGTCTAAAGTTAAAGTTTTTGGGGTTTGGGGAAGAAACCACAGAGTATTCCAGACATTGACCACTCTGTTGCTGAAGTCGTATTTCCTGCAATCAAGTTTGTTGCAACCTTGAGTTTGTATCTATTGTGTGCTCTTGTATTGTTATGGTTGAAGCTGAAGTATTCATTGACAGGTAGGACATTGCAATATATAATTTTATGTACTATACTTAGATCAGACTGAAGGCGGCGTAGTTCTAGATTTTCTAGGTGTAGAATTTCAAGTCTGGTAGCATAAGGTATTCTGCAAGGATTAGAAGAGTGAAGAACTCTTCTTGTGAAATATTTCTGGACTTTCTCAACTGTGTTAATATCAGATACATAATGTGGGTTCCAGACTGATGAGCTGTATTCAAGTATTGGTCTAGCAAATGTTTTGTATGCTCTAGTTAGTAGTGTGATATTACCGGAGAAAAAGCTACATAGGATTAGGTTAACAACTCTTAATGCCTTTTTGGCTATGTAGTTACAGTGGGCTCTAGCACTTAGATCATTAGAGATGAGTACTCCAATGTCCTTGACAGAGTTTGGATCATCAACAAGGTCTTGACTATTCAGCCTGTATTTTATTTTCTGATTTTTTTTGCCAATATGTAAGACAGAGCATTATTCGGATTGAAAGGCTTGAGAGCTTCCTCAGTTAGGAACTGTAGGCTGGTCATCCTGGAGATATCATCTTTCGTAAGGTTATTGTGAGACTAATGCAATAAAAAGTCATACTTGGATGGGAAGATCAGAATTTGTTTACAGTCCTGGAGAGTATAGCCGGTTTGGTGCAATGGTTAAGGCACTGGGATAGAAACTGGGAGACTGTGAGCTCTAGTCCCATGTAGGCTCAAAGGGATTGGGTCATCTTGGGCCAGTCCATTGATTGCCCTAGGAAGCAGGCAGTGGCAAACGATTTCTGAAATGTTGCAGAGACAACTTCAGGGACTTTTCCAGACAATCACCGGGAGTGAAAAATTGACTTGAAGCACCGGACACCAGATGCCCTTTGAGGTTCAGTACATGAGTGGAAACTCAAAAGCAAAATGTAAAAAAAACTGTAATAGAAAAAAGTGTGGTGGCAATTGGTAGACTCTGTGTTCCTTTTAGTGGTGAGCTGACAGGATCCTAAAAGAAGGAAACCCTCAAGCTCTCAACACATTGAAAATGCTTCACTAGTGAATTCCATGTTTTATATAGACTATCTTCTCCCACATGTGCAATATCAGTGATCTCCTAATAGGAACAATTGTACTTTATTTTTAAAAAATGATAACAGGTTATAAGGTATCAAAAAGCATAATGTAATACAATAATGAAAGAATTAATAGGGAATCATTTATAGGCTTATTGTAGCAGTTTTAGCTACAATACTAACTAGCTTTTTGTAGTTGGCTTTCTTTGGCTACTACACTGCTAAAAATAAATAAAGAGAACACTTAAACAACACAATGTAACTCCAAGTCAATCACACTTCTGTGAAATCAAACTGTCCACTTAGGTAGCAACACTGATTGACAATCAATTTCACATGCTGTGCAAATGGAATAGACAACAGGTGGAAAGCATAGGCAGTTAGCAAGACATAACCAATAAAGGAGTGGTTCTGCAGGTGGTGACCACAGACCACTTCTCAGTTCCTATACTTTCTGGCTGATGGTTTGGTCACTTTTGAATGCTGGCGGTGCTTTCACTCCAGTGGTAGCATGAGACGGAGTCTACAACCCACACAAGTGGCTCAGGTAGTGCAGCTCATCCAGGATGGCACATCAATGCGAGCTGTGGCAAGAAGGTTTGCTGTGTCTGTCAGTGTTGTGTCCAGAGCATGGAGGCGCAACCAGGAGACAGGCCAGTACATCAGAAGACGTGGAGGAGGCCATAGGAGGGCAACAACCCAGCATCAGGACCGCTACCTCCGCCTTTGTGCAAGGAGGGACAGGAGGAGCACTGCCAGAGCCCTGCAAAATGACCTCCAGCGGGCCACAAATGTGCATGTGGCTGCTGAAACGGTCAGAAACAGACTCCATGAGTGTGGTATGAGGGCCCGACGTCCACAGGTGGGGGTTGTGTTTACAGCCCATTCAGGACGTTTGGCATTTTCCAGAGAACAAGATTGGCAAATTCGCCACTGGCACCCTGTGCTCTTCACAGATGAAAGCAGGTTCACGCTGAGCACATGTGACAGATGTGACAGGGTCTGGAGATGCCATGGAGAACGTTCTGCTGCCTGCAACATCCTCCAGCATGACCAGTTTGGCAGTGGGTCAGTAATGGTGTGGGGTGGTATTTCTTTAGGGGGCCGCACAGCCCTCCATGTGCTCACCAGAGGTAGCCTGACTGCCATTAGGTACCGAGATGAGATCCTCAGACCCCTTGTGAGACCATATGCTGGTACAGTTGGCCCTGGGTTCCTCCTAATGCAAGACAATGCTAGACCCCATTGTGGCTGGAGTGTGTCAGCAGTTCCTGCAAGACAAAGGCATTGATGCTATGGACTGGCCCGCCCGTTTCCCCAGACCTGAATCCAATTGAGCACATCTGGGACATCATGTCTCGCTCCATCCACCAACTCCACATTGCACCACAGACTGTCCAGGAGTTGGGGGATGCTTTAGTCCAGGTGTGGGAGGAGATACCTCAGGAGACCATCCGCCACCTCATCAGGAGCATGCCCAGGCATTGCAGGGAGGTCATACAGGCACGTGGAGGCCACACACACTACTGAGCTTCATTTTGACTTGTTTTAAGGACATTACATCAAAGTTGGATCAGCCTGTAGTGTTTTTTTCCATTTTAATTTTGTATGTAACTCCAAATCCAGACCTTCATGGGTTGTTAAATTTGATTTCCATTGATAATTTTTGTGTGATTTTGTTGTCAGCACATTCAACTATGTAATGAACAAAGTATTTAATAAGAATATTTCATTCATTCAGATCTAGGATGTCTTATTTTGTTGTTCCCTTTATTTTTTTGAGCAGTGTGTTATAATTTTGCATAACCAAATGCCATTAGGTGTTTGAAGGGGAAAATGAGGTAAAATAATTAATATAAATACAAACACTTTGGGGGAAAACTTAACACCAAATAATAAAGATATGACTAAGCTGGGAGAAATCAGTATGGCTTCTACAAAATAAAGTATTTTCTGTAATTGCCTCTTCTCCCCCACCCTTCAAGTCAGTGTTGACTCCTGACAATTGCTTGCAGTTTTCTTGGCAGTTTTCAGAAGCAGTTTGCCATTGCCTGCTTCTAGGGCTGAGAGAGAATGACTGACCCTTGGGCACTAGCTGGCTTTGTGCCTAAGGTGGTAAACAGAACTCCTGAACTCTCCGTTTCTAGCCTGGTGCTTACCCACTACAGTACATCAAACTGGCTCTTTACATGGTCCTTCCAAAGAGCTAAAAAGCTTCTGATCAAAGCCTATTTTTTTGTATTGAACACAGCACATGGAGGATAACAGGAGTATAAATCAATATTTCAACAATACTCATCTAAGCATTGATCATAGTCTTCCTACAAATCTTTTCTCTCAACCTGAGGAGACTGGTTGCCCTCCAGATACTAATACACCAAACACTGAAAAGGATTAATACCTTCTTTTTTCATTTAGATCAGGGGTGTCCAACCTTGGCAATTTTAAGACTTGTGGACTTCAACTCCCAGAGTTCCTCAGCCAGCTTTGCTGGCTGAGGAACTCTGGGAGTTGAAGTCCACAAGTCTTAAAGTTGCCAAGGTTGGACACCCTTGATCTAGATAGTCCTGACTTGTAATGAATTTGGAAAAATCCACTTCAAGAAGATAAAGGGTTAAAGGAAAATCATCTGATCTCTCTATGCAGGTAATAGGTGGAAAAAAGAAGGGAAAAAACACAAAGGAGCTAATCCGAAGGGTGGGCTTCTTAGGTGGGTATTTATAAGAGGAGGGGACTCCATCATGTCTTTCTCTTTTGGGGTGTGTTTTTCTCCTCATAGGCTGACTGAAAATCAGGTAAGGGCAAAGCTAGCAGCAACTAGCCTGGAATCTAATACACTGGAACAAAGTATTAGAATTGATGAAGCTATACTACACTATATTGTACACAATAACTTCTATTCAATTTACTAGATTGAGGTCAGAGGTACAGTATGTGAATTTGTTCTGGTTTGTGTGAGATTCCGAGTGGAGAGAGCAATTGATGGGGATTAGACTTTTCAGAAAACCCTTGTTTATTCTCTCCTTTTTTTTCTTCCTGACTTTCTTTTATATTTCTAACTTTGACTATATCTCATAAAATTTTAGAATTCTTAATCAGCGATGCTCATTGCAGGAAGAGGTATCTCTATTGTATCTTTTGTTAGCCAACCCACTTTACATTTTTCTCATTATCCTCAGACTGTGATCCCAATGGTTTTCAATCCTCATTCCTTAACACTTTTTCAAGAATTTGTTTTTGAAACTCCTTCCATTAGCAATGAAGTAATAAAACATAAATGCACACATATATTTATTTTACAAGTTCATTATGAATTTTTAGATTCCTAGTTGCAGATTTTAGTATTGATTACTTTTGTGAGCATTACATTGCTCACAAAATTGATAAATGACTCAAAGTCAAAAGCATATTTTGTTCTCCTTCCAGCATGTTTGCAAAATCTATTTAATTAAAATAAATCCAGACTTAAAACACAACTGAGCATTGCATTTCACACACACCTGAATTCTAATATTGACAGCCACTCAGGAATGCTTCATTAATTCTGTGTAATTATATCTGACAGTGTCCATTGGAGTCTCTGTTTACACAGTTAGTCTCACAGCTGCCATTTTGAGGAAGAATTACATTTTTTATTTTATTTAATGTTAGGCTGGTGGTCTTTTGTGCCTTACTGGCAACTCTTTGCACTCCAAGGCAGAATAATAATGCACACATCTGCAAGTAATAAAGCAGGCTATTTATCAACTGATCTAGAGACAGTGGGCTGGATCCAGACTGACTGCTTCATCAGTGGAAGAAATAATTACATTTGTAGGAAAAATCTACACTCCAGAAAAGGGTGTTCTGGAAGGGAGACATTTTTCACTGATTTCCCCTTGCAGTCCTCCATATTACCTCTATAACACTGGGGAATTCCTAAGTGTTCTAGAATAGATTTTGGGAAGCTACAGGAATAAATAAAAAGCAGCCCTTTCTACAATTAATCAAATCTTTATTATGGTCATGGACCAGCATGAGGGTGGGGTACAGTCAATTAAAAAAACAAAAACGGTACATCAGAATCTAAAATAATGTTTAAAAGCTAAAAGATATATAAGTATATATTATTTTATAATAAAATATAAAAATGAGTCTGAAAAGAATCTAAAAGGGTAGGAGCATTAGATGGATGCAGGGGAGCGTAAAGGTTAATATATCTACCAAATTACAAAGCACTCTACTATGATGAATTAGTTGCTCATTTAGGTCTAGTTTATGGCACAGGTCATTATCTGATGGTTTTTAAGAATTGCTACACAGAACCTAACAACATTATATAATTGTATACCTCCACACTGCTTTCATATATCTTTCACTACAATTGCAGATGTTAAGTCTGGATCCAGTGTGATCTAACTGTTGAAATTTGCTTTGTAAATATCAAGACCCATTCCTGAGGTTCAAAACAGCTAAGAAAGAGAAAGTCATACTTTAGTTCATGAGGAGGATTTAGTATTTCAAAAAAAGGAGGCTGTATAGCAACCCTTTGCAAGGCTTATAGACAAGCAAATCCAATGGATGAATAATAATAGCCAGAAGCAACAACAACAAAAATCAGTAAAATTTCTTTGCTAGTAGAACTCAGTTTTTAAGCCCTTTAAGGTGAAACATGCTCTGAGTGTTCAGATACAGAGATTTTGTAGAACAGGAGACAGAATAGTGGCTCCTTAATGGGCAGAAAAAAAATCCATCTATGCTCTATGAGAAGTCAAAAAGAAAAATCATAGTAATTGATGACTCACTACTATGAGGACTTTTACATATACTGACTGTGCTCAATGGCTTCTGAAATGTACATTCTGCCAAGAGCAGACAAGGGCATGGCAGAGCAACTTCCCAGAGTTATCAAAGTCCATCCATTCCCTCTGAGATATATGAAACCAACTACAGCTGTCTCACCACATATTTTGAAAACCACACAATGTCAAGACCTTGGGATTTGGGTTCTATTTTCATACAACCTTCCCATCCTGAAAGACAGTTGAAATGAGGAACAACAATATAACAAGACTCACTACATAAATAACGTTGATGTAAGAGATTTGGTTTCTGGGTTCATGATCTATGAAGATGATGAACTGCTGCCACAAGATGGGTTGTATATCACAACGACTGGTAAAATGTGTTTGGTCAATCCTTGGTTGAAGGAAGTCATTTGTTCAAAAGAAAGAGTAGTTTATAAGGAAAAAGTTTCATTGTTTTGTGGAAAATGCTCATTCTGCTTAGAAAAGTAATTGAATAAACTTGGCATTGGTTCAGAGAGCATTTAAGTTAAAATAAATGGAGGGCTGAATAAAAGCAATTATGTTGTTGGTTCTATCACTGTCTTTTCAACCAAGGAGAAGGAATTCTCCAAAAACAAACTGCAGCCTTTCAACAAAAGGCAAAGCTGAAGTGATGAGAGATTTTAATTACTCCAATATATACTGGGAGAGAAACACATATTACTTCCAGGAAATTCCTGATTTCTTTTAAAGATAGCTGAATCCTCTTGAAATCTTTGTTTCAGAGAATGGAAAAAGACACAAGAGGATTCAGCTATCTTTGACTTGGTAATAATTGATAGAAAATACTTAGAATTATTTTTAGAATAGTGAATAGTGAAATTTAACAGACTAGAGTACAGTTACTCACTTAGCAAACAAAAATCACACTCAAAGGTAATAGTACTTGAAAAAACCATGGGAGTTTCAAGCTTCTCGTCTAGGCTCAAGCTGTAAATATGTCACACTTCAAAGTAGGCCAGACTTGGAAACCCATGTAATGCAGGTCAGTGATACTTTTATTATAATTTTGCAAGTCTGAAAGCACTTTCCTGCTCCTTGCTTTATCTTTATGCGAACTAGGCAGGAGCTTGTCTGAGACATTAACACACATTATTTTCTTGGCACAGACTCAGACCAGAGTCTGTGATTTGACTATTGTTCTTCCCCCTGTCCTTCAAGACCATTCCCTCTGTTCTCTTCAAAAACCATTCATTCAGCTAGATTTGAAGCTTGATTGCAGACAAGAATTAAGACCTAAAACAAAATGTGATTTGCATGCTGCAGTGTAAAGAAAAAATATATCTGCTCCAGAATTTAAATTCCATGCTTTTTCTTTCTAATATTCCAAGTTAATGGATTATTGGCTAATCTCTTGCAGCCTTTGGGAGTCAGCTGAGAAATATATAAAGAAACTTCCTGAGCAAAAATTTCACCCTACTCATTTATTTCTACTGTTCTCTAGATTGATATATATTCTGGGGACCTGTTTTTTTTTTAATCCAATTAAAAGGAGTAGCTCTGGTCTTCCTATGAGAAAAAAAGAAAAACAGTACCTGGAGCAGTATCTTCCTTGTTTAAAATCCCATCTGAAAACAGAATATTTTTATATATTCTTTTTTTAAAATTTTTATTGGTTTTTAAAACAAACATAAACAAACAAAACAAAAACATCAAGCCATCTTCCATATATATACATACAGTGTGCTGGTTGGTTAATATTTTTATATTTTCTTTGAACTCTTTTATGCCTGAACTTTTGGAAGAGAGATTTTGCCTCTTCCACAAAAGTTTGTGTAACAGTTCTCTCTAAGTGCGCAGCAGTTGGTTCTTGCCTGATTTATAGCCCTTGTTGTTATTGATATCTGAATATGAGTCAGCAGTGTGATATGCCTACAAAAGACAATTGCAATTTTAGATGGCATCAATACAAATACAATTTCTAATTCCAGGGAAGCAATTGTTTTGATCAGGCCTTACCTTGAGTATTAGGTACAGTTCTGAACACAATCATTTAAGAAGGGTTCAGAGAAATTAGAACTGGTTAAAGCTATGCCTCATGAAAAGATATTGTAGGTGTGGGTCAGGTTTTGCCTTGAGAAAAGAGAACTTAATGATAGCACTTTTCAAAGGCTTGAAAGGATGTCACATTAGAAAGTCCTCTCTTGTCTCAGGCTGCAGGATGTGGAATAATGGATTTAATTTTCAGGAAAGCAGAATCAGACTGAATGTTAGAAACAGGTTCCTCACAATTAAGAGCAGTTTGACAGAAGAATCAATTACCCTGAACATTGGTGGACTTTCTTGCAATGAGCTGAAGTGGAGGATACAGAGCCATCACTCTGGAATGTTTTGGTTTGGATTTCTGCACTGAGTAGGGGGTTGAACTTCATGGCCTACTCTAAAATTCGAACTGTAAAATTCAACATAGGTTAGTGAAATGTTTTAAATGCTTTATTGTATCCTAGGAACTGTGGTGGTGCGGTGGTTAGAATGTAGTATTGCAGGTTAAGTCCTGACTGGCTCAAGGTTGACTCAGCCTTCCATCCTTCCGAGGTCGGTAAAATGAGGACACAGATTGTTGAGGACAATATGCTGATTCTGTGAACCACTTAGAGAGTGCAATAGAGCACTATGAAGCAGTATGTAAGTCTAAGTATTACTGCTATTGCTACTGCTATCCCATGATACACACATCCCCTCCTTTATTCCTCTTTTATAGGCCAGATCATGTAACTCAAGAGTAAAGTAGTTGTTTGCACACTAGTCCTGGCAATTGCCAGGACATGGCCCTATATTTTCTTGGCAAGATTTCAGAAGTGGTTTGTCATTGCCTACTTCCTAGTACTGAGAAAAAAATAGCTGGTGCAAGGTTGCCCAGCTGGCTTTGTGCTAAATATACAACTAGAACTCACAGTCTCCCAGTTTCTAGCCTGATGCCTACATCAGGTACAGAAACTGGCTATCTTATTTCCTCTGATATTTTTTCAGAAAATCTCGAGGATGAAATATATCAGCTTTGGCTTAATTTCATGTCCATCAAAGTTTTGAGATTATTCTGAGAAATGATGACTTTGATAACCCGCTCAGGGTTTGAACCAGTTACTTTTCAGGTGTAACAAAAACTGTCAACATTTTATTACTCCCATCACTGAGATCTTCAATTTCATCATTCTGTTCTTGCTGAAAATGTAAGTATTGGGGTGTGAATGTCTGGGTGGAATGACATTGTCACTTATAAAATATAATATATCTTAATCACAGAATATGAGTGAGGAATACTTTTAAAAACTCTGTCATCCACATACTTAAATCAAATATAGATGATAATGTACTGTAGTGTAGTTTTTAGATATTCTCATTTCATAGAAAAACATTTTGAAGCTAGTTTGAGATATTAAATCCAATCAACTGGAAAATGTTTGAACATTGCTTGCCCTTTTTTTATATGAAAATCAAACAATAAAGGCTGCATATATTTTAACAAATATATTAGATGAGCATAGGGTTTTTTTTTTCCTACTGGAGGCTACTGTCATTTGACTGTCATTTACTGCTGTTGTCAAACAAAAACAAAAAACACCCAGAAGCACAGTTACAAGATCCCTGCCTATTTCTTTAATTTCTTATATATTCAAGCAGAAACCAAGATATTGTTCTCAGTCAGCTAAATGGATCTCAGCTCACTGATGAACAACAGGATTTTGCTATTTCATATCTTTTGCTGTTATGTAACAGAAAATCCCATTAACTCAGTATGTTCTTTCAAATAAGTTCATCATCTCATCTTCCTTCTTTAATGAGGCTGGAATAAAAGCTTCCTACAAGCTGAAGGATTGATTGAGGAAGAGTAAGTTGCTTGTTATGAATCTAAACCCAATATCCTTGACAGCAATGCCTTTCTCCTGATTCACAGCACACAACAGAAGGATGGAATAAGGTTCCAATGCCAAACCTCATTATCCAAGGCTGGAGTTCTGTCCGTGACCTTGAAGGAGACAAAGCATCCTGTCAGACAACAGGAATGCTGTTTTACCACCACCTTATCAGGTACTTAGGAGCAACACAAGGAAGCAACAATCAACAACCTAATAGCCATCCATCAGCACCCTAATTAACAACTAAAAGATATACACAAGCAGGCACCATATAAATACAACATGTAGAATATGTGCCCAGTGCACATATTCTGGAGTGGGAGAAGTTCCCTAATGATGCTTTCCAGCACGAGCCCAAAAAGTTTGGAAGAACAAACCTTTGATCCCAGTGACCGACTCAGATTGGACCCTGTAACATCCTGGGACACATACATTTGTATTCATCCATGAGACAAACAAGCTTTTGTTCCCCAAGGCATTTCCTTAGGGACCAAAGGATTGCCTCTACATATGTTACTTTAGACTAAGAAGGTGGGCCAGACTAAAAAAGCCAATGCCATGTGGGTCAGAACTACTTTTATTATCCCAAAGTGCTTTTTTCAAAAAGTAACTGGACTTTCTTGATTTTTGCTTGAAGATGTTTCGCTTCTCATCCAAGAAACTTCTTCAGTTTTGAATGAATGGTGGAGAATGGAAGCCTCTCTTATCTAACCATTGCCTTAGTAGTGGCTCTTCCTCCTATCCTTCCAAGACCATTCCCTATAGTCTCTATAGTTACACTTGAGCATGTGAATCAATGGACATGTGAACTGTGCTACTTACTGTCTTCATGTGAATTTAATTCTTAGTCTTGCCTCTATAATTTCCTTGACTAGTGACTGGAAGAATATTTTCTTCCTAGAAAGATGACACATTTTCTTTTCCTTCATTGCTGATAAAGTCTGTTGGCACTCATGTCTTCTCTTTTCACAGCATGAGCCTATAATTCAAGAAGTTGGAGCACTGTTTAATTCAGTCTTCCTGCATCCTGATCTGCAGATTAGCCCTTTAATAAAAGAAAGCTGGGCACCTATTCCTCCACAGGAGCTACTTAGCTGCCTGATTTCTCTTACAGTAATTTCTGAAATATAAAAGAACTGAATGGAAAAACACATACACTTCTTTATTTTCTCTACAGTTGCTGAAAATGTATATAAGTATTCGAAAAGATTCATATTTCTCTCTGTAACAGACAGAATTATAGTGAAAGGGCATTTTGACATGAATCAATCTAACCTTTGCTCTTTGCATCTGTTAAAGAAGTTGCTTGTACTATTTTGCTTAGGATGGAAATCATTTGTTAGGAATTCATTCTGTAAGAGAATTGTATACTTTTCTAGCTGATTTCTTGCCTCTGCAATTTGCTTTTGAGCTAGACACATCCTTGGATACAATTCCCAGAAACATCCTGCTCCATAGATAAGGGGGGGGGCTACATAGGAGCATGAACACACAAGGACAAGGGTAAAATAAAATAACAAAGTATGGACAGAGCACAGAAAAAGAACACTCCATGGATAAATAAGGGGAGGCATGGGCAAGACATTGCCCACATTAATAACGAACCGTTGTCTCTGACTGGATCAACTTTGTTTCTGTCAGTGTATTCTATCTTACATATTGGCAAAAAAATAATAATCAGAAAATAAAATACAAGCTGAATAGTCAAGACCTTGTTGATAATCCAAATCCAAACTCTGTCAAGGACCTTGGAGTTCTCACCTCTAATGATCTAAGTGCTAGAGCCCACTGTAACTACATAGCCAAGAAGGCACTAAGAGTTGTTAACCTAATCCTACGTAGCTTTTTCTCCGGCAATATCACACTACTAACTAGAGCAAATACAAAACATTTGCTAGACCAATACTTGAATACAGCTCATCAGTCTGGAACCCGCATTATGTATCTGATATTAACACAGTTGAGAAAGTCCAGAACTATTTCACAAGAAGAGTTCTCCACTCCTCTACTCGTTGCAGAATACCTTATGCCACCAGACTTGAAATTCTAGACCTAGAAAATCTAGAACTACGCCGCCTTTGGTCCGATATAAGTATAGTATATAAAATTATACATTGCAATGTCCTACCTGTCAATAAATACTTCAGCTTCAACCATAACAATACAGGAGCAAACAATAGATACAAACTCAAAGTAAACCGCACCAAACTTGACTGCAGGAAATACGACTTCAGCAACACAGTGGTCAATGTCTGGAATACTCTACCTGACTCTGTGGTTTCTTCCCCAAACCCCAAAAACTTTAACCTTAGACTGTCTACTATTGACCTCACCCCTTTCCTAAGAGGTCTGTAGGGGGCATGCATAAGTGCACCAACGTGCCTACCGTCTCTGTCCTATTGTTTCTTTTTTATTTTTCTTATATGCATCCATTTCATGTATCCATAACTATGTTTATACTTATACCTGTTATCTTATAATTGCTTGACAAAATAAATAAAATAAAATAAAATGTATATAATACTCTGAGCCACTCTCGCAGTGTGTGGCTATTCCTTACGTGTATTTTGTCTGTATGTTTTGGACATATATTCACCCAGACTTTTTGCTTTGGCCAAAGAATAAAAAAGCTGTTATTTTTGCAAGCCTAGTCTTGAGTCTCACTCTTTGGCATCTCTGGGATCTTACAATAGCAATAAACAGAATTGGCGGATTTAGTAAACTAAAATATTCAGTAAACTGAACAGAACCATGATATTGCAGGGCTGTCAGTTTCCTTTGTAGATTTTGTGTACTGGGCTTCATATCTGCTTTTCAGGACAGTAGGAAGCACATAAGGAAAAAACATGTTAGACAAATATTGGGAAAACCAGTCACAAAAGATAAGTGAGGTCATATAGCTTATACCTTCCCCTAAAGAAGACATGAATATGCCCCACTAACTTTTTAAATGCAGTGTATTCTTCTTTTGTTTCCTCCTCAGTCCACCCATAAGGCAGCTGAAAGTCACTTTTTTACTGATTCATTATTAAAAGAAGAAAGTTCCCTCTTCATATGACACAGTTTTTGCTATGGGTATTGTAAAGTTCAGATATAACTTAAGATCACACTGTGCCAAAAATGAACTTAAGCAGAGGCTTTGAAGAACAAAATCTAACTTTTATTGACCAATAAAAGGGTAAGACCTCTCCTCTCATACACACAGATATGTGAGGAAAGTTACAAAGCATATAGGTGAAAGTAACTCTTCTTATACCTTAAGATTCTTTCAGAAATAGAGTAATTGCATTGGAAAACACTCTAAGTTAGATTTACATCTTTCCTGCAAAAAGACAAATGTCCTTCTGGCACTTGTTTATCTTTCAAAATCCTTTCTCCTATTGGTGTATATTGCTCATTTAGAGGGCTATTAACAGCATATTTCAAAAGGTGTATATTGCTCCAGATGTAGGAAGTTCATTCCCAGGGAGTACGTTCCATTCAGATTGATGTAGATGGGATAATCATGTGTCTTCATATGAGAGAGATATAACTAATTGCAGGCTAGTTTTACAACACAAAGGTTAGAGAAATATTTTCCACAACAGCAAGATAAGAAATGCCTATAGAGATAAATACTTCTATATATATAGGAAAACAACTGCCTAACATCAAGATAAGACATGCCTATAGAGTAACTCTCTACTCTCTATATATATTTTTTATTTCTTTCCTTTATTTATTACCCTAACAGTATAATCTAGCATGCCTCATTGCCAATGCGGTTGCTGACAGGGGTGGGAGTGGAATCTGCCCAGTTGCTATTGGGAACATTAGGTTGCCAAGGGCATATTCCCTCCAAATTTTTGAACATTGCCATTTATGGTCCTTCTGACTTGAATTACAGGAGAGATTGGGCATCTGGCTTCTTGAGAGAATGTTGGCTCTGTTCTTTAAAGAAGGATAGTCTAAGCTACTAAAGAGAATTGATGATATTGTCAGTTGGGTGCGCTACATGTTTTTGCTGTTGTCTTTATGAAGAAAGTGGCCATAATTCTTATATTCTTGTGGAGGAACACGTGCCATTCTGTGTGCTCCATTCCATATTCTTGTTACCCACAGGTTATTTCTAGGGACTGCTACTTATGAGGACACAAGTAGATTCACTGCCAGCCCTGCCATTCTCTTGTGGCATTAGTCAAGGATAAATCTTGTTCGTTACCAGTTTCTTCCTCCACTTTCACCCCATTTTCTTCCTCTGTACCCATGACCAGGCTGACTAAATTTATCATCCAAGCATTTCCTATATGTAATCCCAGCCGCCCCATATTATTGTGACTTATTGCTATCTACCAGCATTTGGTGAGGGTAGAAATCAAGCTGGAGGAATCCATTTGCTTGTTTGGCTTTGAACACTAAGGACAGTACCAGTCACTAGTTTGTTTTTATACTGGCATACTTTCTGTCAGTTCAAGAACGAAAGCTTGTTCCTGACTTACAATCACAATTGAGCCCAAAATTTCTGTTGCTAAGTTGTTCAGTAAGTTTTGTCCCATTTTATGACCTTTTTTTTGCTACAATTGCTAAGGGAATAACTGCAGTTGTTAAATGAATTGTGCAGCAAATCTGCCTCCCCCCAATTAACAACTGCAATGATTCACTTAACAAATGTGGCAAGAAAAGTCGTAAAATAGGGCAAAAGTCACTTAACCATTTTCTCACTTAGCAACATAAATCTTGGGCTTAATTGTGACTCCAGACAGTGAACATGCCTACTACTCCTGCCTATTTTCTCAATTAGGCTAACAGACAGTGACTGGACCAGAATACACCAGTTGGCTCTCATGCCTGAAGCAGGCCTAGAACATATAGTCTACAGTTTGGGGTGAATTGTGGTCATAAGTCAAAGACTACCTGTATGGACCAAACTACAAAATATGGCCTTGAGGCTGTCAACAAGTGATCAAAGGGCAATAACTACAGTTGACATTTTGCACAAGTCAAAGTTTACTATCCCAGATTTAAGTATACTTTATTACTAATCTTGTATAGAAATGGTTCCTGAGAACCGCAAAAAGTTATTAATCTGGATCGTGATGATCAATGCAAAAGTACTATGAATTACTGTGCTATGGATTCAGCTTACAAAAGGATTCTCAAGGTTTTCTACAATCATAAGCAATCCTTTTAATATTTCTAATATAATCGACAGGAAAGGCCATCAAAATAAAAAGAAGTCTTAATTACATAAACATCAAGTCAAATTTGTCAGAATAAATATATCTTGACCCAAGAAAATCAATTATAGAACTTGGTTAAATTCTACTGGGAAACATTAAAAGCAGGTAACATTCTGATATTTTATCTTGCCATTACACATTTTATTGACAATAAATGAGGAACTTAAATTGAACCAGAAGAAAATCAATGCAAATGAACAGGATTAAGGTAATAAGGATCCAAGAACAAACACTGAGAAACAATTTAGTGTTTTCCTTTTGCAATAACTTCTGTATTTGGAACTGGGCAGTCTTAATATACAGCATATACAGAAATGTAATTTGGAAGTGATCATAGCAGATGTAATAATGGCCAAATCTTCCTTTTTGCAGAAAGACATACAACTAGATTACAGCCAAAGCTGCAGAATAGCATTTGTTCACATTTATGGGATAACGAAGCAACAAATAAAATAGAATAGAGCCCTCATAACAGATCAGAGCAAAATATGTCATGTTTTTTTGTTAATTTCAGGACCAAGAGGAGTAAACTATAATAATACCTTTATCATGCAACACAATTTAAATATCAAGATCAAAATATATATATGTGTATATAGGGGACACTGAGTGCCAGGACAGTAGCATCCCTTTAATTCCAATATCCTTTCCCCCGCCTCCCCCATGAGTGGGTGTAATGTATGGTGAGGAGGGAACACTCTGCTTGAAGAATAGATTGGGAGGTGGTGTGGAAGGAAAGGGGGTTCAGGGGCCATGGCTACTATGAAGCTGAACCTTGAAGCTGACCTGACTGAAGCCATCTTGGAGCTTCAGTGTTGCCACACTGGAGCTGAGGGATAGGGAGAGGGGATTAGAGATAGCTGGGGTGTTGTAGCCAAAATAAACCATTCTCACACCTGGTCAGAGGAAGAAGGAATGGTGTCACCAGGCAACCAGACAGGTCCTTGATTGGACCATGTGACTGATTGGGGAGAGGGAAATTTTTTTTACATTTAATTAGGTGAAAACCATGGGAAACTTCAATGTCGGTTTTCACCAGCCTGTGCCAATATGACATATCAAATCAAGCTATACTTTGAAGAATCTAACCTGCCTCAGAGTTTTGCTTGCTATGGGGATATTACCCTGACATCATCAAGAGCCTGACCTACAGTGATGGTCCACATTTTGGATCTGCTTTTCCTGTTGGGGCAGTAGAAGAGAAGAAAATTTGTGTAACTCTGGGTTTCTGTCGGAAGAATGGCTTGCAAATGAAAAGAAAGGATATGTTAAACAGGGTTTTACAAATGAAATGCCTTATTATTATAGGCAGTTAATTTTGATGAATGCTTATTAATTCAATCCATATGTGTTTGGTGTTAGGAATGTTAGTCACCTAATAGTTGGACTGGAAAATATATAAACCAGGATAGACATTTTAATACTGTCTCTTTAAGAGAATGCTAAAACTGTAATTGGGTGTGGTTCCTCAAACAGCCATAAGATGGAGCCAGAAACCTGGCTTGTTTCTGTTCTGGTGTTTCTGGAGAGTGTTGCTGTTCCTCCATTTTTCCATTTTTCCATTTTTCCATTTTTCCATTTTCTTGGATTTGATGTAAGACTGTTACTGAACTGTTTTTGATACTGGACTTTGTTATTGGATTATCCCTGGACTGAAAACTGACTGCTTTAACCGTGAATGACATGGACTGTTTTGTTGAACTTTGCTTAACTGTTTTACTGGAAGTAAAACCTACATTTTACTATACAGTGTGGCTGTGTGCTGTGTATGTATTATTCTTCACTACTCTCACTATGTCTCCCTGTGTGCGCTCATTCTCTTAACGGGGAATTACCTCAACATTTGGCATCGCTTTGACCTTTATTAGGACCATGGCTGGTTGCAGATTGTCTCCATCCATCTTGATGTCTCACACATCTCACTATACATCCATACACACAGAAACACATTTGTGTGCAATTAGTGGGTTATCTTTCAAGTAAATACAACATTGCTTCCACAGATCCTGTCTATGATCCATGAAAATATATGCAATTTTAAATTAGTCTTTGAAGTACTTGCAAGCCTATTTGTTGCTTTTGTTGGAAATGGCTAACACATCAACACTGCTAGGATCTTCTGAAGATCCATCTGCTACTGGAAGAATCAGTTCTTTGGCTCTTCCTATTGTCAAAAGAAGGGGGAAAAGGAGAAAATAAACATTAAGGAGCACTAAGGAAGACATTCTTTTCAAATTGATCCTCCAAATTTTATATAGTCCAAGGATATCTTTTGTATTCTATAAATTGTTATTATTAACCTATGGAGATGTCAGAGTATGAGGAACTTGATTGATAAGTATTCTTCGTGATTCGACCAAATAACTTGTGTTTAATGGTTTAATCTGTGGATGAAACTGCTGCTTCCTAGGATAATCTGTAAATTGTTCATCTAGCATGATTAAAAAAAAAAATCAGAAGGCCATGATTTCACTTGGCTGATGTACCATACCATTTCCTTTGAGAAAAGGGTTGAAAATGATTCACTGGAGGGAAACAATATCATTTTCCTCTTTCAAACCATTCATTTGACTACAATTGCTATTCAATATCAAGACCATTCATTTCCCTGCTCATTATTTTCCCCTCTGAACTTTCAGTGGCAAAGACTGAAAGTACTACAGCATGATGAAGATCTGAACACTCAGTCAATAGCTGTTAAAAACGGCCCCATAATGTTGGTTGATCTCCTGCACATTGATTCAGAAGTAAGAGTCATTGTTCAGCTTGTCGATCTGCAGGACTCTGGCATAGCACAAGTTCCAGTATAACAAAAGCCCACATTCTGATTCAAGTATGCATCTTTTAGATAATGGAAAAATGGATGCTGGGAAATAATAAACATCTGTCCAGTCATTGCAGCTCTTGCAGCCTCAAACCACCGATCACCTGAAAGGCATCACTGGAAACCCTAGAGCTGTATGCAGTGCCTTAAAATCTTGAATGTTATTCAGGGGTGAGATTCTAATGGTTCAGACCGGTTCTATAGAACTGCTTGTTACATTGCTGTCCAGTTTGGAGACCCAGCAAATCATGTCCCTGGCTGGCCCCTCCCCTCTCCACCCGGCCCTCCCCACCCAGTCAGTCCTTATCACACATGCACGACATCACATTCTCCCCCACTTACCCTGTCCCACTCAGTTACTCCTTACGGTATTTCTTTTTCCTTTTTACCCTCCTGATGATCAGCTGTTCCAACAATCAGCTGGAAAAAAAACCCGACACTCCATTTTTGGCCTTCTGGGCTTCAGGGAAGCCTTCTGGGAGCCAAAAAGCCCCCCAGGAGGTTTCCCTGAGGCCCAGGAGGCCAAAAAACAGAGCACGGGGGTGCTGCAAAAAAGAAGAAGCCATGCCCACCCAGTCACATGGCCACTCCCACGTAGCCACGCCCACAGAACCTGTAGTAAAAATATTTGTATCTCACTCCTGATGTTATGCCTATATTATCCATTAGGCCACTGTTTCTCAACCTTGACAATTTAAAGATGTGTGGACTTCAATTCCCAGAATTCCCCAGGTAATACATTAAAATGTATACCTCCTAAAATTAAATGTATATTATATTTACTACTGCATTATACAGAGAGAGGGAGAGAGAGGGATGGAGAGAGAGAGAGAGAGAGAGACAGAGACAGAGACAGAGACAGAGAGCACACATAATAGTGCCCTAAACCACCAGATTACTACTGCAATGATTGTAAGCAAAAATAAATGTGCCAAGAACCTACAAAGGCCTTAATGGAGCCCTGCTGGATACAAACCTCAGAATTCCTCCAAAAATACTGGCAAATTATAATTTTTAATGTGATTCTAAGAAAGAAATTATTAAACATATAAGAGAGGAATGGATGTGTTGACTGTATTTAATCAATACATAATCAAAGTTAATGTAAATCAATTTGTCTTTCTTTCCTTGAATATTCTTGAGAACTTACCTCCTCCCCAACCCCAGTGTATTATTTCAAACCAAGTTTAGTTCATAGTTAAAGTAGGTAGCACACTCTTACTATATAGCAGGGGCAATCTACTGCATTTAATAAGCATTATGCTCAGATTTTAGACCAGGGACACTTGTAGGATATGATAATGTGTCATGCCCCTGTTGGAATTTGATTCCGAGGGAGAGGTCAAGCAGCTGACAGGGAGTGGAAGTGTGGCTCCGGTGGCTGTGGAAGAAACTGGGGAAGGGCACAGCAGGGGAGAAGTAGAGCAAGGCAGAGGGATTTCAGAGGAAGATCCAAGCCACCCCCTCTTCATCCTAGGGCATGCAGGGAGGAACTGAGAAGAGAGCAATGTGAGTTGTGTGGCTTATGGGGGAGGAAAGGGCAAGCTACGCACAGCAAAGTTGTTGGAAGCAAACCATGAGTTATCTTTGTTGCGGCTTATCTGGGTTCCTGCCATCTTCCCAACTGTGTGTGTTTTGTTGGCCTTTGAAGTCTGCAATTGCTTATCCTGCCCTGTCCAGTGAATTGCTGCAGCATGGTTTGTATGGATTTTTATTTACAGTTTATATGTACTTTGTTTTTGGACTGAATTTCCTCCACTTAAAGACTGTTCTTGGGAGAGCTTTTTCTCCAGCAGAAGGTAACTGGACATTGGGGGCAAAGTTGGAGGCATTAAAGGGACTTTTCTTGCTTATGTGACTGTGTTGCCTTTGTGCCATGCCAAGGGGGTAACGTCGGCGTTTATAAAAATTTTGGGGGGTAAAAGGTAAAAAAGTTCCCTGACCCCTGCCCCAGGCCATCACATAATGTGAGAGTATTTGAAATGGCACTGAATATAGGAATGCATTTTGAGTATATCAATATATTGCATATACTACCTGCTTGGGATAATGGAGATCGGTTCTGGTGAAAATTGAGTAATATTGTGAAGCAATATGATGCAGCAGGAAATAATTTTCCTTAGATGGTATGAATGGCTGGCTACGAGAAATTAAGAGAGAACAGAAAAAGTGACTGGGCAATTCAAAGGTAGAAGAATGAATGAGAATGTTGCCTGTTTGGTGAGTATCTACCATATTTAGAAAAAAAGTCTGTTCAAGTATGTTCATACATTATTCATATACACATGTGGCAAAGGAATGGATGTAAATCTAAAAGCACACTTGATTTGATTTTTTTAAATGAAAAGTTGAGCTAACAGAAATAAAGCAGATACAGGGTACAGAGAGGTTCTCAATGTGAGACACGCCATTTTTTTTTTTGGTAGTGTCAAGAGTGGGTCTTGAAGAAAAAGAAGGACATGAACAAAGGTGTGTTTTTTGGGGGGAGTAAAAGAAACAAAAGCAGAAAAATTGTAGGAAGAGAGACTATGAGTTAAGTATGAAAAGTAGTAGAAGATGGACTACTGCTAACCGTGTGCATGGCAAGTAAACATAAAGAAAGGAGATGTGCAAGCTGCTTGAAATAGCGGTATATATGTATGAATATTACAAAATAATACAGAAGTGTCTGATGGAATGTTGATAGCAAAAGATAAAAGGAGAAGCTGCACTAGTCTCTTTCTGAATCTGGACTATCATCACTGGAGTTCTCCTGCCCCTGTTTTCCCAAATCCCCATGCATCATTCGGCCAGGGTGTAGAGAGCGACTGAGGGTGTGTGTGTTTATTTTATTTTATTTTTAATTTATTTTGATTTGTCAATCACTTACAAGATAACAGGTATTTAGATTAGATTCAACTTTATTGTCATTGCCATGGATACAGGCAACGAAATGCAGTTAGCATCCAACCAGAGTACAAAACAACAGTAAAATATAAATATATGTATGCAAATATGCAAGGCATCTATGAATATGTCAATGGAAAACACAACAAAATGTATGTACATGAGTGCACAAAGATAAGTGTGACTGCACATATATGAACATATACAACTGTACAAAATGTTTATGGACACATTGAATATAAATACAAATGCACCGAGAATTATACAAAATACATCATATATTATCAAGGAAAGCATCAGCGTATGTGTGGGGACAAACAAAGTGAGGAGTTCAGCAAGGAAACTGTTGTGTGGTAAAAGCTGTTCCCTAGCCTGCTGGTCTTAGACTGCAGGCACCTGAACCTCCTCCCAGATGGAAGAAGAGTAAACAGTTTGTGGGCTGGATGGAAGGGGTCCTTAACGATGCTGTGGACTTTACGCAGACATCGTTTCCTCTGAATGTCCACAATGGCAGGAAGTGGAATCCCTATAATGTGTTGGGTGGTTTTTACCACCCTCTGTAATAACTTTTTTTTCTTTTATAGTGCAATTTCCATACCAAACTGAGATACAGCTAGTTAAGATGCTCTCAACTGTGCAGCGGTAGAAATTAGTCAGAAAGGCAGCTGAGGAGAGGTGATTCTTCCTCGGTGATCTCAGGATGAAGAGGCGCTGGTGAGCTTTCTTAATCAGACTAGTGGTGTTAACCTGCCAGGACAAGTTCTCAGAGAGGTGGATCTCCAGGAACTTGAAGCTGGTGACAGGTATAAGTATAAACATAGTTTTGAATACATGAGATGGATACATATAAGAAAAATAAAAAAGAAACAATAGGACAGGGATGGTAGGTACAATTGGTACGCTTATGCACGCCCCCTACAGGCCTCTTAGGAAGGGGGTAAGGTCAATAGTAGACAGTCTAAGGTTAAAGTTTTTGGGGTTTGGGGAAGAAACCTCAGAGTCAGGTAGAGTATTCCAGACATTGACCACTCTGTTGCTGAAGTCGTATTTTCTGCAATCAAGTTTGGTGCGATTAACCTTGAGTTTGTATCTATTATTTGCTCTTGTGTTGTTATGGTTGAAGCTGAAGTGTGTGTGTGTGTGTGTTTGTGTGGGTGAGAGAGAGAGAGAATGTAATGCTTAATCAAGTGTAATTAATAAACTCTCTGTGTTCCTTTGAGCATTTTATTTCTGCACTAGATCCCTGAACTCCTGCATTTTATCGTGTAAGTGTATCAACTAATAAGTTCCTTCCCATCCTAAGCCCTGCAATAAGTTCCTTCCCAGTAAGAAACTTCCCAATAAGTTTCTTCCCATCCCGCCCCTCAACCATTCTTACCTAAGTGGCTTGTAAAAGGTGTGACTGCACTTATGCTTCAACAAGGTGGTTGAAAGGGGAAAAGAATGTGTGAACTTTAAACAGAAGTGTTCGCGAAAAGAGTCGTTGATCCAAAGTCACCTGCTGAGTTTCCTTGGCTGAGGATGGAGTTCACTCCCAATACCTTATCTGCTACACCATACTGGTTGATGCTCTACATAATAAATACTCCTTAGACTCAAGCTTGAGATTCCATTTGAGTCTAGTGCGCATTTGAGATCTTCCTGTACTTCTGCCCCTTCCTCAATTTAGAAACCTTCAGCTGGTCATTCACACCTTAGTCACCTCACAACTGGATGGTTGTAACATGTGCACTTGATCTTAGACAAAAGGCCAAAAACAATACCCACTCTATGTACATAGATAGAGCTGCTTTTGAAAACTGTCCAGAAGTTGCACCTGGTTCAAAATGCAGTGGCAGGCGGTGGTAATGAGTGTTTTATTTTTGTTTATGTGTCATCACAGCTTTGTGAGTGCATTGGTTACAAATCAGATTCCGGATGCAATTTAAGGTGCTGCTTCTCACCTAAAAAGCAATTTTGGGGTTATTACTGTGGGTATATCTGAGCATTGTTTTTTGTAGTCTTTTAAATTTGTTACCCCACCTCCCGACTCCTGAGTCTTTTTGGAATCAGGCCATCTCAAAATCTAATAAATATATAGGACATTATGATGACATAGCCATTGTCATGCGGAGACTGACTCTGAGGGAGAGGAAGAACAGCCGACAGGGAGTGGAAGTGTGGCTCCGGAGGTTGTGAAGGAGGCTGGGAAAGGGCAGAGGCCAGCTGAGCAGTCAGTGGAGGACCCAGGCCCATCCCCTATCCATCCTAGGGACACAGGGAGGAGAGGATAAGGGAGAGACGTGGTCTCCTCGGGAGGAGAGGGCCTTGATCTTCTTCATGGGCTGCAGGTGTGACAACTGAATAAGAATTTGGACCTGCGTACTGGCAAACGCTGGAAACAAATCATGTAAATATCTCTAGTTTATAGTTCCTCTCTGAGTTTGGCATCCTTCCCAGTGTGTGTTATCTGTGGACATCCTCCAGCCCTTATCTTGCCTGGTTTGTGTTGCTTTTTTCCTTCTTTGTGTAACTGTTTGTGTGGGAGTTTTTTTGTCTTCTGTCAAAGATATTCGGAGCTTGGAAGCAAACTGAAGGAATAAAAGAGGCATCACCTGTTTTCTGTGACTGTGTTTGTTTTGTATCCCACCCTGGGTCATCACAGCCATATAGCCCTACAGTGTATCATGTGTCAGCTTGCACCATGCAGCAAGACCATTTCCTCTCCATTATTTCCTCTCTGGAACTTACCATTAATCTTCCCTAATGATAATAACAGAATGACAGAGCTGGAAGGGACCTTGGAGGTCTTCTAGTCCAACCCTGAGGTCAGGCAGGAAACTCTATACCAGCAGTCACCAATTGGTGGGCTGCCACCCACTGGTGAGCCATGAGAAAATTTTGGTGGGCCGCAGAGAAATCTCACCCCAAGAGCACCCGCCCAAAGCAATTAATCCAGGCTGTGCAGAAACATAAGTGCCTGTGTCGTCCACATGGTCCACGGGAATCCTCCCTGCCCACTCACTCCTTACCCGGTAAACTTGCCTGCTAAATTTCTATTTTTCCTTTTTCCGACCATCATCTGTTTTCTGTGCCAGGAGATTTAGATTAGCTAGGAAGCAGAAAATGGTTGGATTTCTTGCTTTCCAGCTAGTCTTTAGATCTTCGGCTCTGCTTTTAAGTACAGCCGGACCTCCCTTAGGACTGAAGGTTTGCTTGCAAGCAAATTGCAGACTCACGGCAAGCAAATTTGAGAGACTGAGCTAGCCGATGGCAGATAGATAGATAGATAGATAGATAGATAGATAGATAGATAGATAGATAGATAGATGATAGATCATTGAATGATTCTGTGAGCAACTCAAATCTGCCTGCTTTGCCTGATTTTGGGTAAAAGTTGCTCTTTTTTATTAAAAACTTCAATATGTACATGCATGGTGTGTTGTGAGTTAATTTTGTGAGTTTGCTTGCAAGCAAATTTTATGTGACAGACTGAGCTAGCCAATGGCAGATAGATAGATCCCTGAATGAATCTGTGATTCTGTGAGCAACTCAATCTGCCTGCCTGCTTTACCTGATTTGGGGTAAAAGTTGCTCTTTTTTTAATAAAAAAATTCTATACTTATATAAATATTTATAATATTTACTTACAAGCCATGCCCAGCCAGTCACATGACCACCAAACCACACCCACAAATTAGGCCACACCCACAGAACCAGTTAGTGGTCCCTGGGATTTAAAATTATGAGTTTGGTGGTCCCTGAGGTCCAAAAGGTTGGCGACCCCAGTGGTGGCTAACCTTTTTGGGCTCCTGTGCCAAAAATTGTGCACGTGCTTATATGCTCGTGCTCATGTGCCAGCACCCAGAAGGCAATGCGTGCACCCCTCTATGCCCCCTATGCATGCACACGCAATCCCCACCACTCATCCCCCCACCACCACCTTACCTGTACTGTGCCTCACAGCTGATTTTCGGCCAGTTTGAGGCCTTTTTCGGCCTCCCAAACACTTGAGGAAGACTTCTGCAGGCTTCTGCAAGCTTTGCAGGCCGAAAGCTAGCCCCATTTCATCACTTTCTGTTTTTCCGAAAATACCGAAAGTGACGAAATGGGGCTAGTTTTCAGCCTGCAAAGCTTGCAGAAGCCCGCAGAAGTCTTCCTCAAGCCTTTGGGAGGCCGAAAAAGGCCTCAAACCAGCCGAAAATCAGCTGTGAGGCGCACACATGCACAGTGAGGTAAGTTTGCCTGCAGCTTTCATGCCGGCACAAATGGCTTTGTGTGCCACCTGTGGCATGCGTGCCATAGGTTCGCCATCACGGCTCTATACGATTTCAGATAAACGGTTGCCTGATCTCTTCTTAAAAACTTCCAGTGTTGGAGCATCCACAACTTCTGGAGGCAAGTTGTTCCACTGATTAATTGTTCTAACTATCATGAAATTTCTTCTTAGTTCTAGATTGCTTCTCTCCTTGATAAGTTTCCATCCATTGCTTCTTGCCTTGCCCTCAGGTGCTTTAGGGAATCGCTTGACTCTCTCTTCTTTGTGGCAACCATTAGATATTGGAACACTGCTATCATGTCACCTCCTTCCTTCTTTTCATTAAACTAGACATATCCAATCCCTACAACCATTCTTCATATGTTTTAGCCTCCAGTCCCCTAATCATCACTGTTGCTCTTCTCTGCACTCTTTCTAGAGTCTCAACATCTATTTTATATTGTGGCAACCAAAACTGGATGCAGTATTCCAAGTGTGGTCTTACCATTATAGAGCAGTACTAACACTTTGCATGATCTTGATTCTATCCCTCTTTTAATGCAGTATTTACTTTTTGGGCAGCTGCAGCACACTGCCGGCTCATATTTAAGTGATTGTCTATTAGGACTCCAAGATCCCTCTCATAATTATTATGACTGAGCCTATACTATACATATGCATTTGGTTTTTCACTACTGAATTTCATTTTGTGTAACCCACATTTTCCTACCTTATCAAGTAGTATGTTTTGGTGTACTTTGTCAAATGCCTTCCTGAAGTCAAGTAAGCTATATCCATAGCATCTCTCTGGTCGAATAATTTTGTCACTTTGTTAAAGAATGCAATAAGATTTGTCTGGCATGATCTGTTTTTGACAAACAGATGTTGGCTTTTGGTTATGATTTTGTTTATCTATAGGTGTTCGCAAATTCATTGTTTGATTATCTTTTCCAGAAACCTCCCAGGTATTGATGTAAGGCAGATAGGTCTATAGTTTCCTGGATCCATTCCCCCCACCCCTTATTGAAGATGGGAACTACATCAGCTCTTTTCCAGAATACAAGAAGTGGGGGATTGCATCCCATTGCATTTGAGAGTCCTGATAATTTGCTTCTTCACAGTTCTTATGATTAATCAGAGCTCCCTCCTGGAAGCCTGATTGTTATTCTTCAAACTTCTTTGGGAAAAAATGATTCTCAGAAATTAAATGTATAAACAACATTTTCCCCCTAGTGAGAATTCAGTCTAATTCTTAAGAGTGCTTCACAGGCAATCAGAAGAGATGGACAGTAGAATTTTCAAAATAACCAGCTCCAGATGACAGAGTAAAAACACGGTAGACATTAAGGTTATTGAAGAAATTGGATGAAGCTTTTGGAAAGTGGTATGGCATCAATCTTCTTTTTTTCCCTCAGTCCCAATTTGCAGTATTTCAAATTGTACTATTTGTACACAGCTAATACACAGAAGCTGATATTTAAAAAAATCAAATTACATGCGGCTTAATTTTCTTGGTCCAAATATTTAAGAAGTTTCTTAAACGTACTGTGCTTCCAGTTTGTATATTTTGTCTTCCCAGTAGTTAATATGACCTACAACGGGGTCTGTTGTCCAGGATCGCACCCTCCATTCTGGAATCAATGCTGATCTTTTAAAAAAATCTTGCAACTCAGTTTTCAGTTTCCAAATAAACCTGTAAGTGGTTTGAACTCAGGTGAAATGAGCTGCCTTCATCATAAGCCCTAGTGGATTTATTTTAGATTTCAAGTGTCACACTTTTACCTATATTTATAACATTACTCCATTGGTTATGAAATAGTCATAATCTCACTACATGCTTTAAAATGCAATGTTTTCTCACATATATCTAACATCCGGTTCTTGAACCTAGTTGTGAATCCTCTCCTCTACTGTCATCGCAAAACAACAGTAAGAGCTCCCACCATCCTTATCATTACATTATAGCAAAAAGATGAGTGGCGATTTTCTTAATAAAATACGAACAATTTCAGCAGGGAGGTTGCATTCCTCTCAGTGCAGAGAAAGTAAGACTAATTCAAATAGGAAAATGTGGAGAGAAGATACACAATGAAATGTATATCTCCCCTGCCCCCACAGCCTCACCCCCTACTCAGTCAATTCTTCTCTTTGTAAGCTAGCACATTAGGAAGAAAGTTCTATTTGTACTTCTCACTGCTATTCTGTTGTGCGTTTTTTTTTCCTCATTACAATTGCTTCCTCAAGTGGATTGGCCTGATTTCATGGAGAATCCTCCTGCCAATAAGTCTGAGGGATGCACAATAGAGGCAATTTTCAGACAAATTGGGATAATTTCATTATACCATTTAGTCACTGGGTGGCACAGGGCAGTCATATCTCACTGGAGCCTGAAGTTTCCTGTTACTGTTCTCCATTTTGGAGCAAATAAAATTCTTGCCTAGCTTTCTGACTGATGTCTCCTTTATATTTTTTTGTCACTACAATCCATGTGGTATGCAGCTTATAAATGTCTGGGGAGCAAGAGCACAACATTAATTGAAACTAACATTATAATATGTATCAGTGATGGCTAACCTTTTTGGCACAGAATGCTCAAAGCGCATGTGCATGCACATCCCCAAGATGCAACATGTGCACGTCCTCCGTGCATGTGCACCAACCCTGTGCATCCCCCCTGCATTGCACCCTGCCTCCTGCGCATGAGTGGCAGAGACCCAGAAAACAAACTGGTTGGCAGGAGGTGCACGCGCACATGCGCAACACAGCTGAGCTGGGGTGATGTCTCGTGTGCCCACTGAGAGGGCTCTGTGTGCCACCTCAGGCGTGCATGCCACAGGTTCGCCATCACAGATACTGTGCTGGTTAAACAGTATATAGTTAGTTTGGGAATGAGAGCTGTCCCCTTAAGGGAGTGCCTCATGGGAAATGTAGTTAATGCCTCATGGGAGATGTAGTTCATGTCATGTGGTCACATCTGTAATCCTGATTGGTCACTGAATTGACCTTTAGTTGGGTTGTGGGGAGTTTTGGTCATTCTTACCTGAACCCAGCAATGTGCTGGAGTCTTTCTTTGCTATATCATTATGGGATGAAGATAACTATCTTTTCACACTATGAAGACAACAATGCAAAGATTGGACATTAGATGAATTTCAACATAACTGTGAGTTATACCCACGGGTGGGATACGACAGGGTTAACTACCGGTTCGGGATTTACGAGCTTCCCTGCCCGCTGTGAGCCGCACGCCTGTTAATTGTCATTAGCACTCATTAGCACGCTGTGAGAGAATCAGCCTTTGAAACAGCCCTCTTTTCTTGTTTTTTTAACTGCAGCTGTACCTCGTTCTCGCAGCTGAAGTTGAAAAAAAATCAGAAATAAAGATCAGGTAAGAGCCCGGGTGGGCAGGTGGGCAAAACATCAGCAGACATAGAACCCGTTCTATGTCTGCTGCTCTTCAAGCTACCGGTTCTGCAGAGGTGGACAGAACTGGTAGAAACCCATCCCTGGTTATACCTTGAGGATGCCTGATATAATCCAATAAAGAAACTTTGTATGGAAGCTTACCATCCCAAGTAATCTTCCCTAAATTCCTTTGGCTGGAGAAGTCCTTGGCAGTCTTCCAAAAGCTGCCTGCCATAACAGAATGACAGAGCTGGAAGGGACCTTGGAGGTCTTCTAGTCCAACCCTGAGGTCAGGCAGGAAACTCTATACCAGCGGTCACCAACTGGTGGGCCGCTACCCACTGGTGAGCCATGAGAAAATTTTGGTGGGCCGCAGAGAAATCTCACCCCAAGAGCACCCGCCCAAAGCAATTAATCCAGGCTGTGCAGAAACATAAGTGCCTGTGTTGTCCACATGGCCCGCGGGAATCCTCCCTGCCCACTCACTCCTTACCCGGTAAACTTGCCTGCTAAATTTCTATTTTTCCTTTTTCCGACCATCATCTGTTTTCTGTGCCAGGAGATTTAGATTAGCTAGGAAGCAGAAAATGGTTGGATTTCTTGCTTTCCAGCTAGTCTTTAGATCTTCGGCTCTGCTTTTAAGTACAGCTGGACCTCTCTTAGGACTGAAGGTTTGCTTGCAAGCAAATTCAGTGCAGACTCACAGCAAGCAAATTTGAGAGACTGAGCTAGCCGATGGCAGATAGCTAGCTAGCTAGCTAGCTAGCTAGCTAGCTAGCTAGATAGATAGATAGATAGATAGATAGATAGATAGATAGATAGATAGATAGCTAGATAGATAGATAGATAGATAGATAGATAGATAGATAGATAGATAGATAGATAGATAGATAGATAGATAGATAGATAGATGATAGATCATTGAATGATTCTGTGAGCAACTTAATCTGCCCGCTTTGCCTGATTTTGGGTAAAAGTTGCTCTTTTTTATTAAAGAATTCAATATGTACATGCATGGTGTGTTGTGAGTTAATTTTGTGAGTTTGCTTGCAAGCAAATTTTATGTGACAGACTGAGCTAGCCAATGGCAGATAGATAGATCTCTGAATGAATCTGTGATTCTGTGAGCAACTCAATCTGCCTGCCTGCTTTACCTGATTTGGGGTAAAAGTTGCTCTTTTTTAATAAAAATTCTATACTTATATAAATATTTATAATATTTACTTACAAGCCATGCCCAGCCAGTCACATGACCACCAAACCACACCCACAATTTAGGCCACACCCACAGAACCAGTTAGTGGTCCCTGGGATTTAAAATTATGAGTTTGGTGGTCCCTGAGGTCCAAAAGGTTGGCGACCCCAGTGGTGGCTAACCTTTTGGGCTCCTGTGCCAAAAATTGTGCACGTGCTTATATGCTCGTGCTCATGTGCCAGCACCCAGAAGGCAATGCGTGCACCCCCTATGCCCCCTATGCATGCACACGCAATCCCCACCACTCATCCCCCACCACCACCTTACCTGTACTGTGCCTCACAGCTGATTTTCGGCCAGTTTGAGGCCTTTTCGCCTCCCAAACACTTGAGGAAGACTTCTGCAGGCTTCTGCAAGCTTTGCAGGCGAAACTAGCCCCATTTCATCACTTTCTGTTTTCCGAAAATACCGAAAGTGACGAAATGGGGCTAGTTTTCGCCTGCAAAGCTTGCAGAAGCCCGCAGAAGTCTTCCTCAAGCCTTTGGGAGGCTGAAAAGGCCTCAAACCAGCCAAAAATCAGCTGTGAGGCACCACATGCACATTGAGGTAAGTTTGCCTGTAGCTTTCATGTCGGCAAAAATGGCTCTGTGTGCCACCTGTGACACGCGTGCCATAGGTTCGTCATCACGGCTCTATACGATTTCAGATAAATGGTTGCCTGGTCTCTTCTTAAAAACTTCCAGTGTTGGAGCATCCACAACTTCTGGAGGCAAGTTGTTCCACTGATTAATTGTTCTAACTATCATGAAATTTCTTCTTAGTTCTTGGTTGCTTCTCTCCTTGATAAGTTTCCATCCATTGCTTCTTGCCTTGCCCTCAGGTGCTTTAGGGAATCACTTGACTCTCTCTTCTTTGTGTCAACCATTAGATATTGGAACACTGCTATCATGTCACCTCCTTCCTTCTTTTCATTAAACTAGACATATCCAATCCCTACAACCATTCTTCATATGTTTTAGCCTCCAGTCCCCTAATCATCACTGTTGCTCTTCTCTGCACTCTTTCTAGAGTCTCAACATCTATTTTATATTGTGGCAACCAAAACTGGATGCAGTATTCCAAGTGTGGTCTTACCATTATAGAGCAGTACTAACACTTTGCATGATCTTGATTCTATCCCTCTTTTAATGCAGTATTTACTTTTTGGGCAGCTGCAGCACACTGCCGGCTCATATTTAAGTGATTGTCTATTAGGACTCCAAGATCCCTCTCATAATTATTATGACTGAGCCTATACTATACATATGCATTTGGTTTTTCACTACTGAATTTCATTTTGTGTAACCCACATTTTCCTACCTTATCAAGTAGTATGTTTTGGTGTACTTTGTCAAATGCCTTCCTGAAGTCAAGTAAGCTATATCCATAGCATCTCTCTGGTCGAATAATTTTGTCACTTTGTTAAAGAATGCAATAAGATTTGTCTGGCATGATCTGTTTTTGACAAACGGATGTTGGCTTTTGGTTATGATTTTGTTTATCTATAGGTGTTCTCAGATTCATTGTTTGATTATCTTTTCCAGAAACCTCCCAGGTATTGATGTAAGGCAGATAGGTCTGTAGTTTCCTGGATCCATTCCCCCCACGCCTTATTGAAGATGGGAACTACATCAGCTCTTTTCCAGAATACAAGAAGTGGGGAATTGCATCCCATTGCATTTGAGAGTCCTGATAATTTGCTTCTTCACAGTTCTTATGATTAATCAGAGCTCCCTCCTGGAAGCCTGATTGTTATTCTTCAAACTTCTTTGGGAAAAAATGATTCTCAGAAATTAAATGTATAAACAACATTTTCCCCTTAGTGAGAATTCAGTCTAATTCTTAAGAGTGCTTCACAGGCAATCAGAAGAGATGGACAGTAGAATTTTCAAAATAACCAGCTCCAGATGACAGAGTAAAATCACGGTAGACATTAAGATTATTGAAGAAATTGGATGAAGCTTTTGGAAAGTGGTATGGCATCAATCTTTTTTTCCCTCAGTCCCAATTTGCAGTATTTCAAATTGTACTATTTGTACACAGCTAATACACAGAAGCTGATATTTAAAAAAATTAAATTACATGCGGCTTAATTTTCTTGGTCCAAATATTTAAGAAGTTTCTTAAACGTACTGTGCTTCCAGTTTGTATATTTTGTCTTCCCAGTAGTTAATATGACCTACAACGGGGTCTGTTGTCCAGGATCGCACCCTCCATTCTGGAATCAATGCTGATCTTTTTTTAAAAAATCTTGCAACTCAGTCTTCAGTTTCCAAATAAACCTGTAAGTGGTTTGAACTCAAGTGAAATGAGCTGCCTTCATCATAAGCCCTAGTGGATTTATTTTAGATTTCAAGTGTCACACTTTTACCTATATTTATAACATTACTCCATTGGTTATGAAATAGTCATAATCTCACTACATGCTTTAAAATGCAATGTTTTCTCACATATATCTAACATCCGGTTCTTGAACCTAGTTGTGAATCCTCTCCTCTACTGTCATCGCAAAACAACAGTAAGAGCTCCCACCATCCTTATCATTACATTATAGCAAAAAAGATGAGTGGCAATTTTCTTAATAAAATACGAACAATTTCAGCAGGGAGGTTGCTTTCCCTCTCAGTGCAGAGAAAGGAAGACTAATTCAAATAGGAAAATGTGGAGAGAAGATACACAATGAAATGTATATCTCCCCTGCCCCCCACAGCCTCACCCCCTACTCAGTCAATTCTTCTCTTTGTAAGCTAGCACATTAGGAAGAAAGTTCCATTTGTACTTCTCACTGCTATTCTGTTGTGCGTTTTTTTTCCTCATTACAATTGCTTCCTCAAGTGGATTGGCCTGATTTCATGGAGAATCCTCCTGCCAATAAGTCTGAGGGATGCACAATAGAGGCAATTTTCAGACAAATTGGGATAATTTCATTATACCATTTAGTCACTGGGTGGCACAGGGCAGTCATATCTCACTGGAGCCTGAAGTTTCCTGTTACTGTTCTCCATTTTGGAGCAAATAAAATTCTTGCCTAGCTTTCTGACTGATGTCTCCTTTATATTTTTTTGTCACTACAATCCATGTGGTATGCAGCTTATAAATGTCTGGGGAGCAAGAGCACAACATTAATTGAAACTAACATTATAATATGTATCAGTGAGGGCTAACCTTTTCAGCACAGAATGCTCAAAGCGCATGTGCATGCACACCCCCAAGATGCAACATGTGCACGTCCTCCGTGCATGTGCACCAACCCTGTGCATCCCCCCTACATTGCACCCTGCCTCCTGCGCATGAGTGGCAGAGACCCAGAAAACAAACTGGTTGGCAGGAGGTGCACGCGCACATGCGCAACACAGCTGAGCTGGGGTGATGTCTCGTGTGCCCACTGAGAGGGCTCTGTGTGCCACCTCAGGCGCGCATGCCACAGGTTCGCCATCACAGATATTGTGCTGGTTAAACAGTATATAGTTAGTTTGGGAATGAGAGCTGTCCCCTTAAGGGAGTGCCTCATGGGAAATGTAGTTAATGCCTCATGGGAGATGTAGTTCATGTCATGTGGTCACATCTGTAATCCTGATTGGTCACTGAATTGACCTTTAGTTGGGTTGTGGGGAGTTTTGGTCATTCTTACCTGAACCCAGCAATGTGCTGGAGTCTTCCTTTGCTATATCATTATGGGATGAAGATAACTATCTTTTCACACTATGAAGACAACAATGCAAAGATTGGACATTAGATGAATTTCAACATAACTGTGAGTTATACCCAGGGGTGGGATACGACAGGGTTAACTACCGGTTCGGGATTTACGAGCTTCCCTGCCCGCTGTGAGCCGCACGCCTGTTAATTGTCATTAGCACTCATTAGCACGCTGTGAGAGAATCAGCCTTTGAAACAGCCCTCTTTTCTTGTTTTTTTAACTGCAGCTGTGCCTCGTTCGGCAGCTGAAGTTGAAAAAAAATCAGGAAATAAAGATCAGGTAAGAGCCCGGGTGGGCAGGTGGGCAAAAACATCAGCAGACATAGAACCGGTTCTATGTCTGCTGCTCTTCAGAGCTACCGGTTCTGCAGAGATGGACAGAACTGGTAGAAACCCATCCCTGGTTATACCTTGAGGATGCCTGATATAATCCAATAAAGAAACTTTGTATGGAAGCCTTTGAAGTGTTAGCTCCTTATCCCAAGTATTTTGGGAAGATAAATATTGCCTGGGACAAGATAGATATATGTTCTGTCTCACCTGTGACCACGAGGTGAGAGTCCAAGTTTCCAAAGGAGTATAAATAAACAGACAGGACCAGGAACGACAGAGTTAAATTCCTTTGGCTGGAGAAGTCCTTGGCAGTCTTCCAAAAGCTGCCTGCCAAGTCCGATAACAAAACAAGACCATAAATCAAAGGCAAACGCCGCACAGAGAATTTGTCAAAGCTTCTAACCCAAATAAACAAGTTGTCCTGAACAAGGATTCAGAGCTAACACGCCCCCTTTTATTTTCTGAGGGGCGTGTCAGTCTCTCATCTCAGTCCCTGATTTGACATTTCCTTTTACATTGCATTTCACGTCTATGTCTACGTCTTTGCCTTGCATCAAACCAACATTCCTCAGTTTGATCCTCAGCCAGAGGCTCCGCTACGCTCTCCTGATTAACTGCCGACACCTGAGGCACAACCAGGGAGGAAGGTCCTAGGGAGGAAGATGATTCCGAATCCTCCAGCAAAGCAGGCTCAAACCTCAGAGTCAAATCCTCCTCTTCCTCCTGGCTCAAGTCTGTGTCCTCCAGCAAAGCAGGCTCAAACCTCGAGGCCAAATCCCTCTCTTCCTCATTGCTTAAGTCTGTATCTTCTAACAAGGCAGGCTCAGACCTCCGAGTCACAACAGATATATATGATCCATTGGTCAGGAAATTTTGGCTGGCAGGGTCCAGGAGAAGTACCTTTCCTGCTGTGGCTCCTGCCCTTTGGACTCTGTGCCCTCGAAAGTCAGATCTGCACAGACCCTTTTGGCTTTCTGAAAGGACCTGAAAAATTGGCTCTGCCAACTGGCTGGGAGCCCAGATGGGGATGCATCATTTTAGAGGTGGGTTAATAGACTAGATGACTCCCCTCCCCCTCCCATGTGCATCTTGTTCCATTCCTTCTCATCTTTAAACCAATGTAATGTTATTGTTTATTCTTTGAATGTCTTTATTGGTTTTTAAAGATTGTAAGCCACCTAAAGTCACCTCCAGAATTGAATAAGTTGAATAAATAAATAAAATTATGTTTATACCATGTCCCTACCAGGGCACAGCTCAACCGAATCAAAATTAACCAATAAAGATTAGTCACAATAAAAACAAAAAAAACCACATAAACAAATATATATGCGTGCACACACACACAAAACACACACACACACATATAAGCAATATATACCCTAATATATTCAACGTTACAAATGTACCATTATAAAATGAGCCATTTGAGTTTCCTGAGCTAAAAGGTGTTACCACAAAACAATCTTATCATCTAACTTTAACTGCCATTTTCAACATCCTCTACACCCAGGAGAATCATCATGGGACATATTGCAACTTAGCTAAAATGGGGTTGGGCGTGGCCAGCGGGTGATGCATCCGGCCCATGAGCTGCGAGTTTGATACCCCTCCTCTCCAATGTAAGGTATCCGTTATAGCTGTAATTTTATTCTATGAAAACAATATGAATTAAACATTGAAATATTCATAGCAAAACCTTGTTTTTCTTCATTAGCAAACTGCAAGCCTAAACTATTTTTGTTATGTTCAAACAAACAAACAAACAGAAGCTTAGTTTTGGAGGCTTAAAAGGAACTGTGTTCTTTAACTTTGCATTTTTCTCTTTGCATGAAAAACATAGCTATTCTAACCACCAATGGACTATTAAGATGGATGGCAACTATGCTTCAAAGTACTTGTGTTGTACATTACTACCTGGGGAAAGATTGGCGTTTGAAACTTTCATTATGCTATTAGGAACCTACTTCCATCAGCATAAAAAGCCTTGCTCTAGGTTCCATCATCCCTGGAAGCCCCTGAAAAAGCTGTTTGCTTGATGAAATAGCCAGGTATGGGATGCTCTTCTAAGCCAATTATGAGCTATTTGCAGTTTTCTTATTACATTATATACCCTTTTATCATGTAATGATCCATATCATTGGCTTTTATGTAATGACCTTAATTTGAACAGGACACAAATAGAAGCAAGACCTAAGAGCTATGCCAGACAGATTCATACGAATGCTCTGCCAAACCTAGATTCATGTATTGAAACTGTAGATGGTGTTCTTCATACCTGCTGAAATCATCTGATGTAAATCAGACATGTCCTTGATGTGACAGATGAAGGTGGCCCACAGATAAAACTTATGAATCACCGATTTCCATTGCTAAATGCAGTGCTTCCATATATTTTTATAATGTTTTGGTGTTGCCTTGTTTTCTGATTGAACTACTTTATGCCTGACCTACTTCTTAAAACAAAAACAATTAGGTTTTTCAGAGGAATGTTTGAGGCCTATTTCAAAAGTCAGTAAGTGATCCTTTGGATTACAGTGGTGGGATTCAAAAATTTTTACTACTGGTTCTGTGGGGGTGGCTTGGTGGGCATGGTGTGACTTGGTGGGCGTGGCAGGGGAAGGATACTGCAAAATCCCATTCCCTCCCCACCCCACTAACCTGCTTTCCAGCTCCATTCTCCTGTGCAGGGCAACAAAAGAAGACACAGCCAATCAGCTGGGACTCAGGAGGCAGAGAATAGATGGGGGTGGGCCAGTCAGAGGTGGTGTTTGCTGGTTCTGTGAACTACTCAAAATTTCCGCTACTGGTTCTCCAAAACTGGTCAGAACCTGCTGAATACCACCTCTGCTTTGGAACACAACCAGGCCACATTAAGATGATCAGAGCTCATTGCACTAAGCAAGCAGCTTCTTGTATTCACACATGCACTCTTCTCAGTCCAAAAAGCTTTAAATTCTCCTTGTCACCTGAAGAAGAAAAGTACGGTTCAACAGGGGTGGAATTCAATTTTTTTAACAACCGGTTCTATGGGCGTGGCTAAGTTGGTGGGCGTGGCTTGGTGGTCATGTTATTGGCTGGGTGTGGCCAACTCAATATCACTCACATCGAGGCAGGCATCTCCTCGCCTGGCCTCTCATGACTGTGGGGATGCTGCAACGGTCGTAAGTGTGAAAAATGGTCATAAGTCACTTTTTTCAGTGCCATTGTAACTTTGAATGGTCACTCCATATAAGCAAAGTACCAGCAAAGGAGGGGGAAAAAACTCCAGAGATGTTCCTGAGACAGGAAGTCTAGTCCTGCCAAGAATGTAATAAGGGTTAATGGAGAGGCAGTTTCTGTAAGCAACACCAGAATGTTTCCTTCCTGCCTTCCTTACAGGATTAGGCCAGTAATTTCTTCTAATAACCAGTTCTCCGAACAGCTTAGAATGTTAACAACCGGTTCTAGCGAATAGGTGCGAACTGGTAGAATCCCACCCCTGGTTATCAACCAGCAAAAAAAATGTGAAGTAGTATAATCCATGTTTGGAAGCCAGCTTAATATTGGGAGTTTGTTCCAATGCTTCCACTTCAGTCATGTGATCTTCCCTATCAAGATCCAGATTTAATCACAGTTTGAAAAGAAATGAAGGGACTAAATTCACAAGTAAAAGGTTTTATTAACTCAGCTGAACTCAGGATTAAAGCAGTTTAGTTACATGCAGATTTATTCCCTTCATTTAATGTCTCTCCCTCTATTTGTGGAAAAGAGAAGCAATAATACACTATGGAATATTGTGATATGTTGTATTTTTCTACTTGTTAGCCTACATCTGAAATCCCATTGCAAAATATGGAAGACAATGTGGAATGGAAATGAATTGTGACTGCCGCTTTACTTTTTTCCCCTGAGTGATGGATGGATTGATTGATGGATTGATTCCTTCATCTTTCATTCTGTTTTTTGTACTAGTGACTCCATAAATATTCAAAGAGATTTACAGCAAACCTGATTGTCTCCCACAAAGTCACCTTTCCTACTTGTGAAGGGCCACTGTAGTATAATTGCATCATTTGCATCTAGCCACTAACTGCAACAAGAAGTGGAAAGACATCTGTTCGAAGTATAAAGGAATCCACCTTTCGCTTTTATATATATATAGATTAGCAACCCAGTGAGACACAGATTTCTAGATTAGGCAGCACAAAAAGCATTTAAGTCCAGTTTGCTGGTTGTACACATTCATTTTAAACTTAAGTTATTAAATGGTCTAAGAAGAAAGGAGTGATCTGCATTGCAAAAGGGAGAGTCATCTGTTATCCTTCTCAGCATGATATGATTGTTAATAGTAATTGTAATAATCTATGGTTACAGACAATTAACCAGCATACTGTCTGGGAAGTATCTCATATGTCTTTAAAACCATTATTTAGACTGCAGTGATAATTTCCTTTTAAAGTGGCTTTTAATGCTGACTGCACTTATACGTCTCCTACTCTTTACCTTAATCATTAATGGGGCACAGAAACCAAGAGAGAGCTAATGGTACCTTTGGCTTGAAGTGTCATCCATTAACAATGCAATCAATTAATGAATTTTATTCTCAGGTCATGAAGAATAGGTATTAATCAAACCCTGCGGTAGAGAGAGATAATGTCTTCACATCATAATCAGAATGGATAAAGGGATATAAAGAGAGCCATCTTTAATTCAAGTCAAATCCATGCCAGGGGAATGCAAGAGTCCCCCAACCCCACCATTGATCCTTGGCACTTGGCCAGTTTCCTGATCCATTTACATAATTTTTCTTTTTCTTTCTAGAGTAATGTAATTCCGTGAGAGAAAAAGAGAGAGTTTGTTCTATTGCTCGAACAAAGCAGACTTGAGACCGGAGTTGAATTCAGCTCTTTATTCAATAACCAAGTAACTTCAACTAAAGTCGAGCCGCAGCAGCCCTTTTTATAGCGGCTGCTCGCAGCTAGCAACCAATGGCATTTATTTAAACTTCCCACCGCTTAGGCGGCCAATCAGGTTTTGTTGTTATCGACCAATCGCCCAGCGATGGTATCTGTCCAATAGGAATGCAGTATTACAAGTCTGTAAAACAAGTACACTACAGAGTTGTTCCCAATTTCTAACATAATTTATGTTCAAGTAATCCGGGATGAATATTGCCCCTTTTCCTTTTACTAACAGGACAAAGTCAGTCATTAAACATTAAATAGCGGGGGGCATAAGAATTCAATTTAAAAATTCCTCTTCCTCCACATTCTTACCATATGCAAGAGAGCTTTTCTTTTTCACCTTCACCTTCTAGTTACGAAATCAAAAACAGTGGTCAAGTGATCATGCAACATTGTTTGACCTATAATTGGTTTACATTACTCTCATAACCAGGCCTTGTCTTAGAGCAGGTAACCAATGCTTGCTCATAACCCTTTTCTGGCTATTAGGCTAGCAGAACCCCAAGACACAGCATAACTTGCTAAAGAAAAGTGGTAATCTCTCCTGGCCATGTAGTGATATATAACCTGAGAGCTTCACCTGAAAATGCCTCCTCTGACATGACATCGACAGTCTCAATCCAATCTATTTCACAGGACTGTTATGGAGGTAAAAAGAAGAAAACCTCGGGTATCGTATAATCTACCTTAAGCTCTTTATGGAAAAGGTGGGATAGAAACATGATGATGACGATGAATGCTCTGCACAAAATCTTAGCTATTTCACAGAGGGGGAAAAAAGCTGTTTGTACCCTGCAGGGAGTCAAAGCTTTTGGCAACTGGATAAGTGACTGAGAATCTGTATCTCCTTTTGCCCAACTTCCTGCAAGCACCCACAAAACTGGTTCAAACAATTCTATTACTTGTACAGGGTATAGAGGGTTTTTGATGACACAGGAACTCTTCACCCTGTCTTCTGTACATCTAAAAAGCGCAGCATTCATACAAAATACAGCACCGTAACCTTCATTTTGTTGCTTGTTTAAAAAGAAGCCCTACTCCTATATACCTGCTGGTCAGCTGCTCTCTAGGCCCTGAAAAGATATGACACGGTATTTAAATCCTGATTGAAGTTTCCTTCAGCTTCAAGACTGTTCTTTGTTAGACGCTGAAATATATCTACCAGCAGCACTTTGAAGGAGGTTTTCTGTGCCTTCCTTGACGGGGCCTAAATCCAGGAGATAAATGTTTCACTCAGGAGATTGACAGATTTCTTATCAGCCTTTGGCCATGCACTTTCTATTTCCCTCAGTTATGTTGAATCAAAATGCATTGAGTCTAAGATTAGGGAGTTTCAGTGAAATAGCTATCCTCCCTTTTTTTATACTGAAGAATAAATGTAACAAAATCTGACAGGAATATAATGGTAAAGGTGGCTTCAGCACTGAGAGGCCACAGTTAATTTTTTTATTATTATTATTTCAGAAAAAGGTGTGTTTCTGAAGTGATTAGAACCCAATATATCTATATATTCGTTTGTGCGTGCAGCAAAAATAATGGACGAAGACTTTTTTTTGTCATACTTGATTCATATTTTCCAAGATTCCATGGTAGGTGGGAAAAATGCAGTCAACATCTATTGTTCTTGTACTTTCTAGCCAGAGCTATTTATTGTCTTTTCATCATATTATAATTTAGCCTAATTGTGCACACTCAAAAAGAGCCTACAATTATTGGACAAGCTTGAGATCCTTGCTGTGATTAACAGGTTTTCCATCACCACCCTTCCTCAGCTTCGAATAGCTAATTCTTCAATTTAGACTTAAGAAATTCCTCTGCTTTTCGTGGACATTTGCAATGCTCGACAAGCAGAAAGACTAGAGAATGTAATGCCTTGTACATTGTTTGTCTTGCTTACCATTGATGTGAAGCTAAACCTTGATACAACTAAAAAAAAATATGTCAACTGTATATGAAAAAATGGAATGGATTTCTAGATGGTGTTTAACATAATCACTATATCAATTTATTCAATTTTCACACACACACATACACCCAATGGGCATCTCTATTATTTCATACATATTAACTGAAGTTTTATGCTTCAAATTTGTCTAGGTAAGAATTGGTTTCTGTGAGAAGTTTATTTCAAGAATTTATAACATAAAAGCAAGGTCAGGAGGTTGGCAATTTGGACCCTATAACATGGAGTGGAGAGGGTTTAATCCTTTGCATCATATTATTCCCCCCAATGTAATCTCTTTGGAAATGAGGAATTAACTACCAAAGGAAGCCTATACTGAAATATTTTATTCCAAGGTGCATATTTAAGGGAAATAACTTTCAAGCAGGTGATGTTTTCATTGCCTGCATCATGGAAATTAAGAAGTGCTATACATTATATTGTTCCTACATGTGCAGCATAACAACATGCCTGTCATGCAACCATGGAAACATATTCCCATGATTTTGCATACTATTCATAGGAGAGGCTATGTACATTCCCTCTTTCAGTTTCCACTGAAGGCTTTATCATCACAGAATTTATCAGTCCCCCTCCAATTAATCACCTCCTTACCTTGAAAGGTGAGTTTTGGCTGCTATTTATTCTCTCCCAGTTCTCAAACTTTTTTGTAGTTCCTTCTCATCCTTGATCACCTTTTAAGACTGTGCATGTTTTGAAAATGCTACAGAAAAAGTATCCCGCTATTTGGTGCAAGTCTGAAAAGAGGAGGAGGAGAGGAGGAGGAAGAGGAGGTGGAAGAAGAGGAGGAGAAGGGGGAGGAGATGGAGGAGGGGGAAGAGGAGGGGGAGGGGAAGAGCAGGGGAGGGGAAAGAGGAGGGGGAAGAAGAGAAGGGGAAAGAGGAGGAAGAGGAAGAGGAGGAAGGAGAGGAAAGAGGGGGAAGAGGAAGAGGAGGTGGAGGAAGAGGAGGAGAAGGGGGAGGAGATGGAGGAGGGAGAAGAGGAGGGGGAGGGGAAGAGCAGGGGGAGGGGAAAGAGGAGGAGGAAGAAGAGAAGGGGAAAGAGGAGGAAGAGGAAGAGGGGGAAGGAGAGGGAAGAGGGGGAAGAGGAAGAGGAGGTGGAGGAAGAGGAGGAGAAGGGGAGGAGATGGAGGAGGGAGAAGAGGAGGGGAGGGGAAGGAGGAGGGGAGGGGAAGAGGAGGAGGAAGAAGAGAAGGGGAACGAGGAGGAAGAGGAAAGAGGGGGAAGAGGAAGAGGAGGTGGAGGAAGAGGAGGAGAAGGGGAGGAGATGGAGGAGGGGAAGAGGAGGGGAGGGGAAGAGGAGGGGAGGGGAAGAGGAGGAGGAAGAAGAGAAGGGGAAAGAGGAGGAAGAGGAAGAGGGGAAGGAGAGGGGAGAGGGGGAAGAGGAAGAGGAGGTGGAGGAAGAGGAGGAGAAGGGGGAGGAGATGGAGGAGGGAGAAGAGGAGGGGGAGGGGAAGAGCAGGGGAGGGGAAAGAGGAGGAGGAAGAAGAGAAGGGGAAAGAGGAGGGAGAGGAAGAGGAGGAAGGAGAGGAAAGAGGGGAAGAGGAAGAGGAGGAGGAGGAGGAAGAGGAGGAGAAGGGGGAGGAGATGGAGGAGGGAGAAGAGGAGGGGGAGGGGAAGAGCAGGGGGAGGGGAAAGAGGAGGAGGAAGAAGAGAAGGGGAAAGAGGAGGAAGAGGAAGAGGGGGAAGGAGAGGGAAGAGGGGGAAGAGGAAGAGGAGGTGGAGGAAGAGGAGGAGAAGGGGAGGAGATGGAGGAGGGAGAAGAGGAGGGGGAGGGGAAGAGGAGGGGAGGGGAAAGAGGAGGAGGAAGAAGAGAAGGGGAACGAGGAGGAAGAGGAAAGAGGGGGAAGAGGAAGAGGAGGTGGAGGAAGAGGAGGAGAAGGGGAGGAGATGGAGGAGGGGGAAGAGGAGGGGAGGGGAAGAGCAGGGGAGGGGAAAGAGGAGGAGGAAGAAGAGAAGGGGAAAGAGGAGGGAGAGGAAGAGGGGAAGGAGAGGGAAGAGGGGGAAGAGGAAGAGGAGGGGGAGGAAGAGGAGGAGAAGGGGGAGGAGATGGAGGAGGGAGAAGAAGAGGAGGAGGAAGAGAAAGAGGAGGAGAGGAAAGAGGGGGAGCTACAAATCCAGCCCTTAAGGTCATTCTAGCACTTATGGTAGCAACAACTTTCCTCCAGGCCTGGGAAGAGGCACTGCACTTTGATTATGAGAGGTTTGGTTTTCATAGTTGCCTAATGGATGTGTTTTTCACACAAACAGACAAACCAAATGGTGAAGAGAGATGCTGAGTGATTCTGCATGTTCCACACTTTCAAGGGCATGGGAGGAGTGTGTGTGTGTGTGTGGGGGGGAAATACATTGTTAATACCATCATCATAACCACCTGTTCAAAGGCCCAAACCTTTTACATGTGCGACACAACGGATGTAAAAAAAAAAAGGGGGGGGGGCTGGCACTTCCATCATGTGGTCATAGCCACCATTATGACCGTCTCCCTTCTGATACCCCTGAATACCTGCCTACAAATCACAAAGTTAGTACAAAGAAAATAAAAGTCTAAGCTCAGTTGTCCCTGTTGGATGAGAGAATAAATGCTTGAAGGTTATTAAAACAGAGACTTTTGGGACTTGGGGGCTGCCGGCTTCAGATGTGATTTTCTACTTTAATACATTACCTGAGACTCAAGAAACTCTTTCCAGCTGAAGAACTCCGGCAGACAGAGCAGCAGTGTGTAACCTACTTGGGTATTTCCTCTGGCATGCTGCCATTCCTCATCATGTCTCCGGGACTATTTATAGAGCCTTCCACATTAATGTCAAAGAAGCTGTTCACAGAGCCAGCTATTGCCAAGTTAAGTGCGTTCTGAATTTCTAGTCAGTAGGCAACTACCTGGCAAAAAGCTGAAGGTAAGAAGATTGTGGTGGGAGGCCAGGAAGGAGACTTCTGCCCAAAGTACATATAACACCACTAGCACATTCCAGCTTTATTGTCTAGAGAAAACCTACACTATGAGAGCGAGAGCCTATTTTAAAATGTTCTCAGATTTCCAAATAAATGAATAAATAGAAAGAATGATCAGTGCTGGGGTTTGATTCATCACATTTCTGTTCTATCAGTCATTGAGTCACCAGCTGGTTTGCAAAATCACCACATGTAAAATCAGCTGGAGCAATTGAGAGACACCTTTGAAATGCCTGCTCACAGAAATGCATTTTCAAGGCTTTCTCAAAGGGCACTAATGTTATTAGTCCTTTTAATTCACTAAAGGGGATGTGTTAAAACTTGAGAGGCAGTTACTAAGAGCTGGTTCCTTGCTTCTCTATGCTAAAATGTAATTCCACACACTCTTGCCTCATCTTCCTCTTCTAAATAAACATTTTACATTTCAAACACTTTAATATGACATCGTTAAAACTCCTGTATAATAAATTCTGATTAAACAAGAACAGTAATTTCAAATATAAAGTGGAACGTGGCAGTCTTTACACTAACAGAGCTAAAAATTAATTTAAGTGGTGTACAAAACAAGAGACTCAGTATAAACATCATCAAGTACCTAGAGGAAACGTCAGTTTTAAATCAGTAGAAGATAAATGTTCATATTTGGACACACAATGCAAAACCTCCATTATGGTCAATGAATCCAGAAGACAAATTCATCCTAGGATTCTACTTCGTAATCTGCCTAAATAATAATAAACCTCTTAACTCTAAACCTCTAAACAGTCTTGCTTTTGGTGGCCTGCCATTTTGAGTTCCCAAAATACACACAAACAGAACAGTTATCATAATGGTATATATTGCTTCATTCCTAATTACAGGTATTCGAATGGCATGATAATTGGCTATTCCTTTATCAAATTGGTCTCACCTACTTGGTGTTGTTTAACTGATCTACACCAAGAATGGAGAAGAATTAGTTTCAATCTTTATATGGATTATGATGATAGTGTTTGTAGACTGTTTAATTAAAAGTACTGAAGAAATAAGATAGCCCTTCCTAAAACCTATCAGTCAGCACCAGGGTGGCGTAATGTTTAGAATGCAGCATTGAAGGCTAAACTCTGCCAACTGCCATGAGTTCAGTCCTAACCAACTCAAGTTTGACTCAGCCTTCCATCCTTCTGAGATCAGTAAAATAAAGAGCCAGATTATTGTGGGCAATATGCTCTCTAAACAACTTAGAGAGGGATGTAAAGCACTATGAAGCAGCATATAAATTCTATTGCTATTTCAGAAATGTTGATAAAGTAAAGCTGATTTGTCCTTATAAACAAACAGCATCTGCTACCTTGCCAACAACTGAAAGATCAACATTCTAAAGTAACTAGTGATAAGACAGCTGTGAAGTTAGGCAATAAAATCTCCCTGAAACAATAAACTGACCTCGGATGGACCCCAGATTCCCCCAGTGATTCTCCGAGAATGGGACTGTTGTTTGCACAGGCCATGTCTATAGAAAAGGCTGCCAGTTCTTTCTGGTTGGGCTCTTGTCCTTTGTCCTTGTCCACAAATAGGTTGGGCTCTTGTCCACAAATAGGTAGCTCCAGTGAGAGGGGACAAAAATGCTGATCTGATCTGGGTGATCAGATGCAAAAGAAATTAGTCTCCCCCACCCCTTCTGTTGAATATGCATCTTGAATTGCTACTTTGAAAATGGACTCGATGACCAGGAGTTTGATCCAGATTATTCATATACTCTTAAACGGATGAAATACATTCCTGATATTTCTATGCTTCTGAAGTCAGCTAAAAATTTCAGGAACTTTAAATTAACAAGAATTAAATTATTCAATCCATAAATTATTCAATTATTATACTTTCAATCCAGCAGAACTTTGCTGTCATTTAATACAAATATATTGCTGCAACCATAATTCTTATAATTGGGTTAAGGCACTACTGACATTTTGTAAAAGAAAAGACTCAAAGGCTGTTAAAGGTTGCAATCCTATCTTCTACAAATTGTATTTTTTTTAATAAAAGACTCATTGCATTAATTAGTAGCCAATTAAAATACCTACATGCCAATTACTGCTTTAATGTGTATTCTGAAATTATTTGACTATAAAATAACCCTTTAGTCCAGGGGTCCCCAATCCATGGTCCATGGACCAGCACTGGGCCGTGGTATGCCAGCAACTTGGCCTTGCAAACAAGTGAAGCCCCATCAACAGTATGCAGCAGAGGTGGTATTCAGCAGGTTCTGACCAGTTCTGGAGAACCGGTAGCAGAAATTTTGAGTAGTTTGGAAAACTGGCAAATACCACCTCTGACTGGAGATTTTATAGTATCCTTCCCCTGCCATGCCCATCAAGCCACGCCCACAGAACCAATAGTAAAACAAATTGAATCCCACCACTGGTATGCAGGCCGCACACAAAAACCACACCTCCTCTGGTCCACGGAGAAACCTTTCTCCCTGGATCTGGTCCCTGGTGCCCAGATCCAGGTTGGGGGCCACTGCTTTAGTCCAATCTGATTTTATTGTCTCCACACATTACCAGGTGCTCCTACAAGGTTTTGGAAGATACAGCCATAATCCATAATTGGCATTAATGGGGAGGGAGATGGAATTAAACCAATTATAGAAAATGTTAAGCACTTTTTATGGATGACAATCTGGATTTACACAAAACATTTCAGTAGGTTTGCTACACTCTTAGGATTAGGGATAAACTAAGAATAATTTATTCTCACATTGCCGCTATAAGAACAGACCAGAATTGTATTTAGCATGTTCATAAAGGAGGCAATTTAAAAGAATATAATTCTGATTCACATAACCGTGATTTTAGGTTGCCACAATCTGTAGCCAAACCTCTCAGTTCCATTATGGTTTATAATCTAGTATAGGGGTTTTCAAACTTCACAGCTTTAAGACTTGTGAACTTCAACTCCCAGAATTCCTCCTCCAGTCATTTTAGCTCAGGAATTCTGGGAGTAGAAGTCCACAAGTCTTAAACTTGCCAAGTTTGAAGACTCTTGATCTAGTACATTACTCAAACCTCTGGGTATATCCCCTGCACAGTAAGGGTATTTTGATCTCTCTTTTTTTCCTCAACCAAGAAAGGAAATCCAGAAGTATAAAATAGGAGTCAAAATGATGCCAACATAATGGATTCATTGACCTGCTCAGGAAATACCACAAGGATAACTCTAGAGAGAAGAGATGCTAGGAATGCATTGATTTACATAACACTAAAGCTTTTGTTATAATAGAATGTCACAGTCTTCCTACCCAGATTTATGCTCTGGTTGCAGTTTTGATGGACAGCGTACTATCAAATATCAGAAGGATAATTTTGTGAGGAAATAAGGACTGCAAGAGGCTCATTTGGGTCAACATTTAATTTTTAGTAACCAAATTCTAATCCACAGTATTCAGTAGGACTTAACTTCAGTTATGAATAAATAGAATTGGAACTATGATTTTGGATATATGCCAAATAGCAGTAGAAATCTCTGTATTTTATAGAATAGGACTGATGGGTGGTAAATATCTGGATATTAAAGAGAGGACCTAATAAATGGTTTGATGTTGAACAAAATTGGAGTTCTATTTGTTACTTCATCTTAAACTACATTTGTTTCACCTGTTACTTACTTACCTTGGTAAAATAAACATTGTGTTTTCCAACATGTAGTCTCTCAATATCAGGGTCCTCTGCAGATCTTGTGGTATGTAGTAGCAAAAGTAGTGTTAAAGAATAACCATACAAATAAACAAGAAGAACAAGAGAACTCACAAGACATTGGTAATATAAACTTATCCTTTGAAATGAATTCTTCAGCAAGGCTATGTGTGCTATCCTTTGGATCACTGCAAGTAAGAAATCCAATTTGCTTTAGGCCACTGAGCTGCAGGGTTTATTTTATTTTCCATCTCACTGAAGTTGAACTGTGGCATCAAAATGGAATGTCTCACAGCTAAGTTCTAGCCTGTTTCAGTATGTTGTTATTAAGGGATATTTTTTTTAAAAAAAAAGTCCAACAGCTACAAATATGGAAATGGTAATATATGCATTTTTATAGTGGATAACTCATGAATTAATTAACAATTTGTCATATATTTAATGTATATGATAGATTAGCCCAACATTTCCAGACAGTTTGTCCCCCCAGCTAGTCTGATCTGAGCTATAATACAAAACACCTGGAAGGCACAAGGCGGGCAAAGATAGGTGTAGGAGTTGCTAAAACCACCTAAGATTGTGCAGAATTGCCAGCATAAAGCACATGAATTTGTAGTGCAATTAACTGCATGAAATAGGAGAGTAAGTAGCCTTTCTATCAACAACACCCCATTAGGACTGGATATGTATGTCATACCCATGCATTGTCATTGCACTACAGGATGAAGGGGGGATTGTCCAACTCCTCCCTCCCTGGCATGAATACAATTACAGACATTCAGAGATATGAATCAGCCAATATGTAGAATGCCAAGATGGAGGTAAATGTCACTATGTCCAGTGGTGGTATTCTACTGGTTCGGCCTAGTTCTGTCAAGGCGGTAGCGGCGATGAGCAGCAGAGACCAAACCAGTTCTCTTCGACACTCTGCTGTTGGGCCCACCCGCCTGCTGGGACTCCCATTCTAACCTTTAGGTCCTGCTTTGTGCGGCACAGCAATTTGTGTGGCACAGCAATTGCCACACGGCAGGGAGAGAGGGCAGGATTGCAGGAGGTGAGTTGGAAAGCCTCTGTGCCTGCACAAAGTGCAAGTTTGGCGTGCGCGCAAAGCGTGCCCACCAAGCCACATCCACTGAACTGGTGGTAACAAAATTTGAAATGTACCACTGACTACGTCCCATGCATTTCAAAAATGAAGAATTGTATGCCAATGTGTACTGTAAGTCAGCCATTCTCCTGATGAGAACTGCAACTATGGGTGCTGTGTGCTCCTAGGTACAGAGTTTTGAAAAATAGGCTCCTTTATCCCCTAAATTCTCAGAATCAATATGTCCATAAACCACTAAAGCGACATCATAAATGAGGAAACAGAAGGAACTCCCCAATTGCAATCAATGTACTTCTTCTCTCAAACGGTATGACAACCTCTGTTGTTATAAGGCAACTGGACTTTCTTGTTTTTTTCTTTTGAAAATGTTTCACTTCTCATCCAAAAAGCTGCTTCAGTTCTGATTGAATGGTGGGGAATAGAAGGATTTAAATTGTTTGCAGTCATCTGGTTGTAGGCACTCTGAAGGTTGGTCATTAGCGCTCTGAGAGTCATTGAGGCTATTTGAGGGTTTATCTGTATCCTCACAGTCACCTGAATCAGAGTGCAAATAACAATTGCAATAGCGCTTAGACTTATATACCACTTCATAGTGCTTTACAGCTCTCTCTAAGCAGCTTACAGCATAATATTGTCTCCAGTAATCTGGGTCCTCATTTTACTGACCTCAAAAGGATGGAAGACTGAGCCAACCTTGAGCCGGTGAGGATCAAACCCCTGGCAGTGGGCAGAATTAGCCTGCAATACTGCATTTTAATCACTGTGCCACCACAGCTCAGTATGGATGTGGAGCCTTCTTAGGACTGCTCAGATAAAACAAGGTATGCCAATATATATATATATATGAATTAGGTCCATTTCTTTATTTGCAGCTTTTCTGTGAGATTGCCTCTTTCAATTATATAACTGTAAGCAACCATAAAGGAGAATATTTGTAGCTCAGGGTTGAAATGAGGGGTCCTTGGTGCTCTCTGAGCTTGCTTGTTTTCGTTTTTCATCACTAGCACTGATGATGTTACCTAGCTTGGGTAATGAAACATCTGCAAGAAAACAAGCAAGCTCAGTACGCAAGCAACATTCGATTTAAACATGCAAACAGAAGGCGTAGCTTTGATTTCAATGCCTTCAGAGTCTCTTTTCCTCGTGGGCATCAGAGACAGAGAGAGTCTTTGCCAGAGCAATGTTTATGCCAATGTTTCTTTAGGGATCTTGAATCGTCTTGGAACCTGCATCTTTTCCACAGACCCAGACTGTTTAATTCCATCCTTGATTACTAGATATCTTCCTTTTCTCACATGCTATTCTGGGTGTGTTTCTTGTCTGGACTACCTCACAAGGCTGACATCAGTTTTGCAAGTTTGAAAGTACATTTATTCCTGTCACCTTTGTAGCCCAAAAAACTGTGTGTGTGTGTGTGTGTTGGGGTCCTTCTAAGACTTTTCCCTTCCCACATTCCTGCTAAGTGCTAAGCTACTTCTTATATGACCTCTGACCTGGTGTGGCTCTTCTCCCTCTCTCCCAAGGTCAGTTCCACATTCCATTATATACTCTGAGTTCAATTCCAATAGTTTTAATTATTTGCCATTTGCTTAGTCCATTTCTATTCATCTTCTTTTATGAAAAACTATGAATGTAGGATATGCCTTATTTGTTTTTTTCTCCAGTTCTTTCCCAGCTCTATTCTGGGAGGTTACCACAACAAGTATCATTCATTTGTCCGGGGATCACATGATTGGATGACTGTTTATCTTCTCTGTTCTATCACAATCTCCATTTCTGCCACAGAATGCTGTGAGATAATTAGTTATTTAGTCATGCACATCTTTGGTCTATCATTCGTATGCATGGGAACATAGAGGGAGGGGAGATTAAAGGAGATTATTTATGACTTGTCCACAAAGTCTGATTCTCCCCATCGGACAGCAATTAGCAGAAAATTTGGCTTCCTATCAGCTATTTCACAAATTAACATACTGTGACTCTCTTCCTGACTTTTAATCCCTCTCCTTCCCAGCAGCAAAATACTCGTTTCTCCTGGCACATAATCCTATCCCCACTGACAGCCAGGCCTGTGATATTCATCCCAGCGCTTATTCTCATAGACATATTTCAAAGCCAGCCTTGCTAGTTAAAAACACAGCACAAAAAAGGAAGGAAATGTATTTGACACTGTAGTGCCTTGACACCCCAGACACCATGCCAGAAAAACCATCAGGAAAAGGTGTGAAAGGGAAAACAGTGTCAAGAGGATGGTTTGGAAGGTGTCTCATGTGTCTCCAGTTCACACAGATATGACCATACTGGGATACAATAATTGTTCACGGTCCGTCCTCCCCACGTTGCTAATGGCTATGTCTGAATTATCCCAAAGTTATATCTTGTCTGCCATTATTTCCCCATTTCTTTTACCTGATAAATTCCAGTCCTCTTGGACCTAAGCAACTTTAAACTGCAGCTTCTCCCTTTATTTCTTGTATCTTAAATTCACCGAGGCTAAGAGATTGATAGAGAAAAGCCCACAGATACTGAATACCAGAATGAAAGAAGTCTCATTCCAAAATTTACTCAAGAACAGTTTAACTATTTTAGGTGGGAGCCAATTAATTACATCAATTTATTGATCAGCCCATTTTAACAAAGTTCTTCTTCAGAGCCAGATACAGGAGCTTACTTTTACCACTTTTATATGGAAAAATTATTAAAGTTGTCAGCTAGTTTCCCTTGTTATGGTTGAGTTGATTCCATCCTCCACCTGCTGTTACACGCCTCTTTATGTAATGACATCTGAAGAAGACTAATTTTGCCTTTGTTGTTATATATTCCAGGTCGGGGGGGGGGGGAAATCTTACATTAAATTTCTCCCATTATATATAATGCAGTAAAGTTTTGCACAGCAGCTATGAATGTGTGCAAACAACCAAATTCTGGTCTATATGAATAATCAGTGTGAATGAATAGCCTACATGAATAATAAAATGCTCCATCAATCCTTGGTCATGTATGTGCAAATAATTAAAGATTACTTATTATTATAGATTATTCAATTTTATGGTGTAATTTATTTCCTAATTGTTAATTTATTGCACTGTAGGCTCTATCTGGTTTTAGATTTCACTGACTGTTAATTTTAAGGGTTTTTTGATTTTCCTAAGCAATTTTAAAATTTAATGTCTAGGCTTAGTGTTAATAGAGTACAATGTTGCATCTTTTTACTTATGGACCTTATACCTCATGGTGAATTTTGTTATATCTTTTTTCAAGCTGACCAAGCATAGGTGACCTGAGAAACCAAGGTGGTCTGCAGTCAATGGTGCCTTTCTTCTTTCTCTAATTTTGAGTGAACATCTTCAATGTTCTGTCTGGTGATGGAGATGATTTCATAGCAGTGCTTTCAAGGCTTGTCTCACCAGCATTTCACCAACTTCTATTTTCTACTGCTGTCATTCTCCCAGCCTTCTCACATCAGTATTATCCTGAAAAAATAGCTGCTGGTCTAAAAGAAAATAAATTTGTCCTGCCCATCAGATAGTCCATGAGTAAAACCCAGCCATCTGCTTTCCTCTCTCTTTAAGAGACAAAATTAATGTGCCATTCTTCTTCAAATTTTAAAGATTGATGTGGCTAAGAGGTTAATACATGAACCAAATGAATATATGGAAATTATGTGTGTGTGTGAGAGAGAGAGAGAGAGTATGCACAGAAGAAAGTTCTGAAGACAGCTCTCTTATGCAAAGTACAGTGATGAACTACTATATTAGAATTCACATTAAACATTAAACCAGTTTGTTATACACTTTATTAATATATGTCATCAACCTATGGATCTCAGTAAGAATCATCTAAGGACAGATATGTTATTCCAGCAAACATGAACTGCCAGCAGGAATAAATGACCATTGAGGTTTCTTCTTCTAGAACTCTGTGTATTATGCAATCACTTTATTGTATGGATAGACATTGGAAGCAGGGAACTGATGGCCATCTTTCTCTTATTGAATTGATTATCATCTTTTTCTTATATAGTATTTCTTCTGCTCCACTTCCTCCTCTTCAAAGTTTTTCCTGATGTTTAGTTTACATTCAAGCATGAATCCCATCTGGGGAATGGGGAATGGATTAGGTACAAAATATCATGGGATAAGTTACTTGTAAAGAAAGTTATGGGGCTAGTTGCTAAAGAAAGGTTATGTGTGACTTCCTGCCAGTGATGTATTAGGGAAGAAGGGAAGAATATCCCAAAAGATGAAGATGGTGGCTTTGATCACATGAGTTCTTGATTTTTCTGACTCCTTGGGGACGCTTCTACTTCCACTTAAGTTCTCTATTGCATGATCCCTGTTCTGCATTATCTCTGTGAGGCTATCAGAGATATGTGTTAATAGAAGTTTACTAGGTAATTAATCAATTAATAATTGATTAATTATTAATTTATTCAAATGATTAAGTAATTAATTAATAGGGGATGCAGTGGCTCAGTGGCTAAGACGCTGAGCTTGTTGATCAGATAGGTCGGCAGTTCAGCGGTTCGAATCCCTAGCAACCGCATAATCGAGTGAGCTCCAGTTACTTGTCCCAGCTTCTGCCAACCTAGCAGTTTGAAAGCACGTAAAAATGCAAGTAGAAAAATAGGGACCACTTTGGTGGGAAGGTAACAATATTCCGTGCGCCTTCGGCATTCAGTCATGTCAGCCACATGACCACGGAGACGTCTTTGGACAGCGCTGGCTCTTTGGCTTTGTAGCAGAGATAAGCACCACCCCCTAGAGCCAGAAATGACTAGCACATATGTGTGAGAGGAACCTTTACCTTTAGGTGATTAATAGTTCTGCCCTTAAGACTTATACACTGCTACCATATCTGGTAAAATTTGGTTTTATCACTCCAGAGCATTCTTTTTTTAAAAAAATTGACTTTGGAAACATGTCTATGCTCCTAAAAACAATTGATTTCCCCAGCAAAAGCTTTTGTGGCAGACAAACAAGTTGGAGTAAAATATGTTCAGTAGGGATAGACACAAAAATTGCTGGAAAGGAAAACCATTCTGTCTGACTGTAATAGGGCCAATTAAATATGGTAAGGCTGTTTTGGACTGCAAATGTGAATGGCTTCAGGACTTCTACTATGAAGCAGATGCACACATGCAACGTTGCCTTTAATTATCATCACTAACCTTTTCCAGACTGGATTGTTTATTCAAAGAAGAACAATCAGCATCTTAATCATTTTATGAAGAAGCATTGCAGTGCCTGATCTTTTGTACTTAATCGTCTATTTCTCTCTCTACGACTTATGAAATGCTTAATTAATCATTATGATTCAGGGTTTTTTTGAAAAAAAATTGCCCATGACAACAAGTGATATGCAGAGACATAAACAAACCCTTGAAAAGGCTTTCCAAAATTGAAGATAAGGCACAGACCAACAAATATTACCAAGTCAGGAACATATCAGGCTCCTTAAATATACATAGTAAATATTTATATTTAAGATGCATTTCTATATATCTCTAATGTAGAGGTTTCAGCTGAAAAAATTGTCATTACCAGACAAAATGAAAGATTATGCATAATCATGACTACATCTGTCCTTGTTCACTGTCATACCTGCTAGGTGTGAAAGACCAGATCCACACAGTTCAAATAAGCTGATTTATTGCTTATTGATATATTGCTAAAAGCCTTTGCACAGGAATCTTCTCAATTAACAGTCAGCACCTAGTTAAAGTCAGATAAGAGTCAACAGCACTCAAGGGAGTTTGGACTTAATTCCTTTCTGACTATGTAGGGATTCGAGGCTGGTCCCTCTTTTCAGTCTGCCCCCAGATTCCTTCTCCCAATGCTAGGAATGATCCTGATGATCCATGATTATTTTCTGTTAGAAAGAGATTTTACCAGGTTCATTTCCAAGCTGGGAATAAAAAATTCAGGCAGCTGTTTGAACCAGAGGTAAAGTTTATAACTGAGAGCGCAATGTTATTATCTTTAAAGCCCTTCCTGACTTAGGGCCAGGTTATCACCTTCTCCCAGTCTTCTATTCATCCAATTAGATATCCAGAAGGTTGGGCATGTTACAGGTCCCATCAGCTAAATAATGTCAGTTAGCGGGGACCAAGAGATGTGTCTTCTTTGCTGTAACCTCTGCCCTCTGAAACATTCTCCTTTCAGGATGATCCGAACCCTGCTGACTTTCTTTAAGACCATGAAGACTTGCTTGAGTTAAGGGTCCCAATAACAGAGTTGGAAGGGACCTTGAGGTCTTCTAGTCCAATCCCCTGCTTAGGCAGGAAACCCTATACCCTTTCAGACAAATGGTTATCCAATCTCTTCTTTAAAACTTCCAGTGTTGGAGTATTCACAACTTCTGGAGGCAAGTTGTTCCACTGATTAATTGTTCTGTCAGGAAATTTCTCCTTAATTCTAAGTTGCGTCTGTTAGGAATGTAAGTCACCTAACAGCTATTTGGGTTGGACAATATATAAACCAGGATAGACATTTTAATATTGCCTCTTTAAGAGAATCCTAAAAGTGTAATTGGGTGTGGTTTCTCAAACAGCCATAAGATGGAGCCAGAAACCTGGGTTGTCTTAGTCTTAGTCTCAGAAGTGAGTGAGTCTCTGTTTCCTTCTGTTGGAGAATATTGCCATTCCTCCTAATTGACTGATATTCCTGGATTTGATGTAAGTCTGATACTGAACTGTTTTTGACACTGGACTTTGTTATTGGATTATCCCTGGACTTTGTTATTGGATTATCCCTGGACTAAAAACTGATCTTACCTGTGAATGATTTTGGACTGTGTTTGAACTCTGCTTAAAAGTTTCCGGAAGTAAAAACCTACATTTACTGTACAGTGTAACTGTGTGCTGTGTATGTATTATTCAAACACTTTTCTCAAATACATCTCCCTGTATGCGCTCATTCTCCTAACGGGGAATTACCTCAACAGCGTCTCTCCTTAATTCGTTTTCACGCATTGTTTCTTGTCCTACCCTCAGGTGCTTTGGAGAATAGCTTGACTCCCTCTTCTTTGTGACAGCCTCTGAGATATTGGAACACTGCTAATATGTCACCCCAGTCCTTCTTTTCATCAAACTAGACATACCCAGTTCCAGCAACCCTTCTTTATATGTTTTAGCCTCCAGTCCCCTAATCCTCTTTGTTCTTCTTCTCTGTACTTTTTCTAGAGTCTCAACTTCTTTTTTACACCCTGGTAACCAAAACTGGATGCAGTATTCCAAATGTGGCCTTACCAAGGCATTATGAAGTAGCATTAACATTTCACATGATCTTGATTCTATCCCTCTGTTTATGCAACCTAAAACTGTATTGGCTTTTTTGGCAGCTGCAGCACACTGCTGGATCATATTTAAATGATTGTCCACTAGACTCCAAGATCCCTCTCACAGTTACTACTATTGAGCAAGGTACCACTATATACCATTTCTATTAACATTTATGGTTACAGTTCCATTTGGTGCTATATATAATTATTTTGCAATGTTTTACTTGTTTTATTTGTTTTCAATGTGTTTTATGTTCTGTGATGTATGCTGCTCAGAATCACTTATTAAGAGAGGTGGCTATAGAAATCAAATAAATAAACAGCCAAGTTACAATATGAACCCACCCATGGCTTGCCTTTCTGCATCCAATTACTCCTAAAGTCTATTGATGGTCCCAGTTCCCTTTTGAACTGGATCCCTAGTTTGTTCCTGGGAAAGATTTGATTGTTTGACAAAGTCAGTTCTAGATCCTTTATATCAGCCAAATTTGCCAATTTGCTGGTTTTCTATAGTAGCAAAATTTGGAATGAATATTAATAAAGCATCTACCAATCAAGGTCACTCACAAGACCTTATCAGAACTGGCATAGGGAAAGAAAAATGAATATTCATATTATCAAAAAGGAGTAGTGCTTATATTGGTATGTGACATGTGAAATGAACTATCAGATATTTTATTTGTCTTTTACTTTAACTATGTGAAAGACAAGTTTCCTTGTCATTTCCTTTCCCTTTCCTTGTTTAGTAATATATATGGAGTGCACTTGAAGTATAACATCTCTGTTTACTCTTCCCTTGCATTCTCAATTTTTTTCTGATATGGCTGCCGGTCAGAATGGCATCGTGAGAGAAAGGAGTCATGAATATTGTCTCCTGTGCATTTCTATACTGTGGAATTTAATAAGTATGTTCTAATATTTCCAAAGGTCAATTACAATCATATTACTCAAGCATCACTTTACTGTGTGATTAGAAAACCAGTTAGAAACAGAGCTAACAGGCATTTATTCAACAACCATGCAAAGTATGGCTGGTTGCCCAAATTAAAAAAAAAAGTTACAAAGGCAGGTTGCTGCTTATGTACTTAGCTATGATCTTCTGCAAACCTTCTTGAGATTAAGATTCATTAAAAACAGTAGGATGTGCATTTTCTGAAGAGCAAGATGAGGATCAGTTTAGCCCATAATCTAATACATTTCATCTTGGGACTAGGTCTGGAAAAGATGCAATAAGTATTTATATAAGTCAGGGGCTTAAATCTGGCCCACAGGGCCACTCTGGAAACAGCAAAGGACCAACATACAGTGCCTCTGCCAGTGAAAACAGGCTCCCAATCTCCATTTTCAGCTGAGATGGCCTCCCTCAACCCTCTGCCAGTGAAAACGGAGCTTGAGAGCGCCACATGTGGCCCTCCTGAGCTCCATTTTCGCTGGCAGAGGGTTGCAGGAGGTGTTCCTAGCTGAAAACGGAGATTGGGAGCCTGTTTTTGCTGGTGAAGCACTCGGGCCATGTGATGTCAGGCTGGCCATGCCCACCCTGGCCCCCTGAAGTCAAATAAAACCCTGATACATCCCTCAATGAAATCGAGTTTGACACCCCTGATGTAAGTGAATCTATACTATGACTTCCAAGCTGATTAGCCATAAGGGCAGGGTGGAAGCTTCCCTCTAAAATATGCAACTATTCTCCAATGTTAAAGGTGGAGATGCTCTTCAGTGTTTTGTGATTTGTCCAAATTCTTCAGTGTTTAGAGTGAAAAGGTGTAAAAAAACAAACCATGGAAGTACCTTGATCTTCTTGAAATTTCTTAAACTTCATACACAGTGAACATACACAGTGAAATGGTTGTAGTATTCCATTTCAAATGGTTCCACATATTCTTTTGTTTTTCTCCAAACTTCTGACATATCACCAGTTCTTCAGACGTTTTGAAAAATTAAAGCCAGTGTTTCTGAGATAAATTCTTCTAGTCCCTGCAGTATCCTAGGATATAATTCACTTGGCTCAAAAGGTATCAGTTAACATAGCAAACTGTTCTCTTACCAAACCTTTACTCATCCTGAATTGTGTTCCTCTCTTTTCCTCAAATATGTTAGAAAAAGCTTTCTCTCTTCTAATACCACTGTTACCTCACTGTAGCAGTCTTGATTAGAATCATGGGAGCAGGAAAGTAAATTAAAATGATTTTCTCCCCAGAAATAGCTAATTGAGGTGAGAATGCCATGATTTGCTATCAAAAAAATTGTTGTGGGAGGAGGCTTTAGATTTGTGTCCCCTGTTCTCCCTGCTCCCATCCCTCAAGGATGTCTGAAGACAAAAAAAATCTGACGATGATTGCTGCTTGAAAGAGAACAACTTCAATCATCAAGGCAGGTAGAATAGATGAGTGGACCCACCTTCAAGAACAAATGTGAACTGAATTATAAGAAAGTACCTTGTTTTTCCTTTATTGATATACCATGATAGGGAAAGATTATCATGTTACGAACTAAGCAAACACATTGGTTTTGAATCCTAATAGTTTTACTTCCACAGCAGGCTCGTAATCCTGCACTTCTGATTGGCCCGCAGTTAGCAGATTGTGATTGGTTGTCTCTGACTAATCTGATTGGCTGACAGCGGGTCGCCGCTGATTGGACGCTTCCAGCGCGGCAAACTTAAATCATTGGACATTGTGACAGCAGCCAGCTCTATAAAAGGAGCTGCTGCTGCCCAAGCGCCCCGTTCCTTTTCTGAAGTCACTAATAAAGAGTTGAGTCACTATTCGATGCCTCGTCTCCGTTCCTTGCGCCCACTCCTCCAGATCTAACATATCAGGTGGAAAGATTTCTTCTTTTCTATACAACTATCTGTCAATGATCCTAAATGTGTTTACTTTAAGAGAAAACCATTGACATCAACAGAGTTAGCATTGTAGTAAATTCTTGTAAGGATTCAACTTTCAAAACTCAGGAACTGATTTTAATAATGTGATTTATAGTCATCTTATATCCATTTATCTATTTACCTACCGTCCCTGTCCTATTGATTCTTTTTATTTTTCTTATATGTAACCATTTCATGTATTCATAACTATGTTTATACTTATACGTATTATCTTGTAAGTGATTGACAAATCAAATAAATAAATAAAATAAAATATTTCCTGCTATCTAGTTGTCTAATTTAGAATTCCTGTTTGCAAGACAGGGATAATCATACTCATTTAATTGTGCTGTGTGCTTAATAGCAGAGCATTTAAGAGCATTTGGGTGTCAAATTTGCTTCGTTTTCCCAGTGGACACAGCAACATCAACTCCGGATGCTTTCTGTCCATTAATTTCCCAGGAGGAATGAATGGTAGCTATAAAGAAAATAAGAAATATGTTAAAATTATGAAAACCTATCAGAAAATAACAAGATTGGGAATGTGAAGCTCATAAGAACTTAGAAAGCCATGAATGATAATGAAAATGGCTTCTATCAGTTACTTGTGACAATAACCAGAAAGATTAAAACAACCACAATCTCTCTTGCAGCAAAGAAATCCAAGAAAAAGATAACTTTTCATGAATATAAACATGTGGAACTCTGTATAATTTGCTACTTACTGTTATGTTTTGATCTTTTGTTAGCACTGAAATTAGAGGAAGACCTACCAGCTGACTTTCTAATCACTATTAAGTAATGATTCCAGTTTACCATCTAGCCTCCCTCTGCCCACATATGAGCACGTAAAATGTATTTAGGGGAAAGATTTCTGAGCTGGTAAAAATATACACTCAAACACAGATGTCAAATTAAGAGAAATGATTGAACATAGAGATGGAGTTACAAGAAGCTAAAGGAAAGACAGATCTCAAGAACAGTAAGATGAATCTCCTATCCAATTATAGAGGTTCATCCAGGTTGTTCAGCATATGATGATTTCTTTAAAGGGAATTATAAGGAATGGGGGAATGGAACTCATGAGGCGATCACTGTGGTGATATGGATATAGTACAATTTCAGGAACAAGGTTTTCACACATAAAATGTAGTAGATCTAACACTATAAAAATAGCACAAAGAGAAAGTGAGGTATTGACATCGCTCATTCCAAGAAAGGTAAAATACAAATTATAAAAGATTTCCAACATGTTTCTTGTAGACACAACTTTCTGGTAGGAATGTCTGCATGGTAGATTGCGAGGACATTATTTAATTGGATTTGTTAAAAGATAGCGCTTTTTTTTTTTTGTTCTCAGGCCATTCATTTGACATATTCACATATTTATGCTGCATTCATCATAGAGTTCATTATTTTCTCAAGCCTGTCCTAGGAATATTTCATAAGGGAAAAGAAAAGAATGGTACCATTTATTGATATGCTAGACTGCAAGTTGATAGCAAAATCATTAATGTGGATGCTGTTTCAGCAAGGGCTACAGGCTACAATTGTGAGAATAAATAAAATGCACAATGAGATAAAGCAGGTCACTCACCTCATCCAACCCTCTGGTAAAGAACAAGGACTAATTAAGATTCCAGATACAGGACATAGAATATTTCCTACTGTGGAGTTTCTTTTGACTATATTCCTACATTTTGAATAGCCACCTGATTCCCTTCCCGCCAGTGGTGGAATTCAAATTTTTTTTACTACCGGTTCTATGAGTGTGGTAGGTGGGTGTGGCTAGGTGGGCATGGCCAGGTGACTGGGGAGTCAAAAATATATTTTTTCTTTCGCAGAACCCTTCCCCCGTGCCCCATTTTTGGCCTAGTGGGCCTTAGGGAAGCCTCCTGGGAGCGAAAATGGGGTGCACAGCTCCCCCATGCCTCATTTTTGGCCTACTGGGCCTCAGGGAAGCCTCCTGGGCACTGAAAAAGAAGCATTTTGAAGTCTTCCAAGGTAAGTACAACAGCGGGGGGGATCAGCTGTGCCGTGCAATTTAGATTAGCTAGAAAGCAAGAAATCCGATGATTTCCTGCTTTCTAGCTAATCTAAATCACGGGCATAGCTGTTCATCGCTCAGCTGATAATCGGAAATACCGGTTTAGCCAAACCGGTAGCATTTTTTTTTACTACCAGTTTGCCCGAACCAGTAGCATTTTTTACTACTGGTTCGGGTGAACTGGGCTGAACCGGCAGCATTTCACCTCTACTTCCCACTCTGCCTTCCAACACACATTACCTATCCTTTTTGATATGTACAATTTTGTTTTTGTTTTTAAATCAAATATCATATTTAAAAGAAGAGAACAAATAACCTGAACTTCCAATAGCTACAAACCACATCTCTACCCAACAACCACAACCCAATCCAAAACCCAATCCACAAATAAACACAACCCAGACAAATATTGATATCCCAATCCTCATCAGAGAAGCTGTTGAGCGTGAACGGAAACGTCCAAACGCCATCTTATTTGGTCTAGAGGTCACCAATAACAATGATGACATCACAACTGGCCGAAACATCATCAGGGATTATCAAGCATCAACCATCTCCGCTGATGAAATACTTGACATTTCACGCATTGGCCGAGAGCTCAATAACAGTGACGGCTCTGTAGCCCCACGCCTGTGCAGAGTCATTTGCAAAAATGAAACAAGCAAACGTAAATTCATTTATACTATAAACTCACTCGCCAAAACCAACACCAACCATAAGAACCTCCGTTGCCGCCCTGACCTAACCATACAGCAACGTGCCCGCTCCCGTGTACTCCGCATTGAACTCAAAAACCGTCTAGACAATGGAGAGAAGGACCTGTACATTGACTACCATGCTGACTGTATCAAAAGTAAGCCACGCAACCCAATACTCAGCTTTTACCCTCAACCACAACCCTACCTCAACCGATCCACCATCACCCAAGACTAGGCACGCACGCCCCAACTACCTCAATTCCAACTACTGCCGGCCTTAAATGCAAACTACTCAATGCAAGAAGCCTCGTGAATAAAATACCTGAATTTCTCATCCTCCTAAATATGGCTAACTTTGACATTATATTTGTCTGTGAAACATGGCTCAATGCATCTCTCCCCGACTCCATTACCACAGTAAGAGACTATCATGTTTACCGATCAGATCGTGAAAATCGTCGAGGAGGTGGTGTTGCTATCTTCTATAAAAATCCTTACATCTAAAAATATCCAAGTTACCCAGGAGCTTGCTCTTCCTGAGACCATCATCTGTGAACTATCCTTAAATATCACAATTCGATTCTTACTATGTTACAGAGCACCTGATTATGACATCGAACATGTAAACAAGCTAAATACATTACTAACATGGGCTGCATCCTGCCCATACCCTTTTATCTTTCTTGGTGATTTCAATCTACCTCATATTGACTGGACCCTAAATGATTGTACAACTGAAATCATACACACAACCTTCTACAATGCTATTACAAATCTGGGACTGGAACAACTAGTAACCAACAACACTAGACTAAACAACTGCCTCGATCTCATCTTCTGCAATAGTTTGAATTTAATTTACGGAATACAAACTAAAGAACCCTTTTCCAGTAGTGACCACAATATGATTGACTTTTGTCTCAACATACGTCCACACAAAAATCACCACAATGATGTAATTCCCAATTGTAACTTCAAAAAAGGCAACTATGATCTTATACACAACGATCTCTCATCCCTTGATTGGCAATCTCTATTCACTGGGTGCAATACTGTTGAAGACCATTACAACATATTTTTACTTGAAGTCAAAAGAGTCATCAAACTATATGTACCAACAACAACTCCCAAAACAAAACAAAAAAGCAGATTACCCATATCAATAAGGAAACTTCAATCCAAAAAGAGATCACTCTGGCGGAAAAACAAATCTGGTCACGTTGCCAATTTCAAAAACCGATACAAAAATTTATGCCACCAGATAAAGACCGAATGCACCAATTATCACATTAAACAAGAGGAAAACCTTCTAAGCACTAATTCCACCCGTGCTTTTTACAATTTGTAAACAACAAACTAAAAGACTCAAGGTCCATCCCTCCCTTGATAGGACCTGATGGTAAAGACTGCAACGACACCATTAAAGCCAACATCTTTAACACATTCTTCGGCTCAGTATTTGTAAACAGCAATGGATCATGCCCAGTATTTCCTAGCCGTACCACAGATAACAACAATGATCTAATACATATCGATTTCACAGAAGACAATGTTGAAAAAGCACTACGCAACCTAAAACCATCTCTATCTATTGGACCGGATGGAATATGTGCCTACTTCTTAAGAAAGCTATCCACTGCCATAGCCAAACCTCTAAGAATAATCTTTGAAAAATCTTTCAGAACCAGCTCCTTGCCTAACCTATGGTCACAAGCCACAGTCATCCCCATCTTCAAAAAGGGAGACCCAAGCCTAGTTGAAAATTACAGGCCAATCTCCTTATGCTGCGTCACCTGTAAAGTCATGGAATCAATTATTAACCAATCCATCATCCTTCACTTAGAGACAAATAACCTACTCTCCAATAAACAATTTGGTTTCAGAAAAAAACTATCCTGCAATTTGGTTTCAGAAAAAAACTATCCTGCAACTCTTACACTGCAAAAACATATGGACGACACAACTCGACCAGGGCAAAGCAATAGACGCAATCTACATAGACTTCTGTAAAGCCTTTGATTCAGTGGTACACGACAAACTACTCCTAAAAATAAAATCCTATGGTATCTCTGGACAACTGAATAACTGGATAGAAGCATTCCTGTCAAACAGACAACAAATGGTCAAAATCGGGAGCGTACTATCAAATCCAGTACCTGTCAATAGTGGTGTTCCCCAAGGCAGTGTTCTAGGACCAACTCTCTTCATACTCTACATAAACGACCTCTGTGATCATATTAAGAGCAATTGCGTTCTCTTAGCTGATGATGTAAAGCTGTTCAATACCACAGACAATACTGCTACCCTACAAAAAGATCTTGACTATGTATCAGAGTGGTCAAACAAATGGCAACTTCAAATCTCAACAAATAAATGCTCTGTCTTACATATTGGCAAAAAAATCAGAAAATAAAATACAAGCTGAATAGTCAAGATCTTGTTGATGACTCAAGCTCTGTAAAGGACCTTGGAATACTCACCTCTAATGATCTAAGTGCTAGAGCCCACTGCAACTACATAGCCAAAAAGGCATTAAGAGTTGTTAACCTAATCCTACGTAGCTTTTTCTCTGGTAATATCACACTACTAACCAGAGCATACAAAACATTTGCTAGACCAATACTCGAATACAGTTCATCAGTCTGGAACCCACACTACGTATCTGATATTAGCACAATTGAGAAAGTCCAGAAATATTTCACAAGAAGAGTTCTCCACTCCTCTACTCGTTGTAGAATACCTTATGCCACCAGACTTGAAATTCTAGAACTTGAAAACCTTGAATTACGCCGTCTTCGGTCTGACTTAAGCATGGTATATAAAATCATACATTGCAATGTCCTACCTGTCAATGAATACTTCAGCTTCAACCATAACAACACAAGAGCACACAATAGATACAAACTCAAAGTAAACCGCACCAAACTTGATTGCAGGAAATACGACTTCAGCAATAGAGTGGTCAATGTCTGGAATACTCTACCCGACTCTGTAGTTTCTCCCCAAACCCCAAAAACTTTAACCTTAGACTGTCTACTATTGACCTCACCCCTTTCCTAAGAGGCCTGTAGGGGGCGTGCATAAGCGCACCAACGTGCCTACCGTCCCTGTCCTATTGTTTCTCTTATTCTTTTATTTTTCTTATATGTACCCATTTCATGTATTCACAACTATGTATACATTTATACTTATTATCTTGTAAACAATTGGCAAATCAAATAAATAAATAAATAAAATAAATAATTAAAACATGTATAAGTAAGGAAAGCCAAACTTTTTCCAAACAGGATTTAATTCTGATAGGCTAACTATTAGATGGTGAAGATGGGATTTAGAAAACTGATACTGTAAAAGAACCACAATATTAACTGTCTGATGAAACCACCAATTTAATTTATCGTCTAGCTACAACTAAGTAAGATATATTGAAGTATTTTTGTAGTGGCAGCTGAGCAGATCTAATCAGCTGTAATTTTCACATCATTTTTCTCTTGACAGAACTGAGGCTACTTACTAGGGACACAGTGGCTCATCTCAATGCAGTCACATCTTTCAATTGCACACGAGATTTTTAAGGAACAAACTTTAACAATTAAACAGTAACAACTCAAATGGAGTATTCATACATGCCCAATGTTTGTGGGAACAACCTGGTCTTCAAGGGTCTCTTAAAGCAGAGGTCTCCAACCCTAGCAACTTTAAGACTTGTGGACTTCAACTCCCAGCTTTGCTGGCTGAGGAATTCTGGGAGTTGAAGTCCACAAGTCTTAAAGTTGCCAAGATTGGAGATCCCTGTCATAAAGGGTAGCAGTCTCAATGTCTTTTTAAAAAGCCACTGCAAAATATATATTTACCTATATAATCATCATTCTCCACCTAACAAATCAATAAACAGAAGCCTGCCTGTCTGTTTGCCTGCTTGCTTGCTTTCCTCCCAAAACCGCCTGTCTCAAGAATATCTTTTTTCTTTTATATCTTACCTATATTATGAGAAACTTTATTGATATCTTTCTTTCTGTATTGAATTAGTGCACAGATTAACTGGTTTGGCTTCTTTGGGACAATTTAATTAAGAGACCATTAATTTAGAACTTCTTCTTGACAAGTCTCTATCTTTTTTGCAACTTCAAGGACATGGAAATGTAGATCATATCAAGGTCATGGCTCAGGGCAGGTCACTTCTTCTGGTCTGACTTTGAAATAACTTATTTAGATTTGCAGAAAAGAACTTTAATTTCTTCTACACCAATAATTCACTTTACAACCCATTCAGCAGTGCTGAAAAAAAAAAAGGTTATAGAGCAAGGCAACTCCAGTCAGCAGAATGAACAGAAGGTTCCCTAAAGGCAGCAGAGTTTAACATAATTTGAAAGATGTGAAATAGCTCATATGGTCATAGAAAAGCAGTCATATATTTGTAAGTGATACGATAAGACCACATGAGACCAAGGACTTCCGGTTTGAAGGGCTTCGGCGACAGACAGAAATCCGCGATTGTGCGCGGTTTCTGTCTGGGCTCGCCGCTAGAGCACTCCGAGCCAGCTGGTTTTGGGGCTAAGCCACCCCGTAGAGGTGGTGAAGAGGGGGGGAGACTGCCAGCAGGGTTGAGGAGAGCTGCATCTCTCCTCCTCAGCTGGCCATTACTCCCTTTCCCGAAGGCGGTTGCAGCGGTGGTCAGAAATGGCCACCACAAAGGAGAACTCGACCGGAAAAGAATGTGCAGGAGGAAGATAAGAAGTGAAAGTTTTGGCTGACCGGGTTAAATTGTAAAAGCAACAACTAAGGTACCCTGGAATTTAAACTTACAAAAAATGACATCGCTCCCAAAGAAGAGTTGGAAGCAGCGAAGGAAAGTGAAAAGGGAAAGGTTTGGCTTTTTTCTTCTTCTCTCTCCTTCCCTATACTGACAACTAAGAGACTTAAATAAGAAATCAGAAAAATCCGCTTTGACATCAATAGGCAATTAAGCTGAAAATAAAACAAAATGCCAAAGGGATAATAAAGATTTCTGGACATTAAATTTTTTCTTTTTCATAGGCAGGAAGGGAGAGAAAAAGAATAAGGGCAGGATCTGGAAGAGGGAGGAGACTGCCTGAATTAAAAAGAATCTACAGTAAAACTTCAACAAGACTTTTAAAAGATACATTTTAACTGAAACTTTGCAACTAAATAGTAACCCCAGGAAGAGAAAGCGAAAAAAAAAAGAGCAAAAAAGAAACAGCTTCCGTGTATTTGGATTATTTGGTGATCTTTGGATTTTTGGTTATTATATTTGAATGACTAAAATCAATTGGGTGGTTGTTTAAAAATTTATACAATGGCACCACTTCTGGATGAATTGAAAATGGAACTTAAAAAATACAAAGAAGATGCACAAGAAGGGAAGGGTTCTTTTGGCTTCGTTTTTCAATTCTTAGAAATGGAGATTTGGAACTATGAGAAACAACAAGAAACGACTGCAAAACAAGAAGACTGGGACAAAGAAGAAGCCATCTTTAATGAACAAGTAATTTTATGTGGGGAAGAAAAAGGAAAGGGGGGAAAGAGAATGGAGAATTTAAGACTTAAAAAAAACAACCAAAGAAAAGAAAAATAATTCGAAAAATAAGTATAATACTGGAAAGCAACAGAAAAGGGGAATACAGAAGAGAGAAATAGAGGCAGAGAGACAAGAGGGTAAAAAGGGGAGAGAGAAGAAGAGAGGGAAGAAGGAAAGGAAAAGAAGTTACAAAGGACCGGAGCAAGATATAGAGAAACAGGACCTATTTAGAGATAATGCGTGAAAATCTAACTGAAAAAGGGATTCTGTAAAGGCACATAAGATTGTATTGTTATATTAGTAATAGAAATAACTTTAGAAAATTGGAAACAACGTATGATTAAAATGAGGGATAAAATAGTTAGTGTAATTTAGTGAAATGTTTGTGAATAAAATAAGTGAAATAAAATAAATGAGAAAATTGAATTAGTAAGGAACGGGAACATTTTAATTAGTTAATGTTTTATAAAATATAAGTGAAGGGGGGGAATTAACTATGGAAAGCTTATAATTGTTCCCATAGAAGTATGATATTTAATTGAAAAGTAATGTTAAAGATGTTAAGACTTTAATGAATATTAATATTAATGATAGAATTGAATTGGAATGGAATGTTGTTTTAATTATATATATTTATAAATATTTTCTTTTTTTAAGAATACAGTGTGTATTTTAAGAATGTACCAAGCAGAATCCGAATGGAAGTTTTGTATTATACTGAATGTTACAACTTTAGGGAAAAGATATAAAGGCGTCATACTCCAATCAGTAACTACAGGAGAAATGTTGTTTAATGAGAAAAGATAATAGATAATTGAAACAGGACAGACAAAAAATATAAATACAATGATTTGAATTGAGATGAGATAATTAAAATAAAATTGAGAAAATTAAAAGAGGGGAGAAGCTATGCAGAAAATGTAAAATAGTAATAAGATATGGAATAGAATATAAAAATGAGCATGAACCTGAATTTGTTTCTGTACGAAGAAATGCAACCTGGGATTACGCTACTTTCAAAAAAGATGTTTTATTTGTATTTTTCTTCTCTTTGTGAAAACTCAAATAAAATTTACAAAAAAAAAAAAAAAAAAAAAGACCACATGAGACCATTACATTCAGAATCAAGTTATGTAACTGCTCATCTGTCCATTCCAAATTGAAGGATTTTTAGGATTTGGTTAAGTAGTTGAATTTCTGTTCATTTATCTTCATAAAAGCTGTAATTGGATATTAATCCCTCTGTGGGTATTTTCCTGTGATACAAATGTAAAGATTTTCTGGAAATCAACCACCCTCACTTTATTATCCAGGACGAGACAATAGGGAAATGGAACTTAACCAAATAGATCAGAAGTCCACTAGAAAGAGAAGGAACTGAACAACTGGAAGAGGTAAAATTGAAAAGAATAGGAGATATGCTTTACAATAATCCCAGGATTGGAAGATTCAAATAATAAGGTAAAGCCTGAAAATAGGAACTGCAACTGACCAATTTATCCCTCTAGAAGTTAAAGACGGTCTGTATAGGAGAGACAATGTATGTATATAGTGCTTTATCCACAATTCTAATAAACTATTGACTGAACTGAATAGAATTCTAGCTAGGCAATGTACAGCAAATGTATTTAGCTATAGAAACATATATATATATATATATATATATATATATATATATATATATATATATATATATATATACATACATACATACATACATACATACATACATACATATACGTGTATGGTATTCAGCTTTGTTCGGGTATTTTCCCACATCATTGTAGTTGTGCTTTTAAAGTTAAAGTCTGACTCACAGATGAACACAATACAGAAGCCTGATGATGGCAGATGAGATTCTGCCGAAACGTTGCTACAACTTTAAAAGCACAACTACAATGATGTGGGAAAATACCCGAACAAAGCTGAATACCATACATATACATATACATATACATATACATATACATATACATATACATATACATATACATATACATATACATATACATATATATACTGTGTTTCTCATAAAATAAGGCCGGGTCTTATATTTTTTTGAGCCCCGAAAAAACGGCTAGGCCGTCTTTTCGGGAGTGATTTAATTCCCCCCCGCTTGCATCCTCATCTAGAGCGCCCCGCGGGCAGCCTCGCCACCAGCCTCTCCTAACGGGTGATCATGGCGAAGCGCAGAGAGCTCCCTACTCCCACCAAACACCTTTGCTGCAGTCCCAAGACCTTTGGCATCTGCCGCTGTTGCTTTCCCTTCTGCCCATTCCTCTGCCACTTTTGGAGCTGCCGCTTCCGTGTTTGGAGTGCCGCTGCCATTTGGAGTGCCACCACCATTTGGAGCACCACCATCAGGTTTGGAGCTGCCACTTCCGCATTTGGAGCTGCTGCCGTGTTTGGAGTGGCGGCGGCGCTCCAAATGGCGGTGGTGCTTCAAACAGCGGCAGTGCTCCAAACGTGGAAGCAGCAGCTCCAAACGCGGCGGCAGCTCCAAATGCGGACATGGCAACTGCAAACAGCGGCAGTGCTCCAAACAGTGGTGGGGTTCCAAATGCGGAAGCGGCAGCTCCAAATGCGGCGGCAGCTCCAAATGCAGAAGCGGCAGATCCAAACAGCAGCAGTGCTCCAAACAGCAGCAGTGCTCCAAACAGCGGCAGCGCTCCAAACGTGGAAGTGGCAGCTCCAAACGCAGCGGCAGCTCCAAATGCAGAAGCGGCAGCTCCAAATGCGGCGGCAGCTCCAAATGCGGAAGCGGCAGCTCCAAACAGCAGCGGTGCTCCAAACAGCAGTGGTGCTCCAAATGTGGAAGTGGCAGCTCCAAATGCAGTGGCCGCATGGGCAGAAGGGAAATCAACAGCGGCGGGCGCTGAAGGTCTTGGGTCTGCCACAAAGGTGCTTGGCAGGAGTATGGAGCTCTCCGCGCTCTGCCATGATCGCCCATTAGGAGCAGCTGGTGGCGAAGAATTGCTGCCCATGGGGCACTCCTAACGGCAAGTCCCCCCGCCCTTCCCCCCATTTTCAATGTTTTAAAATAGGCCTAAATTTGGGGGGACGGACTTAATTTGATTTTATGCCTAGAAAACATGCTGGGTCTTCCTATTGGGGGAAGTCGTATTGTTGGAGAAACACGGTATATATATGTGGATCTTTGGTTATTCGGGTTTTCTCCCACGTAATATTGGAAGTATCTTGGCAACGTTTCGACGAAATCTCATTCGTCATCTTCAGGCTTGTGTCTTCAACTTTGTAATGTGTATATATATATATATATATATATATATATATATATATATATATATATATATATATATATATATATATATATATATATATGTATGGTGTTCGGCTTGGTTCGGGTATTTTCCCACATCATTGTAGTTGTTCTTTTAAAGTTGTAGCAACGTTTCAGCAGAATCTCATCTGCCATCATCAGGCTTCTGTATTGTGTCCGTCTGTGAGTCAGACTTTTACAGTGGTTTCAGATTTGAATTTGGGGCAGCCTATTGCTGTGCCAGAATGGTTTTTTCTTCATCCTGATTGGTTGGGAGTCTTGGTCTGTGTTTATTGGTCTCGGAGTTTGCTGTGTTCTGCTTGATTGGTGTCTCTAATATCTTCTGTCTGTTTTTTGGCTCTTTTTGTATCTTGATTGGCTGGCAGCATTGTGTTGCTTTAATGGAGGCCTTTAGTGCAGCTTGGCTTCGGGTAAATGGACTAAAGCTGCACTAAAGGCCTCCATTAAAGCAACACAATGCTGCCAGCCAATCAAGATACAAAAAGAGCCAAAAAACAGACAGAAGATATTAGAGACACCAATCAAGCAGAACACAGCAAACTCCGAGACCAATAAACACAGACCAAGACTCCCAACCAAACAGGATGAAGAAAAAACCATTCTGGCACAGCAATAGGCTGCCCCAAATTCAAATCTGAAACCACTGTAAAAGTCTGACTCACAGACGGACACAATACAGAAGCCTGATGATGGCAGATGAGATTCTGCTGAAACGTTGCTACAACTTTAAAAGAACAACTACAATGACGTGGGAAAATACCCAACCAAGCCAACACCATACATGTAGTACCGCGAAAACTTAAGAAAACATATATATATATATATATATATATATATATATATATATATATATATATATATATATATATATATATATATATTATGTATATATTCTTACGTTTTCATGGGTACTTACATGTATGGCATTCAGCTTAGTTCGGGTATTTTCCACGTCATTGTAGTTGTGCTTTTAAAGTTGTAGCAACATTTCGGCAGAATCTCATCTGCCATCATCAGGCTTGTATAGTGCTCATCTGTGAGTCAGACTTTTATAGTGGTTTCAGATTTAAATTTGGGGCAGCCTATTGCTTACTTCTAAGCCTACTTCTGGCACAGCAATAGGCTGCCCCAAGTTTAAATCTGAAACCACTATAAAAGTCTGACTCACAGATGAACACTATACAGAAGCCTGATGATGGCAGATGAGATTCTGCCAAACGTTGCTACAACTTTAAAAGCACAACTACAATGACGTGGAAAATACCCGAACTAAGCTGAATGCCATACATGTAAGTAGCCGCGAAAACTTAAGAAAACAAATATCAAACCTCTACGGGGAGGAAATAAACAGCCAGATCAAAACCTACGAGAAACTGGAAATTAAAAGAGCAGGAATACTATGTGATCTCCAATTCTGGCACAGCAATAGGCTGCCCCAAATTTAAATCTGAAACCACAGATCTTGATGTACCTATATTCATCATAATGAATCCCTAAAATAATCCAATAAAAATATCCAGAACATCTCAAATCAGATTAATAAATAAATGTTGGAAGGGATGGAGGAGACAGTCAAAGAGACACTGAATAGAATAGAATAGAATTCTTTATTGGCCAAGGGTGATTGGACACACAAGGAATTTGTCTTGGTGCAAATGGTCTCAGTATACATAAAAGAAAAGATACATTCGTCAAGAGTCAAGAATCATCAGGTACAACACTTAATGATAGTCATAGGGTACAATAAGCAATCACAGGATCTACATTTCAAATGGAACCACTAAATGTTGTCTCTGTTGACGTTGTCCTGTGGATCAGTATTTCCTTGGATATCCAAATGGTGCTAACCTTTTGCAAGCTGTGAAAGATCTGGATGTTCACACAGGCATTTGAGTCAGCAGCTTAAGTGAGCCTTATTGGCTGATTGATTTGTTTAGCGACTAAGGAGGATGGGTTTTCAATACCTGGCATATGTTAAAAAATAGTTGTCATGTTGATTTCTTTAAACTATGTTATTTGTTGTTTTAATCTTTATGCATGCCCCTTACAGACCTCTTAGGAATGGGGTGAGGTCAATAGTGGTTAGTTTGAGGTTAAAGGAGTGGGGGTTAGAGTCAGGTAGTGCATTCCAGGCATTGACCACTTTGTTGCTGAAGTCATACTTTCTGCAATCAAGTTTACGTTGAGTTTGTATCTGTTGTGTGCTCTTGTATTGTTGCAGTTGAAGCTAAAGTAGTCATTGACTTGGTAGGACATTGTAGCAGATAATTTTGTGTACTACACTTAAGTCCATCTGTACGCAGCGTAGTTCTAGGTTGTCCAAGCCCAAAATTTCAAGTCTGTTGATATGGGGTATTCTGTTGCGAACAGAGGAGTGTAGTACTCTTCTTGTGAAATACTTCTGGACTCACTCAATTGTATTAATGTCTGATATACAGTGCGGATTCCAGACAGATGAGCTGTATTCGACTATTGCTCTAGCAAAGGTTTTGTATGCCCTTGTTAGCAATTCAATATTACTGGAGGAGAAGCTTCGTAAGATTAGATTTACAACTCTTAATGCCTTTTTGGCAATGCTCTTACAATGAGCTCTGGTGCTTAGGTTGTCTGATATGAGTACTTCAAGGTCCTTGACAGAGTGAGGGTCGTCAACAAGGTCATATCTGCCCAGCTTGTATTTAGTATACTGATATTTTTTTTACCAATGTGTACGACAAGAGTTGGTCGAGATTCGGAGTTACCAATTGTTTGACCATTCAGACACATCTTGCTGCTGTTCCCAATTGGCCAACGGTGATCATCTCTGATGGTAGCTTCAGTCTGCCAAACATTAGGGTTTGATTTGCTAATCTTTTTAGATAGATACTATGTCTGGGATGTGCCTGAATTGAGGATGGAAGACTTTAGGATTAATTCTCTCCTTCAGTTTCACTCCCTGCTCCTCTCCATTCCTTAGCCTTACAAGAGTCTAACTGGGTGAGCAAATAATGCAAAATTTGCACATCTATGCCTCAGTTGTTGTTTATACTCTTGTTCATTATGAGTACAAGGAAATGAATGTTTTCTCCCTTGTTTGACTTTTGATTAAATCCCTAACCTGTTATTAATTTGGCTGGTTTCTTCACTCACTAAACAGCTTTTGGGAAAGACACTATATTGTGACAACTAATTAAGTATTCCTACTTCCCTGGAAAAGGTGACTTTGATTCGACATTGGCCTCTTCTGTACACAGTCAACAGCAAACTGGTTTAACAAATACTGACTTGCTTTTCATGAAAGTCACCTATTTTCTCACTCTGGGCTGATCTTTGATGTGCAAATATGCACAATAATATAAGCTCTCACAATAGTGGAGTCACCTCAAGCTATGAGTAAGTGAGGGGGATCATAGAACAATTTATTTTAAAACATTTTAACCTTGCTCTGTAGCCAAGAAACACTCCAGGAACAGATTGACAAAGACCTAAAGTTGTTCCTTGTTGCCAGTTGGCTTTGAGTTCAAATTGAAATTCTGTTTTTTAAAACCCTTTATAGAACAGCAAAGCATAGGTCAGACAATGTTTTTTAGCTTTCTCTGAGTTTTGACCATTTTTTTCCTAGCTGAAGGATAATTAATGTTCAGTAGTTAGTCCATATGGCACTATTATCACCATCCATTTTCTTAATGTAGCCTTCAAGAATTCTATCATACCCCTTTAAAAAAATACACCCTGGAGACATATGTTATTTATAACACAATCGAGGACAGTTTTGGCATATCCCAAAGCTGGTAAAAAAAGAGTAGAAAATAATACAGTGTTTAGGTTTAAGATTTGCTTATTTAAAGATAATCAGCATCCAATCATTATTGGGTATAGTGAAATTCACTTTATCTGAATATAACCCTGATTCAGTCTTCTATAAACAATAGAGCAAAGGTGTTAAGTCCCTTGTATTTTTAAATATTCAAATAGCAGTTGCAGATTTTAATCTTAAACACACATAATAGGTCCCATGAAAAATCACTATGTTTAGGTGAACATGCTCTGGTAAAAATCAACCTTAAGGCTGATTAACATACACTTTATATACCATGCTTATTTGCATACTGGATAATAATTGTGCTATCATATCTGTTCATGCTGATTACATTTACATGTTTCCTGCCCATTTACTTTGGGGAGAGGGTACAGTTTTGCTTCTAGCATTTCACATCATGTCTCTGAAATTATCCCCGTTTTATTATGTGATATCATACCATTATGTTACTGATTGTATTTCAGGTATATTGCTCCAAGACAGAGGTCCCCAAACTTGGCAACTTTAAGACTTGTGGACTTTAACTCCCAGAATAGAAGTCCACAAGTCTTAAAGTTGCCAAGTTTGGGGACCCCTGCTCCAAGATCTTGGATTGTTAGGCTGGATGGCTGAGCTGTGAAATAACCCATGCAACCATTTAGTGCAATATCCATAACTTGGTAAATAGGAATGGACCTATGTAAATTAAACTGAAACATAATAATTAGTGTATCAGATTTCAATGGCTCATTAATCTTTGCTATGGTGAAAATTAAATGAGCTTGAAAGTAAAGCTAAAATTAACAAGCCTTCCGAAATACAGATCAGTTTTGAAATATAAATTCAAATAATTCAATTTAACTATGTATTTTGCAGGTTAGACTCAAATGTTGCAAGATATAATGAATTCATACAGATTAGTCAGACCAGGATTGTGAGCCTGAAATAGGCCAGCTATCTTAGAATTTTGTAACAATTCCCCAACACTAGACATGGCAAACAAGCCAACATACATTCCTCCAGAGATGAGAGTAACCCAATCCCTATTAGGATTTTTAGTTTTTTACAGAAATAACATATGTGGGATATAGTATTTTATATTTTGATAGTTCTAAGTTTTAACCCAATTACTATATATGGGACATAAGCAGCTCTGAATCACTTGGGTTAGCATGTAAGCATGAGAAGGCAGTCCTCATTTAGCAACCAAAGTGGGACCTGCAACTCTGCTACTAAGGGCCACAGAAGCTAAGCAGAAAATCACATGACTACAAAGGGCATACAACCTCACTTCCCTTTCAGTTTTTAAACAAAACCCTACAATTAATCACATGACTATGACTTAAGATTTTACTTCCATTTCCACTATTAACTCTGCTTATTGCAAACATCTTGCAAATAATTTCAAGATGCTGCAACAGTCATAAATGTGGGGACTGGTCACAAAACTTTCTTGTATCTCATCATATCTTCAAAGGACTATTTGTAAAATAAATAAATAAGAACGAAAGCAAAAGGTCTGAAAGTATTTGCAGAAGATGATTGTTAAAGTGTTCTTTATCACTTAACAATCTGCCACCTAAGTCTATTATCATAGGAATTCAGGATACCATTCTGTGTACTTTAACATAACTATGATATCTTATACTTCATAAGGTAAATGTGCTGTTGTACTTTTACATGTGATTTTGCTCATTCCCCCAGATGGCCTTTGGTAAAGCCCCATTGTTTCTTCAAGCACTTGGCTCCACAAACTCATATTTCTCTAGTAATCAAAAACGTGCCCTTCCTGCACTAAGTTCTCTCTGATTAGCCTTGATTAGCTGCTAGGTGCCTTACAACTTCAGCAAAGCCTGATTGAGAAATATTATTTCTTCCTTCTGTTCTTCAGTATTTTCTTCCTTTTATCTGGACTGAAAAGTGAAACTGATGTGCATTTCACTGATGAAGAATCAAATCACGGCTTAGGTTAAAAACTATATCAAAGGGCCTGTGAGAGACTGTGCTACACTGGAATTTGATTTAACTTTTTCTCCAGAACTGCCATCAGTCTGCTTCTATTGGTTTCTATGATGCATTCTGTTTACCTATCTGATCATTATAATAGATATTACAAAATAACAGAGTTGGAAAGGAATTTGGAGGTCTTCTATCCCTCCACAAGCAGGAAACCCTATCTCCAGTGTTGGAGCATTCACAACTTCTGGAGGCAAGTTGTTCTAGTGATTATTTGTTCTAACTGTCAGGAAACGTATCCTTAATTTTAGGTTGCCTCTCTCCTTGATTAGTTTCCATCCAGTGCTTCTTGTCCTGCCTTCAGGTTGCTTTGGAGAATAGGTTGAACTTGATCCCTTTTTGGTTTTTGGCAGCCCTTAGATATCGGAACACTGCTATCATATCACCCTTAATCCCTCTGTTAATTACACTAGACATACCCAATTCTGATAACCATTTTTCATATGTTTTAGCCAGAGGTGGTATTCAGCAGGTTCTGACCAGTTCTGGAGAACCAGTAGTGGAAATTTTGAGTAGTTCGGAGAACCGGCAAATACCACTCTGACTGGAGATTTTACAATATCCTTCCCCTGCCTCACCCACCAAGCCATGCCCACAGAACGGGTAGTAAAAATTGTTTGAATCCTACCACTAGTTTTAGCCTTCAGTTATGGCGACCAAAACTTTACCAATATTAGGCTCTTGGTTTGAACTCCAAGCTTGGCAATGTGGATGCAAACGTTACATCACCATTCAGGGAGATATTGTCAGTGCACTTTGAATTGTGGATTGAGATGTATCATTATTTGATTTGTGTGATTATCTGGAAGCTTCCCTGCTAAACCAGAGCTATTTTTTCCCCTAATATAGTAGTATTGGACTAAGCACTGAAGATACAGAGCTATTTTTTCCCCTAATACAGTATTATCTCCTTGAACCAAGCATTGATACACCCGATATATCACAACCCAACTGCATTTGCAAGCTTCCCTTTCACCATATTTTTCTAGTGCCTGTTTCTTTTAATAATGGTGCACATGGAAGTGTAAAACTGAACGTTTCTAAATTTTCCACAGGCATGATTTGTAAAGGCTACAAACAGAATAGGGAACTGTTAGTGTTTGGGGATTAACCCCTAGCAGAGTATTGCAGCAGTAGTCAAGCCAGGCAGCCAAACGAAAGCGGAAGGGCCCCAGAGTATACACACACTGAACACAAACACTTCTTTGTAGTTTAAATAGTTTTTAATCCATTTAGAGTTTAAAGCATTGTCATTCAGTCCATTAAGTCATTCACAGTATTTCCATCCAGTAAGACTCACTAGTATAGTCCAAGTTAAGAGTCCTTGCAATATCTTTATCAGCCGATAAAGATATCTTCTCCTCTCCGGTGCCTCTCTCCAGAGGAACAAACGCTGGATATTCAGCAAGAAGTTCAAACAGTAGAACAGTAGAATTACGCGAGTAAATCAGCAAACAGTAGCAGACAGGAACATCTCAGTCACAGGCACAGTCACAGTAACACAGAGGCAGTCGCAGTAAGACACAGTTAGTCGCAGTAAGCTTTCCAGCTTCTAATGCTTCCTTATATTGTAACTTCTAACCGCACCCTTAATCGGCTAATTGCCTGCAGCATTGTGCTTAAAGTGATAAGCACTTAAACCATGATATCTAAGTTTTATATATTTATTCACCCAAACCATATTTGGTATCAATGTTATACCTAACAGGAACAATATCTGTCAGGAAGAAAAGGAAGCCAAAGGTCATCATCCAGCAATCTTTCATTTCAGGTTCATTTTCTTTCAAATGAAAATAACTAACATCTTCAGGGTTTATCGAAATGAAGTCATCAGTGATGCAGATTGTTTTTAATTAACTGGGACACCAAGAAAGCCCAGAGGGGTACAGTTAATCTTTGCAGTAATGATGTTCTGTTGTATGGATGGTCAACTGCAAAAATTTAGAATTTCTGTATCTTTAAATGTTGGTGAGGGGAGGAAATGTCAACATGTACAGTCAGTGTTTGTTGGGTCAGTTCTGCATAACTGCATAATTTTAACTAAATGCAGTTGACTAAATGCAGTTTCTGACTTGAACCGTGGAATAATTATCCTGAACCTATCTATTTGTGACCAGGTATCCGATCTTCAAAGTACACCAAACAAGGAAATCAAAGTTATGAATGCTAATACTACCTTTATAATAAAGTTACGGTAACTGAATCTTGCAAGTCTGAGTACACTTTCCCCATTCCTACCTTTATCTTTGTAAAACCTAGGGAGGGTCCTTGTCTGAGATGCCTTTTCAAATTACATTTCTGTCCAGACTCAAATTTCTTTTATCTGACCATTGTCATAGTTGAAGTTCTTCCTTCTGTTCCTCAGGTTTATTCCTTCTTCCCATTATACCAGTAAAATCCTAACATTGGTTATTTCCAATCCCATTTTACTGTTTATCTAGTTACTGCTCATTAGTACTCACACTAAGTTGATTCATTATATAATTAATCTTTTATTATTGTAGTTCAGCTGATTATTTATTCAGCTCTTTATCATGATCTCCAATTCTATTTGTACATCTCTGCCTTTTTTCAACAGATAGAATGATGGCTATTACCCCAATTCTGAAGCACCAATGTGATCTGTTCAAAGTTATTTGAACTTCCTACAAAGATAAAAAGGAGGAAATCATTTGCACTTGAAACCACCTAACTGTTCTTTTTTTAAAAAAACAAACAAACATTTAAATAGGCTTTCATCAACTGATTGAATCAGTTGGATTATTGCAATGTACATGGGGCTGTTTTTGAAAACAGTCCAGAAATTTCATCAGGTTCAAAATGGAGTAGCTATTGCTTATAGGAACCTGCCAGTAGAAACAAATTATGTCAGTACTTCACCATCTTCCTGGCTGCCAGTCCATTTCCAAGCTCAATTTAAAGAGCTGGTTTTAAAGCATCCAATGACTTGAAGCTAAGTTATGTGGAAAAGCACTTTCTACCATACATACCTAGCCAGATCTCAGGAACTGCTATTCAGAACCTCCTTCAATTTCCCTAGTCAAAGAAGCTGAGGGCCTTTTCTTTGATGGCAATCCATTTACAGAATATTCTTTCAAAAAAAGCTCACCTAGGACCTACATTAGCATAATTTTGGCACCAGGTGAAGACTTTTAATATTAAGTCTTCTGGATAATATTTAATCATATTTATATTCAATATTTTAATCATATTTATATTAGATATATTTTTACCATCTTGCTGTTGCCTAATTTCTGTGGTGGTTTTATTTTCTATTTTATTTATTTAATTATATTATTAATATTAATAATAAAATATTAATTATTGTGCATGCTTTAAACTGGGAGTTTGGCAATTTGAGCAGGTTCATGTAAAAAAAACTAAATTAAAAAAAATAAATAAGAGTAGAGCAAATCTATGTTTAAAATATTTTGTGCAATCTTCATTCCTTCATCTTAGAAAAGTTTGTCTTAATGTAAAATCTTATTAAAATCTAAAAGAGGTGGGAGTAGTTTAACCAATTTTTTTTAAAAAAAATCAAAAGCTAATAAGCAAAAGATTTATTTTTCTTGGAACTCCAAATGTACAACTTCACATTGCTTCATTATTATTTCTCACGTAATTTAGGAAGCAAAGATTAAGCTATCCCTATTTCAATTATCCCTCACATTGATTCCTCAAACATAAACCAAGATGACAGCTTTCTTACAAAATCTAGATTAATATTCCTGAGGGAAGGCTACTGAATCATACCAGAGGGTTCTATACTTCTTTCAATTGTGTTATGTCAATTATACAGTTAACACAGTCATCTCTCTGCTACTGCATTGTAGTTAAGCTGTATATCCACTGATCCTGTACTGCCTTCACAGAGATAGGGATAATCGTGTCCTTTCCTCTGAAGATAAAAAACTCATTCTGTGTCACTTGCAGCAGGGAAATTGTTTTGAAACCTATAGCTCCGTTTCCACTCAGCAGATAAAGAAGTTTTGAATTATGTGTCGTATTTCATACAGAACTCATTCCTGTCAGCAACCCTCCCATATTTCCGTAAGGGCCTAAAGACGTGACTGTGCCAGTTGGCTTGGGGCTCCAGTGAATAGGGATCAGCACAATGGGGGTGGTTGATTATGTAATAACAGACAACACCTCCCACCTCCCCCCATGTTCCCCATGTGTCTTTGGCTGTAAGATTCAATTTTAACATTTTATGTTTTAATTAAGATGAAACCGTAAGCTGCCCAGAATTACCTTATGGTAAGATGGATGGCCAGCAAATTTTATTTATAAACAAGCAAATGTACACGCAGTGTAAAAAGCACTATTATCTTACACAGCTTTCTGCATCTTACTATTTTATGCAGCCCCTAAATCAGTGCTTCTCACCCTTCGTAGGATGAGATGTGTAGGCTTCAACTCCCAGAATGCTGGCTGGGGAATTCTGAGAGTTGAAGTCCATACATCTTTCTTTCTTTCTTTCTTTCTTTCTTTCTTTCTTTCTTTCTTTCTTTCTTTCTTTCTTTCTTTCTTTCTTTCTTTGTCAAACATGTACAAAATAATAAGTATAGGTGTGAACATAAACATGAACAAAGGAAGTAAATACAGATGAATGGAGACAGTAAGACAGGGACGGTAGGCACGCTGGTGCGCTTATGCACGCCCCCTTTAAGGACCTCTTAAGAATGGGGTGAGGTCCATGGTAGACAGTTTGAGATTGAAGCTGTGAGGGTTTGAGGTAGAGCGTTCCAGGCATTGACCACTCTATTACTGAAGTCATATTTTCTGCAACTGAGTTTGAAGCTTACCTTGAGTTTACCTTGAGTTTGTATTGATTGTTTGCCCGTGTATTATTGTGGTTGAAGCTGAAGAAGTCGTTGACAGGCAAGACATTATAGCCGACAATTTTGTGTACTAAGCTTAGAACGGACTGCAGGCGGCACAGTTCCAGATTGTCCAAGCCCAACATTTCAAGCCTTGAAGCATAGGGAATTCTATTGTGAGTAGAATTATAAAGCTGCCAAGGTAGAGAAACATAGCCCTAGCTTGAATTTCCCTTTTAAAAGCAGAGCATTATTCCATGGCTGAAATAATGAAATATCAAAGAGGTAGGAGGGAGCACTCATCATAGACAATAGGAAATTCAAGACAATGTGGGAGTGCAGCAACAGTAAATAAGCAGCAGATGAAGAGATTTATAGCTGGCATCATTCTCCTATAAAGTTTTATTCTCCTATAAAGTTCTCAGACACAGAAAGTGTCTTGCAGCAGTTCAATTTTTGATCTGGTCATCAACTCAAGTTTTTTATTCTCAGATTGAAGAGAGATAGTAGAAGATTTTAAGATGGCATGAGTGACTAGTCATTATACATCAACTCCAACACACCTGCAAATTCCTTGAGTAAGGCATCTTAAAGAGGATTATTAGTGTATCACTATCTAATCCTCTCCTATCTTTGCCCTCCAAATGTGATAGGGCCAGAAGTGTCTTCTCAAAGGAGAGGCTTCACCCAGATCTAGTTCTAATGATTGTGAAGGTTCCAAGTAATAAACCCAAACTAATAAGCACTCCAAGACTTTCAGCTTTCTCAAATGACTGTTTTATTGAATACATCATTTTGGCATGAATGAAAATAAAACCAGCCTTAAGTATTTCCTGTGGTTTCAGTCTAATTAAAGAAAAGATAATTCCTTCCCTCACAGTCATCAGGTCACATTGTCCAATTAGGTGTTCTGGCACCTCCTCCTTCTGGCAACTTCCCTCAGTCTCTGGCCTGCACCTGTTGAAATGACCGTGGTTCCCATGAGATGGGCTGTTGAGATGGGCTGTCTGGGCTGACATTTCAGACTTCCCTGCTCTGACACTGTGTGGCAATCTGAGAAATGGAAAGATGGCTGCATCAGGCCTGAACCATTTCAAAGTTGACAATGATCCTAATAGGGAAATTATGAATGATGTCATATTTTTTCTAGCCAATGGAGGTAGAAGAATCCAAGGAGATATGATGTGAAAGAACAAAAACAGAACATTGAATAACAGAGCTGGAAGGGACCTTGGAGTTCATCTAGTCCAACTCACTGCATAAGAAAGAAAGGTGAGACTACAAAAGAAAATCAGACATAGTGGAGAATAACTAAAAATATGAAAGAAGAGAATAACTAGTGACGAGTATCAAAAATGAATCCCCGTTATCTGGGGTTAGTTCAGAATTGGATTTTTGAAGATGCATTGTAAACGTTTTTACAAAATGGCTGCCATTGAGAACAGCAGTCTCCTATTTGCAAAAGGCTTCCTATTATAGATGTGGCAAGTCACATAGCAACTGTAATTTGGTTTTGGGGCTGTTATTATCATTCAGCAAACATTAGATGGAAGTGAGAAAAAGAGATCTTTCCTGTACAGATTCCTAGTTCATCTGAATGCTTACTAAAACTGTGTCCACTATGTCCACCTGTGTGTGTGTGTGTGTGTGTGTGTGTGTGTGTGTGTTTCTTTTGCTGATAAGGCAACCCAAATACCTTGATGCTAGTAATCATAGACTAATTCTGCAATTGCTAAAGAAAAATTGGAAGGAGGATGGGTTAGTCACAGTTTTTGGTTTTGGTTTTTCTTAGTCTTGATGGATTCCTAACTTATCCTCACCAGAATGGAGAAGTATCTATGTGATTTCATTTATAGCAAAAATAAACAAATGAAATTTACATTACACATGTACATTAGAGTACACATGCATTTGCTACTGATGCATTTAAAATGCCTAATTATTTCCCCTTTCTTATCTTCATTTATTAATTCTAGTGATAAGCTGAAGTACTGGTGTGTATTGCAGAAGTTACTGTATCTGATGTTTCAAATAAATCCCACTCTACTCATTAACACAGGTAGAGTTTCTGATGAATACAGAGTTGATTAGTATATAATTTATGGCATTCATCAGCATATGATTTTTATTTTTTGGAACAACAAAGTGAGTGAATTTAGATTGCATACAAGCTATTTCTCATGGAAGGTTTTCTATGTCTGTGTTGTTCCTACATTTCACATACATAATTGCCATAATTTCTATTCCTTGGTCCATAGTGGGAAAGAATACTTCAAGTTAGGTTTTTTTAAAAAAAAATTGCATCAACCAGGATTACAATACTGAATGTTTTGCTAAATGCTTCAGAAGTTACTATTAACACATATGAGATAAACACAAATATATGTGCTATTACATTGTATAGTTTCCCCCCACTAAGTATTAAAATACTGATTGAATCAGGCAATGTTACTATTATGAAATCATCACAATTTTAAATCTAAACTGGTGTCTATTTTTTTTAAGAAACCCAAATGTTTACTCATTGGATACTCAACATGAAAAATCAAGATTACATTTCTTAGCTACAAGAAATAAACCACTGGAGAGAGGGAGCTTTATTAAGTTCTAGTATGGACAAAATTCTCTGAGCTAAGATTTCACACCAAGAAGCCCAATACTTATTTAAATAATAGGCATATTGATTTTTTTTAAAAAGAAATTTAACCAATTCCATAACAGAGCTAATTTATGGGATATTGGAGAGCAGCTTACTTGGTAAAAGTCCTCAAGAAGAGGTTGGTAAGTCAACTCTTGTGGGAATTATGAATTTCATGAACTGAGGTGAGAATTGGTCAATGTCCCTTCAAGCCTTAATAAAAAGGTAATTTGTATTGTTGGGCATGGAAATATCCAGGGGTTCTTCTTAACCTAAATTTTAAAAAATAAGAACATGTAATAACTCTGAAGCCTATCATTTTACAATTAGTGAAATTCTGCACTAATCTGTAGTTTTTTTTAATTCTTGTCCCAACATCAAAATTAGGTCATTAAGCTAACAGATATCACTAGAGAAGAATGTCAAAAGTGTCAGAGCATAGTCTTTTTGGAAATAATGAATGAGCACCTCATAACTTGTGTGAACTGTTAAGTCTGGTAGATCAGTCCCGGGTAGATCGGTCCCGGGTAGATCGGGTTGCATAGAGACGCGAGACTCAAAGTGCACATTCAGCTCTTTATTGAAGAATATACAGTTCTGTCCAGGACCTGCGAGCCGCTTGGCTTTATTCAGCTGGCTGGTGGCTTGGCGGCCAATGGCAGCGCTTTGAATTTCCCGCGATCGGCTTGGCCAATCGCGTAGATTCTTAGCGCACCAATCACAGCCGTTTAGTTAACCAATCGGGTTGCGGTCCGCGTGGACCAATCAGAACTCAGGAAATTTGGAGAATGCTAATATAGAACATGAACCTATAGCCAAACCTTTCCTACCTGGCTATTTTCCTACCTTACAGCTCCTTCCCATTCTCTTTGGTAGCATCTCCAGCATCATTTGGTTGGGAATATGTTTGTACATATGGAGGTGACATCTAATTTTGTCTTGCTTAACCAATGATGCTACTTTCTTTCATACATTCATAGCATTCAGTATTTTTTCAAAGCATCTATTTTTCAATGCATTAATTTTTACATATGGAACATATATTGACTTCCCTTCCACCTCTAATTTGCAGCCACATATTATAAAAGAACTTGACCAAATTATTTTGTCTGAACTGGGACTTCCTAACAGTCTAATTTTGCTCCCTATCCCTTGGGCAAAAAGTGACAACTTCCCACTGTTTGTTAAAATCAGTTTTAGAGTTGATTCCCATCTGATAATCAAATATGGGGCCTTTCTTTGAAGGTAATGAATTTTTTTTAAAAGGAACCCTGTTATTTATTTGCTTTTGTATATACAAATAAGAATATTTCTGTTCTTATTTCTATATTCGATTAGTAGCAGACCACTACTAATGGGAGAAAGAGATGGGAGAGAATGTATAATTTTTAATGTGGTGCATTTTTTTCCAGGCATTTATTCTAATAAGCAGAATTTCACGCTTCTCTCCTTAGAAACATGGCTAATACTGCAGCATGTATGACACACCTGCAGTCCTATTTACCAAAGCTTCAGTGCATTCAACGGAACTTGCAGGGATTATAGTGCAAAGCAGTCACCCCTCATTTTTTGTAATTCAGCCATTAACAATATATTTTTATTGTCAATCCTAAAGAAGTGTCATTAAAGGAGAAAGGGTCTGAAATGAACTATTATTTGACATTTAACATTCAAAATGCAAAATGTTAAATATATACAAGCTTATACTGATGTGAAGAGACTGCTATATGTTTTGGGCTCTTATATAAATAACTTTTCAGGACTAGTCACTCCAAAGATGCCCTGATTCATTTCAATGTCTCAGATGAGCATCTCTCCTGAAGATATCACTGAAATAACCAGAGATGCCCTTGAGTTCAAATACAATGATGGCTCGGTGGCCCCAAGATTTTGTAGAGTTGTATGCAAAAATGAGTCCAGCAAATGCATATTCATTCATACAATAAACGCCATTGCAAAAACCAATCCCAACCACAAAAAACTTCGCTCAAGACCAGACTTATCCATACTGCAAAGAAACCACTCCCGTGAACTCCGCACAGAACTCAAAAACTGTCTAGACAATGGAGAGAAGAATCTCTACATTGACTACCGCGCTGATTGTATCAAAAGTAAGTCACACAACCCACAACTCCACATCGAACCCTACCTCATCCAACCCACCATCACTCAAAACTAGGCATGCATGCCCCAAACTCCCTCAATTCCAACTACAACTGGCCTTAAATGCAAGCTACTCAAGGCAAGAAGCCTTGTAAATTATATAACTGAATTTCTCCTTACTAAATACAGCTAAATTCAACATCATATTTTTCTGTGAAACATGGCTCAACACATCTCTCCCTGACTCTACTACCACAGTAAGAGACTATCATATTTACCGATCAGACCGTGAAATTCGTAGAGGAGGTGGTGTTGCTATCTTCTATAAAAAGTCTTTACATCTAAAAAACATCCAAGTTACCCAAGAGCTTGCTCTTCCTGAGACCATCGTCTGTGAACTGTCCTTAAATATCACATTTCAATTCTTACTATGTTACAGAGCCCTGATTATGACATTGAACATGTAAACAAGCTAAATTCACTACTAACATGGGCAACATCCTGCCCACACACTTTTATCTTTCTTGGTGACTTCAATCTACCTCACATTAATTGGACCCTAAACGAATGTAAACTGAACCCATACATGCAACCTTCTACAATGCTGTAACAATGCTGTGAACTGTCCTTAAATATCACATTTCAATTCTTACTATGTTACAGAGCCCCTGATTATGACATTGAACATGTAAACAAGCTAAATTCACTACTAACATGGGCAACATCCTGCCCACACACTTTTATCTTTCTTGGTGACTTCAATCTACCTCACATTAATTGGACCCTAAACGAATGTAAAACTGAACCCATACATGCAACCTTCTACAATGCTGTAACAAGCCTGGGACTGGAACAACTTGTAACCAACAATACTAGACTTAACAACTGCCTCGATCTCATCTTCTGCAATAGTTTGAATTCAATTTATGGAATACAAATTAAAGGACCCTTTTCCAACAGTGACCACAGCATGATTGACTTTTGTCTCAACATATGGCCACACAAAAATCAACACAATGATGTGATCCCCAATTATAACTTCAAAAAAGGCAACTATGAACTTATAGACAACGATCTCTCATCCCTTGATTGGCAAATTCTATTCACTGGATGCAATACTGTTGAAGACCATTACAACATATTTTTACATGAAGTCAAAAGAGTCATCAAACTATATGTACCAATAATAACTCCAAAAACCAGAAAAAAACTGATTACTCATAACAATAAGGAAGCTTCAATCCAAAAAGAAATCACTTTGGCAGAAAAACAAATCTGGTCACATTGCCAACTTCAAAAGCCGATACAAAAATTTATGCCACCAGATAAAGACTGAATGCACCAATTATCACATTAAACAAGAGGAAAACCTTCTACACACCAATTCCACCTGCGCTTTCTACAATTTTCTAAACAACAAACTAAAAGACTCAAGGTCCATCCCACCCCTGAAAGGACCTAATGGTAAAGACTGCAAGGATGACACATTAAAGCCAACCTCTTTAACACATTCTTTGGCTCAGTATTTGTAAATAGCAATGGATCATGCCAAGTATTTCCTAGTCGAGCCACAGACAACTACAATGATCTAATACATATAGATTTTACAGAAGACAATGTTGAAAAAGCACTATGCAACCGAAAACCACCTCTATCTCTCGGACCAGAGAGAATATGTGCCTACTTCTTAAAAAAGCTATCCACTGCCATAGCCGAACCTCTAAGCATAATCTTTGAAAAATCTTTCAGGACCAGTACCTTGCCAAAACTATGGTCACAAGCCACGGTCATCCCCATCTTCAAAAAGGGAGACCCCAGCCTAGTTGAAAATTACAGACCAATCTCTTTATGCTGCGCCACCTGTAAAGTCATGGAATCAATTATTAACCAATCCATTATCCTCCACTTAGAGACAAACAACCTACTCTCTAATAAACAATTTGGTTTTAAAAAAAACTATCCTGTAATCTGCAACTCTTACATTGCAAAAACATATGGACTTCACAACTTGATCAGGGCAACGCAATAGAAGCAATCTACATAGACTTCTGTAAAGCCTTTGATTCAGTGGTACATGACAAACTACTCCTAAAACTAAAATCTTATAGTATCTCTGGACACCTGCATAACTGGATAGAAGCATTCCTGTCAAACAGACAACAAATGGTCAAAATTGGGAGCATCCTATCAAATTCTGTACCTGTCAACAGTGGTGTCCCCCAAGGCAGCGTTCTAGGACCAACTCTCTTCATACTCTACATAAATGACCTCTGTGATCATATTAAAAGCAACTGCATTCTCTTTGCTGATGATGTAAAGCTATTCAACACCACAGACAATACTGCTACCCTTCAAAAAGACCTCGACTATGTATCAGAATGGTCAACAAATGGCAGCTTCAAATCTCAACAAATAAGTGCTTCGTCTTACATATTGGCAAAAAAAAAAAAAAAAACAGAAAATAAAATACAGGCTAAATAGTCAAAACCTTGTTGATGATCCAAACTCTTTCAAGGATCTTGGAGTACTCATCTCTAATGATCTAAATGCTAGAGCCCATTGTAACTACACAGCCGAAAAGGCATTAAGAGTTGTTAACCTAATCTTACATAGCTTTTTCTCTGGTAATATTACACTACTAACTAGAGCATACAAAACATTTGCTAGACCAATATTTGAATACAGCTCATCAGTCTGGAACCCACATTACGTATCTGATATTAACACAGTTGAGAAAGTCCAGAAATATTTAACAAGAAGAGTTCTCCACTCCTCGTTGCAGAATACCTTATGCCACCAGACTTGAAATTCTAGGCCTAGAAAACCTAGAACTACGCTGCCTTCGGTCCGATCTAAGTATAGTATATAAAATCATACATTGCAATGTCCTACCTGTCAATGAATACTTCAGCTTCAACCATAACAATATAAGAGCAAACAATAGATACAAACTCATGGTTAACCCGCACCAAACTTGATTGCAGGAAATACAACTTCAGCAACAGAGTGGTCAATGTATGGAATACTCTACCTGACTCTGGTTTCTTCCCCAAACCCCAAAAACTTTAACCTTAGACTTTCTACTATTGACCTCACCCCTTTCCTAAGAGGTCTGTAGGGGGCGTGCATAAGCGCACCAACTGTCCTATTGTTTCTTTTATTTTTCTTATATGTATCCATAACTATGTATTTACTTATACCTCTTATTGTGTAAGCAATTGACAAACCAAATAAAATAAATAAATAAATGAAACAAATAAGAAAAGTCACAGAACAATCAGCATGAAATCACTGTATAATATTAGCCTTTACAAGTGACCTGTTCAGTAATGGAAGAACATTGGATAGTCAAGTGAAACATGATTGACTATCATTGGATAGTCAAGTGAAACATGACTACTATTATTTCTAGAATGGATCCAGGAAGTACTAGCATATTTATATATTAGTTCAGGTTAGCATTATGGCCATGACCTTTTTTCAGTTGCTGAAATGGAGAAGCCTCAGGGAAACAAAATGGGGATTTCTGTATATGGAAAAACTGTGGAAAACAAGTTTCTAATCTTGTAGTGTCTGTTTTGTTCTTGTTAGAACTGTGAAATCCATCATCTGTAGTCTAATTCAAAAACTCTTTACTAAAATTAATTTATTCTAAGGCCAGAAATTTGTTCTGGGTAACAACTGCAAAAAAAACCTGGTGTTTCCCTGCTTTCATTAGTACATCTTACTATTATATTGTTGCAACTATTGTTAAACAATTAAGAATCAGAAATCTTGCCAGTCAGTTGTGCATCTTTTAAATATCTGTCACTAGACCAAATTTTCATCTTTGGCTGTTCCTGGCTAAAGATCCTCGATTATGAAAAGAGATTCCAAATCTAAATATCAGCAAGACTAACTCCCTTTTTACAACATGATTATTATCAACATATCACTACAATCATTAAAGCAGGTATATGCTACCTTCTGCTCTTCAGCTGTTTTAAACTACAACTTTTATTCACTCCAAACCAGTTCAAAAAGCAGCCAACTTTGCTTATTTAATGCCCTCTAGATCTATTCAGTGTGTGGTCCAGAATCCCATGCTAACACAGTGTTCATTAAGTTTTCAACCGCACAGCTTTTACAAAATTGCAAAGAAGAAACCACCATAAAAATATGGCAGCCTTCATAACTCTCTCTTTCCTAGCAAACATCTTCCAGTCAACAGTTTGCAATGAAGCCAGCAGCTTTTATGTATATAGACTTTGTATCTGGTCCCAATTTGCTGTCTGAAGCTGCTGCCTTCCATAATTAAAATCAAAGCAACAACAGTAAGATCTCAGATACCAACTTTGCTTTGGGTAGGTCTAAAGCTTATCAGTCCATACAATGGTATGATATAATGGGCAAAGGATCCCTTTTCTAATATAGGTTGGTTGTCCAGAGAAGATGGCAATGAAAACAGACAGGCACTAACAAACTGAGATAATGAAACAATCATATCTGTTGAAGGGGCAACTTTTCTCATGGGTGAAAAAAAAATCATTTCTGAATAAAATTGCAAGACTGAGGAAGGAAAACAAATCGTGATTGAACCTCAGATTTCTTTTGGCAGCTTTTATTGCAGTGGATGGAAAGACCTGGAAATTAAATATCCATGCACTGAGTAGCAGAGAGAATTAGCATGTTGTGTAATAATAGAGCCACATTTCTGATTATGTTGAAGTAATCCTTCACAAATCCTTTCACTGATCATATAGATATTGAGTTGTAAATACATCCTCTTGGTCCTATCTGAATTAGGACCAATCATTTTTTTTCTCTATTTATCTGTTTTATTACTCAGGTTTGCACATAAAGCTAATATTGGCTACAATACAATGCATGTCTCAGAGAAAGACAAATGGATTCCTTCTGCAGGCCCTCATCCAGGCATTTCTGATGGGATAAGATAGTGTCCCCATAATTCTATCTAACATGCAGTTACCAGTTTTTAACTTCAAACAAGAAGAGACTTATGAGAAAGATGGGGGTTGTCCTGCTGCTATCCATAAAATACTAGCTCCTCACCTCTGGCCCCATATAAATTGTAGGAATTTTCCTTAGGTAAAACAAATGAGGCCTTTTCAAGGTGCAAACTTTCAAGATTTCTCAGGGTGATTTGATTATCTTAGTGTTCTGTATGGGAGGTGAGCTTATTAGTTTTGCTCTGAATTGTGTGTTTATGTGTGTGTAGGGGGGAGGTTGTTTATTTAACCTTGGAACCCAACAAAAGTTACCCTTTATGGACTTTTTAAAAAAATGGATAACAATGAACTGATGGTTTCTGGATGTATTGTTAAAAGGGCTTTATATGTAGAAAAGGGAACCACATTGAACACTTTTGAAGGAGGGAAATGCTATCAAGTAACTGCTGTAAAGAATATTGGAAATCACTTCTTTGAGTAGCTTTTTTCTGTTTCCTCTGTTTCTATTGTTTTCAATGCCCTTCTGTATAATGATGGTTCCTGGCTGTGATTTTATTAGCTTTTAGAACTTCTTGGATAAAAGCAGAATGGAGGAGAAGACCGAGTTCTGGGGCATCCCATACTGGACTGTTCAAAGACTTGTCCTCTTCTTCCCATAATCACAGAATAGAATCTCCTACTTAAGAAGGAGCAGAATCACAGTAATATGGTGTTCCTCATTCTCAGGCACACAGATGATCAGAAAAATGGAATAACAAAATAATAACAGAATAGCAGATGCTCAGGCAGGAAACCCTATAACCCGTTCTGAACAAATATGTCTGTTCATTCTCCTCTTAAAAACCTGCACCATGTCTGAAATCAAGCTGTCCACTGATAAATTGTTCTCACTGTCAGGAAATAACTTCTTCGTTCTAGATTGGATCTCTCCTTGATACGTTTCCATCCATTACTTCTTGTCATGCCTCCAGGTGCTTTGGAGAATAGGTTATCCCCATCTTCTTTGTGACTCTTCCAATATTGGAAGAGTACTATTGTGTCACCCCTAGTCCTTCTCTTGGCTAGACTAGACATACCCAATATAATGAAGAGTTGTTCATTATATGTTTTAGCCTCCAGCCCCCTAATCATCTTTGTTGCTCTTCTCTGTACTCTTCTAGTCCCAACATTTTTAATCGTGATGACCAAATCTGGATGCAGTATTCCAATAAATCTATACATGTACTTTGATAAACAATGTTGAAAGCCACTGAGAAATCCAATAAGAACAGATTGGTCATTTTTCCTTCATCTAAGTCCCGCTATATGCTATCTGTGAAAGCATTTTTTTATAGGGTGGTAGTTGTAGAGCAGTGCAGGGTCCAAACAACACATTTTGAGTAATGTGACTTCAGAGATGAACTGAAGTCTTTTTCAAACAATCATCATGCGCTACCCAACTCTTTACCCTGTTCATAGCAACCTGCACCAACCAAGTGGTGAAGCACACAAGTGATATCCGCCATCACAGAGACCCCAATGCATTGCCTTGAAATCTTAGGTAACATCATATGAGATTACTCTGTCATTTTATCCACAAAATGATCAGCCAGATGTTCTCAGGAAATATTTAATGGGTCTTCCAGACCAGCCTTCCCCAACAGACAGATTACTCAAAATTTCATTGCTGGCTGGCATTCCATGAATGTAACAAGATAGGAAAATGCTTCATTGAAAACAGTCTGGCTTATTTGAAAAGAAGGCGAAAAAGTCATAACTATCCTAATTCAAATGAAGGTATAGGGGTTATCAGATTATCCACACTGGGAACAGGAGGGAAAAAAAGGGTTTTCCCATATGAGATTTGCTAGTTTCTCCGCGTCCACTATAGTGTCTTTTAGGGCTATACAATTTGTTATTTCCATTTCCTGAGCAAATATTTCTATGCATTGTCTCCACTCTGTAGTTAAAAGTGAGATCCACCACAGGAGGCAACTTGTCAATAAAACCTCACTATTTTATTGACAGTGAGAGAGAAGCCTTATTCAAATTATAGAAAGTGAAAACAAATGGAAAAATAGAACTCATAGGCTCTTTATACATTGCATTCACCTTTATTTTTCTGATTACATACAATATATGCTATGGGATATATTATTCACCCATAACCTTATTGTGATGGCCCCAAGTGCCAAATTGCATTTCTTTTATCCCTGCAATGAAATACAAAATCTGCTACATAAGCTGAGGGCTGCTTAGAGTTACAAAGCCTGATTTTCTAGTACTTATTTATTCAGATGTATATAAGGCAAACCACTGATTCATTTCTGAACAACTATAGGTTTCATTGGCTATTTAGCTCAGAAAAGTCAGGTGTAAAATAAATACTTCATAGACTTCAATTGAGATTCAATGTTAATTATTAACCAAAAAGTCATTAGCCCAAGCAACATTGCATCATGAATTTATTTAATATATTTAGACCATATTTAAGTAAACTTAACTGGAAGACTAACACACATCTGTTTATAGTAAAGAATAATTTAAATTATTGCAAATATTCTTGAGCTAAATTGCTAATAAGAGTGGCTGTGGTCATTTGAACTTTTATCTGGGGCCAAAAGTGAAGGTGTCAGTAGATTTTCTCTCCTAAGTAAGTATGTGTAATTGCAGCCCTATTCTTCTTCTCTAGGACTTAATCTTCTTAAAGGAAGATTTTTTTCTCCCAATAAGAAGGTGGTTTTTGTTCTACTAGGATGAGAGAAATCATTTGCATCTTTTCATCTAGGCAATATGCATTTGCCACCCAAAGACTTCTTTGCTCTCTGCTATCCTCTAATCACCAAGGTAAGTAGTAGGTCCCAACTTCTACCCTTTATTTAGATATATCATGTTGGCATAGAAAGAGTTTATGCAGGATAGAATAGCGAAAGGAGAGAAGAGAAAGAGGAGGCAACTGATCATATGTGGTAGTGTGATTTATTTATTTTTATCCTCGATTTAAGTACAATGGAGAGTTTAAATCTGTCGACATCATCAAAGCTCCCTGGGCGGCTAGGTTAACGCAGCGGAGAGCGCGTGTATGTGTGTGTGTGTGTGTTGTAGAGTGGATTCAGCACTCTGGCCAGCTCCGCCACTGTTGCACGCCTGCCGGCGCGAGAAGACACAGAGGGGAAAACCTCAAGTAGAGAGACGCTCCTTAGACAACGCCACTAAACGGATCGATGTTGAGGCGATCTGGGAGGGCAATTAAATCAGGGCAGCTGAAACGTGCTTTCTCCGTTCCGAGGAGATAAAGAAGCTCTGTGAGGCTTCCCTCCCCCGCTTTTCGATCATACCGTAGGTTCGTTCGTTTCTTGTACTACTGCTCGATCAAAAAATTTAAAAAAGAAGAAGGGAGGAGAGCGGGCAGAGGGGATTCCCCGCTTTCAAGTACTTTATTGAAAGGCTTCCCTTTCAATAAAGCGAGATGGAAAGCACATACTGGTGCCGATTTCTGGCACGGTGCTTTGTCATTTAGTCTTTTTTCCTTTTTAAAAAAAATATTTTCATGTTGTAGAGTGTCTCCGATCCTTCGAATTTTTTTTTAAAACCTCAAGGGGGCTAGATTAACAGTAAACCATTGAAAAGGGTACCCGGTTTGATAGCTCGGTTTATTTGTGCTTGTCTTTTCTTTTGAAGGTGTGTCCTCGGAAACTGGAGAAAGAGGGATGACATTCTGTGTCCAGATGATCACAGCCATCAACCAACTTTTGTCTCTTCATCTTTTCTTATTTGGCATCATGAAGGGAGATCTGGAAAATATCAGTGCCAAGTGGGAAGGACGCATCTAATTCCTTTCCAGGAATAGTTCCTTATTGTGGAATTTGGCTGTATTCTCCCTTTGCGTCTGGGAACTAAAGTGTGGATCCACATCCCTGGGATCAACATCCATCATTACGTAAAAGTAGAATGGCAAGTTGCCCTCAGACAGAGTCTTTGCCGTTTAAGTTAATGCTGTCCACGGAGATGATTTGCGAAGAACAAAAGTACATACATATTTTCTATTTTTAAAATCTCTCAGACTGGTGGAGGGATCCTTTTTCCTTCTTTGCACTATGCTCATTTGCAACATCAGTGCAATTAAAGATTGGAGCACTTTTCTCTCCCAGATTTTGCCCAGTGTCAACAAGACTCTCAATCTGGTGCAGCAAGTTGAAGCCACCACCAACTCTGTGGTGAGTGTCCTGCAGGATCCCAAGCAAGACAGTTACTTGTCCAATAGCCAATCCATGAATTCCAGTAACTTTACCACTGGCTTGGACCAGCTTTTCCAATATTCTGATTCAGACAATGATCAGCTTTATAAGGAATACAAACCGCCACCTCGAGATGCCATCCCTTTACCCAAGGCAGTGCTTTACCTTCTGATGGCAGCACTTGTGGTGGTGGCTGTGGCTTATGCCATTGTTGGGCATCTCATCAAGGATCTTGTCCATGATTTGATAGGTGAGTGTTAAAAGTACACTATTCTTTTGCACCATGTGCAGAGTTCACAGCATCTGTTGTTTTTGCATGAGATACTTTAGTAGTTTCTTCACTTTTCAGATCTGTAATTCCAACATTGATGAAAAAGGCAATCTTATATTTTTAATCTAGTTGGGAGCAAGCCTCATTGGGTTCAGTGGGAGTCAGGTCTAGTAAATATGCATGAGATTCCACTACAAGAATCTGTTGAATGTGGTTGCTCTTGTTGATTATACAACAAACATGAAAGAAACTCAAATGCACATCCCCAACATTATGTGAGAAGACACCAGAAAGCAATCTGTCTCAGAGCAAGATCATCCTCCTTCAAGTTTCTTAATTGGTTCTGTTTTGATTTGGACCTTAAATGTGCCCTGTTATAAGAAAGTACCAGAGCTTCATTTATCTTAATGGTTTGTTGCTGCTGTTGTTGCTTTTTTAAATGTTATGCCTCACCATCTAATGAAAATAAGTTTATGAATTATATCAACATTGTATCTATCTTGAAGAGTTTATATGTACATCTTAAATAATAAGGGAGGCTAACTTGCTAGAAAAATATTTGGAAAAGCAAAATGTATTCTTATTTGTAGTGATACAAATGGGGTACCTACCAGTTCTATCTACCAGTTTTGCAATATCAATGCAAAATTGAATAAAAAGAATTCTGAAGTCTTCTTATGCAGCTGATTAAGTAAGATTATTATACTAATATTTATTATTTTAAGTTCAGAGTAATCTTAGACAACTGGCACTTTGGAATAAATTTATTTTTTAAGTAATTCCAAATATAGGATTATGATCTTCATAACTCATTTATTAAAAATACATGTAGCTGCATTGAGCATTAAATGGGTGAAATCTATTTGCAGATGGTATTTTCTATCCTTCTTTTCCAGCCCTTTTCCTAAGGGCAGGAATTAAACGCTACCCATTTGCACAATTAAGCACAGCAGTTTATTTCCTGATAGCTAATATGTCAAATAGGACTATTAACATAAAAAATACTGTCCAATATTCTGCCATTAAAAAAAATACTGAAAACTACAGCAATCCTAAACATACGTCCAAAGAAAAATATTCTTTGCCTAATAGAGTTTACTCCATTAAGTAAGTATAGGATTAAAACTTAAACAAATATTTTGAATAAGTTTGAGGCAAGCTTTTCTGGTCTGAATCCCATTAAATTACTTTCACTCTTGTCTAATAAAGAACTTAGCAATGTTGATAAGAAATCCAAATAAAAACTGCATGGGTTTTTTTAATGAGGAATTGGCCACCCTGTCCTTGTCCCACCATTCTGGGGTACAATCAGAGCACTATATGATGCCCAGAGCAGCTACCCCATTGTCTTCCTCTTCCACTACTCCTTAAGACTTCCTAAGAGGACACATTAACGTTTTCTTCATCTCCTCCTCTTTGTGCCATTTTTGTATAGTATCTGGTTTGTCCACAATTATATGTACTTTTAACTTGTTCTAAAGTTTAAACTTTAACTTAATCGGTAAGCTAAACAATCAATGAATTGTGTGTGTGTGTGTGTGTGTGTGTGTGCCTTTGTGTATTTTCTAATATTTTTAGATGTTAGGTAGAACAATAAAATTAAAGAAATGAGCAGTGTGGTTGAAGATTGTTTACTCAGAGGTGTGTTTTATTGGGATTAATAGGCTTTCTCTCAAGTGAGTATGTGAAGATTGCAACTCAAGGATCAAATAGCATGTTATACTCAATCTATGCTATGTTCTATTATGATCAATAATTTATCTGTGTATTTAAACCAGTTCATCAGAGATTCCTAATAAGTAGTCAAACTAACCCTTAGGAGATCTCATTGTTTTACTAACACAGTCTGAACTTGGGCAAGCATCTTGGTTTAAATCCATCTTCCCTTTGAATTAAATGGGAATGTCCTAAGTGTTTTAGCACAAAACTATAATAGTGATATTATTAACATAGCACATAAATATAATTTTTATGAAACATTATATTACATGTACACTAAATCAGATGTCCCCATCAATTTTAGTTAATCATTAATGACCATTCTCTGTATTGTCCCCTGCCAGAGGCAATTATTTCTATGCTTGCTCTATTTTTCTCTCAATTCCTGGAGATGACAGTTTATCCTTCCAACCTGATTCATTTCACAGCTCTTACAGATAATATCCTTCATCTTGTCAGAAAGAATAGTTCTGATAAAGAGCAAATGTTGGAACCGATGATCTTTTATTTACGTTCAGAACAAAAACAATGTGTTTTCACCTCATGTAAATGGAAAATGGAAATGAGTTTCAGGGTACCTCAAGAATGCTGGAGTGAAATGAGATATCCAGCTGGCGTCTTCTTAGGAGGTCACACATGCATTCCTCTTTCATACATTCCAAATTCTTGAATTCTCCCAGGAGGGAAGATGACACTAAGTTTCTTAACTCTTCCAGGTGAGTCATCTTTTTTTTTTTCTTCCAAGAGAAGCTTGATAATTTATTTATAAGCATAAAGCCATTCAATTCCATAATGACTCTAGTTTACATAAAAATTAGATTAAAATGGTTATAAGAAGCAAAGTCACACTTCCATCCAGACTTTTCCTGCCATATTTTTAATGCTCTAATTGTAAGGAGGAAATGGGGGACTCATTGTGAAATCTAAAAACACCAATTCTGGACTTTGCCTCACTTTAGTCAAGCCATACCTAAGTGGGAAGAAAAGTGCAACAGAACAGCATATCTGTCAATCAAGGTTGATCTGCAGAGTATATTGGGATCTAGTATCAGGCTATTTTTTTATTATCAGGATAGTCCTGTAAATACTTGCTTTTATATGAATCACGCTGTTCAGTAGAGCTCACTGTCTACTTAAATACAACCCTGATCAGAGCAAAATTCCTGCCTTGGTGTCCTATCTCACCAGGAATAATAAAAGGAGAATATTTATAGTTCACGGTTGACATGAAGGGTCCTTGGTGCTCTCTGAGCTTGGTTGTTTTCTTCCAGACATTTCATTACCCAAATTAAGTAACATCATCAGTGCTAATGATGTTACCTAATTTGGGTAATGAAATGTCTACAAGAAAACAACTAAGCTCAGAGATCACCAAGGACCCCTAATCTCAGGAATACACGTACTGTTGCATTTTAAAATGACTCCATGTTGTGAGCAAACTACCTCTTTCTAGATTGTATTTTTCTATTTTACCTGTGAATGACAGGAATGATGTCAGCCAGATCTAAAACACCAAAAGAAATAATTTTTTGAAGCAAGCACAATGGTGCAAAGCAAAGTTGTCAGGTACAGACAGGGGTCCCCAAACTGGGCAAATTTAAGACTTGTGGACTTCAACTCCACAAGTCCACAAGTCTTAAAATTGCCAAGTTCAGAGACCTCTGGGTACAGAGATCAACCTATAAGTATTTCCAAGCCTATTGCCAAGATGTTATTTGACTACATTTCTGGTAAGTTTCCAGGTCCTTTGATTGATGTAGTCAACACCTCTGAAAGACACTAGTTTTAGGGATAGCTTCCAGAGCTACATCCTCAGGATAAACTGCCTAGACCTTTGATAACTATTCACATTTTGAATTACAATTTTCTTCAGTGCTTTCAAATTTTTGTCAGATTTAATACCTTGGGTTTTCATAGTTTCAAGCTCTCCACAAATTCAGATACACCATTCCCCGAACTTGTATATCTGCCATCTATCTGGTTAGATATCAACCGAAGTTTCACCATTAATTCGAAGCTTGTAACATCTTTTCACTGGCATAATCATATGGGATTAATATTGCTCTATCTAACCCAGCAATCAGATGGGGCAGCCATAGGCCGCTCCCCTCTATCTAGGAATTCATCTAAGTTTACCTCCCTTTCCATTATCTGGAGTGAAATTCTTCACCCTTAATGACTGAGGGAAAGCCATCTTCTTCATTTTATGGGGTATATTGTTGAAAAAGATGTAAAATCGTTAATGTTCATTGCATTGATCACACTATTTAACCATCTGATCCTCTGCCATCTTCTTCCTTTCTTCCTCCCTCCCTTCCTTCTTCCCTTCCCTTCCTCCCTCCCTCCTGGCTTTGGTCAATGATAGTGATCATCTTCAAAATAAAACTCAGATTGTAGACACTGATGAGATCATTTATTTTATTCAGGGAGGATTGCACAAATTCATTAAATTTTTATGGGGTTGTAATATCACAAAATTTAAGAACCTGTGACATCCTGTGTTGTGCACACTTAATTACAGCACATGCCACATCGCCGCATCTAATTCCATCATTTATGAAAGGGATTTATATTGCAATCAAAGTTTAAAAAGCAAGCTTGTAACAATTTAAAATACATTATTGTGGCATCTGTTTAAATGGGTCAGAATGTTACCTTTTTCTTTGTTATTTCACTCATTGGCAAATTCTTCAAATCTGATCCCAGAAACCCTTCCTTTTAAAAATGTTCCTTCTTCTTAGCCTTGTGGCCTGTTTGCTGGATTGTTCTTCTTCTGCCTTATCTCCAAATTCCACATTTCAGTCTATTCTTTCCATTAAAATAATCCCTTTAAGTAAGAAAAATCTGAGAATAAATGTAAGACTTCTGAAAGCTTCTGATACCTCAACACTTAAGGGAAGTATGAGTCAATGACCTATTGCTGAAAACCTTAGAGTCCTTATAGCAAATCATGTCTGGATTTCCTTGATCCATGAGTATCAGTGGCACTGGATTATACTGAGGGATTCAATATTCTTTTGTAAAACACATTATTTAATTAAAATAAAAACTGCTTGAACAAACTGAAACTGGAGGCAACTGTCTCCAAAATATTCCTGAGACAGGAACTTTCTCAGAATATATCTATTTTACAGTTAAACTTTTCTTCTGAAGTCCATCGGTTCTGCAAATGTAGTCAGGAGAATCTTACTTTTTTTTTTTTTAATGCAACACTCTCTATTCAAAAGGAAGCAAAACTCCAGTTTACCAAATTCACCTTCAGTTATGAACTTTTTTTTTTGTTCTGACCCCAGTTTCATGCAGTTTCCATCTTTAAACTTGTCTATCTATCTGAAGTTACATTGTGAAGCCACCACATGTTAGCCTGTAATCCAAGCTCACAGTTTCTCCCAGTGGGTCATTGCCTCCAGCCACTGAACAGCAGAGAAACCCAAATAGCTACAGCACTTAGATTTATATAACGCTTTACAGTGCTTTGTGGCTTTCTCTAAGTGGTTTTACAGGGTCAGCATATTGCTCCCAACAATCTAGATCCTCATTTTACCACCTTGGAAGGATAGAACGCTGAGTCAACCTTGACACCCGAACTGCTGAGCTGCAGGCAGCCGTCAGTCAGTAGAATTAGTCTGCAGTACTGCATTCTAACCACTGCACCACCACACCTTATATGACTAAGTCTGCCCCTCAGTTCCACTTTATATTATCCTTTTGGACATTTTTTGGACACAGTCATTTATACATCCTTTAATATGGCTATTTATCCTCTAAGCAAGCCAGAGAGGTCTGTCATGTTTATTTGCAGCTGAGACTGCTAAAGCATTTTCTATCAGAAGCTTCAAGACTGGGGTGTATTTTAAATCTATGTCTACTGCTGTAATTGTCCTACAAAGAAATTTGAAGTCTATACATCATTTCCAGTTTGTTGCAAATATGAATGCATAATGAATCATTCTGAAAGTGGCAATTACACACACACACACACACACACACACACACACACACACAACCCAACAGCATCTATCACTGGCCTATATTTTAGAGTTTGTTGTTATTAATTTCTATCCTTTTTTTTTTCAAGGAACTTAGCAAGCAAGCACATATGCAGTCTGATCTGCTATCATTTTATCGTCATAAGAACTAATCTGTAAATTGAGCTGACAGATGGTAACTGGCCTAAAGTCACCTAGTGAGCTTTATGATGAAGTGGGACTCAAATCTGGGCATTTCTAATCCCAGCCCAATGTTTTAATCGTATCGTACTAGTTCATGGACAAGTCTAAAAACATTGCAATGTTATTTTAATGCCAGTTTATGAGTCCAACGTGGGATGTAATTGGTAGCATATTTTGCAAATGAATGCCAAGTTCTTTCAACAATGAAAATGGATATTCAAAATCAGGCACTGAGAGGAAGAGAAAAATGTGTGGCTAGGAAAAACAATCAATTTTAGAGCCCTTTGGGGAAGTTTGAGAAATCCCCTTAGATCATTTGTACTTTCCAGTATGTGGTGATTCTGAGATTCTTTTGCGTTGCTGTTCTTACTCCCAGAGCCAGCTGTAGAGATGAAGAGACCCTTCTAAAAAAAAAGATGTCAATGGACACATTCAGCTGGGACCATGATCCAAATTTTGTCCAATGCTAGCACTGTGGCAAATGTCAGTGATAGACCTGACCTTTGGTAGTGACAAACAAGATCTCACTGGGATATGAGGTTTAATTCCTGTTCATTTCTGCCCTTTCAGATTAAAACCCAAAGCAGTATGGAAAATTTAAACTATTAAACTAGGACTGAGAAGATCCAGCTTCAAATTCATTCTCAGCCACAGAAAGTAAATTTGAAAACTAATCACACCCTCACAGATCAATTTACCTCACATAATTGTTGTGGGTTAAAACTGAAGGAGACAGAACTGTAGGCTACTTTGTTTCCGGGAATAAAAAAGAAATATAAATCTAAATGAACATTTTTTTAAAAAAAATAAAACCCCTATTTCCATGCAACTGTTAAAAATGCAGGCCCACTTCTCTTTTTTTTTCACATTGAACACCCACCAACGAACGTCCTAAATCAGCACTGATTTTCATTTTTTCTTTCATGCTGATGTTAAACAGAAGGGAAATTCTTCACCATAAATACTTTAAGCTAATGCCTTTCCTTGTCTCCTTCAAGCTTCCAGCAAGACCATTTTCTTAATTTGGCTTTGACAGCCCTTATAAAAGAAATGGATTATCTTTTTGCCTGTCACTTTGGTACGGTCATTTGTTAAACAGTTATAAGTCTCCTTGCATTACTTCTCTGCAGGATATTTCCCATAAGAGATGTCACAGTTAATTTAAAAGGTTTCCTGGTCCAGAGGATAAAGGGCAGCTGCCTTTAGATTCAAGTCAATAAAGGGAAGACAAATATTGCAACCTGTTACTCCCTTATGGAATTCAAGGAATAATTACAACCAGATTTGACTGTCATCCAGGCATCAGTATAATCTAAACCTCAGAAGTTTGCAAATGTATATCCAGGAATCTATAAGAATGAAGGCCCAAATGAGTGTGAAAATATTTTCCTTGTTTAAAACCCCATGCATTTAAGCATCTGCAGATTGCCACTCTTTTATACCACTAAACTTTATAAGCACCTGTGCATCTGGGATTAGGGAAAAATTCCCCTTCCAAATAGCTTCAGCCACTAGATTCTAGTGATGAACTGGATTATTCCACATTGACAGATAGTCAAAGCACTTCAAAGTAGGTTCGGTAGGGGCAGAGAAGTCATCATGAACATTTTACCACTTGTACTTAACTATTATAAAGGCTTGCCCTAGTTTTATTCGGGACAAGAATTTTAGCTTCATAAGTTCACATTGCTCAGCCTTCTGGACCAACTTCTGCTCTCTATCAAAATAGTGCATGGAACATTATATATTAGCTGGGATAGGGGAGCTTCCTGGGTTAGGTCAGGACAGAAATAGTAAAACAGGGTAATGGCTGCAAGAGTAGAATAGAATAGAATAGAATAGAATAGAATAGAATAGAATAGAATAGAATAGAATAGAATAGAATAGAATAGAATAGAATAGAATACCTTATTGGCCAAGTGTGGACACACAAGGAATTTGTCTTGGTCTAAATACTCTCAGTATATATAAAGAAAAGGTACATTCATTAAGAATCACGAATCATAACGTACAACACTTAATGATAGTCATAGGGTACAATCAACAGTCAAATCATACTAGGAAACAATCAAGTGGGAGGGGATGGGTGATAAGGAGTGGTGAGAAGATTAACAGTAATAGTAGTGTATACTTTGTAAATAGTTGAACAGTGTTGAGGGAATTATTTGTTTAGCAGAGTGATGGCTTTCGGGAAAAAACTGTTCTTGTGTCTAGTTGTTCTGGTGTGCAGTGCTCTATAGCATCGTTTTGAGGGAAGGAGTTGAAACAGTTTATGTCCGGGATGTGAGGGGTCTGTAAATATTTTCACAGCCCTCTTTTTGACTTGTGTAGTATACAGGTCCTCGATTGAAGGGAGGTGGGTAGTAATTGTTTTTTCTGCAGTCCTAATTATCCTCTGAAGTCTGTGTCTTTCCTGTTGGGTTGCAGAACCAAACCAGACAGTTATAGAGGTGCAGATGATAGACTCAATAATTCCTCTGTAGAACTGTATCAGCAGCTCCTTGGGCAGTTTGAGCTTTCTGAGTTGGCGCAGAAAGAACATTCTTTGTTGTGCTTTTTTGATGATGTTTTTGATGTTAGGTGTCCATTTTAGGTCATGTGATATAGCAGAACCTAGAAATTTGAAGGTCTCTACTGTTGATACTGTGTTGTCTAGTATTGTAAGAGGTGGTAGTATGGGAGGGTTTCTTCTAAAGTCTACCACCATTTCTATGGTTTTGAGTGTGTTCAGTTCCAGATTGTTCCAGTTACACCACGAGGCAAGTTGTATAACCTCCTGTCTGTATGCAGATTCATAGTTGTCTCGAATGAGACCAATCACTGTTGTGTCATCAGGAAACTTCAGTATTTTAACAGATGGATCATTTGAGATGCAGTCATTGGTATATAGGGAGAAGAGAAGTGGGGAAAGCACAGAGCCTTGGGGGGCCCCCAAGTGCTGGTTGTACAGGTATCAGATGTGATTCCGCCTAGCTTCACTTTCTTTATTTATTTATTTATTTATTTATTTATTTATTTATTTATTTATTTTTATTTGATTTGCCAATTGTTTACAAGATAATAAGTATAAGTGTATACATAGTTGTGAATACATGAAATGGGTACATATAAGAAAATAAAAGAAGAATAAGAGAAACAATAGGACAGGGACGGTAGGCACGTTGGTGCGCTTTATGCACGCCCCTACAGACCTCTTAGGAAAGGGGTGAGGTCAATAGTAGACAGTCTAAGGTTAAAGTTTTTGGGGTTTGGGGAAGAAACTACAGAGTCGGGTAGAGTATTCCAGACATTGACCACTCTATTGCTGAAGTCGTATTTCCTGCAATCAAGTTTGGTGCGGTTTACTTTGAGTTTGTATCTATTGTGTGCTCTTGTGTTGTTATGGTTGAAGCTAAAGTATTCGTTGACAGGTAGGACATTGCAATGTATGATTTTATATACCATGCTTAAATCAGACCGAAGACGGCGTAATTCAAGGTTTTCTAGTTCTAGAATTTCAAGTCTGGTGGCATAAGGTATTCTACAACGAGTAGAGGAGTGGAGAAATTGCTTGTGAAATTGCTTCTTCCTGTCTTCCTGTCTTCACTTGCTGCTTCCTGTCTGTTAGGAAGCTTATGATCCACTTACAAGTGTGTTCAGGTACCGCTAGTTGGTTTAATTTACTTAGAAGAATCTGGAATGATGGAAATAGTGTTATGGTGTAGGTTGAAATGATATAAAATTGAAATTATAGGACCACCATCACCTTTAGAATAGAACATGACAGCAAACTGTCTACAAGGAAAAAGAAGAGGACTCCTAACAAAAACCCAAGACTCAACTTCCTTTGTTTATTTTGTTGTTTTTCTGGTTGTTTACTTAACTTAACTTGGGTTATGACAGAATAGAGTAGATGAGGATTACAGTCACAGAGATTTATAGAATTTAGAGATAGTGGACAGTGTCTTTCACTCAGACTCGCCCCATTCTTGTTGCAGTGGTCTAATTGGTGGGTGCTTCCCTCCCATCTAGTAATGTTTTGAAGAAAGGACAGCAGCAAAGCCAGAAGATTTAACCAATTATTTTGCTCATCACATACTGTATGCAAATAACCAGGACATCACAATATGGCAGTGATTTGGAACAGATACAACAGAGGTAGAGTAGGGACTTGCAATGGGACAACAAATTTCATATCAATATAGAGGGGTGAATAATACTTTACTTCAGAAGACCTGGCAGAAGACCTGTTTGCTGATGGTAATAAATCACTAAGACTATCTTTACTGAAACTAAATGGAGTAACCAACACAAGTTAAAAAAAAATTTTTGAACTAAATTCCTGCCCCAGCTTTTACTGCACTCATTTTCATGTAATGAAATATGTAATTTTTGCTTCTTCATTTTTATGGGTTTTTCATAAATATCTGATAGCAAACAAGGACATTGGATTTTGTTTGTCCTGATAGGGAGCTGTGGGTTCTTGCCTACAACAAGCAACTGTACTTACACAAAGATGCAATGAATTAGTAGCCAGCTATAAACTGTAAACAGCGTCTCATTGTTTGATGCATTTAAAAACAATGAAGCATCAAATTAGCACTGGTGGATTTCAGTATATTTAACACTATTTCAAAGCTCTGTCTAGCTCTACTTTATTCAATTCACTATTTCAAAGCTCTGTCTAGCTCTACTTTATTCAATCAGGTCTTGTCAAGCTCTTTACTTATTTTGATTGTGTCTCTCTTTTCTTCTAGGCTTACTTGATTGATTTAAATCATAAATTCTTTATTCTCCGGTGTTACAAAGTAGTATCAGTTCAAGACCCTCCTTCCTTGCATTCATGTGATATTCTTCATTTATTTGGAAATGTATTCAGATATTACAATGCTAGTGGGGTCATGCCGTGTTGATCAAGAGTGAGAGGTCCACCTTCAGTACTTAATATGTGGAGGGCTAGAGAGTTTGGTACTCTCTCTCCACGCCTGTTTAACATATACAGTATCTGAAACCACTGGGGAAGATAATCCATTGCCATGGGGCGAGATTTTTTTATATCTATTTTATTTATTTATTTATTTATTTGATTTGCCAATTGTTTACAAGACAATAAGTATAAATGTATACATAGTTAACTCTTAATGCCTTTTTGGCTATGTAGTTGCAGTGTGCTCTAGCACTTAGATCATTAGAGGTGAGTATTCCAAGGTCCTTTACAGAGCTTGGGTCATCAACAAGATCTTGACTATTCAGCTTGTATTTTATTTTCTGATTCTTTTGCCAATATGTAAGACAGAGCATTTATTTGTTGAGATTTGAAGTTGCCATTTGTTTGACCATTCGGATACATAGTCAAGATCTTTTTGTAGGGTAGCAGTATTGTCTGTGGTATTGAACAGCTTTACATCATCAGCGAAGAGAACGCAATTGCTCTTAATATGATCACAGAGGTCGTTTATGTAGAGTATGAAGAGAGTTGGTCCTAGAACACTGCCTTGGGGGAACACCACTATTGACAGGTACTGGATTTGATAGGACGCTCCCGATTTTGACCATTTGTTGTCTGTTTGACAGGAATGCTTCTATCCAGTTATTCAGTTGTCCAGAGATACCATAGGATTTTATTTATATATCCTTTTTATTTTTATTTTATTTTTATATTTTTATATTTTTATTTTATTTTTATTTTATATTTTTATATATTTTTATTTTTATATTTTATTTTATTTTATATATTTTTATTTTTATATTTTTATTTATATATCCTTCCACCCCTGGTGAATTAAGCAATGCTTTTGTCCCAATGCCTAGCAGCTCTTGGGGGTCTGGAGGAGGAACAACAGGCTTCAACTGAACCATGGCAAGACTGAGTGGCTTAGAGACTTAGGGCCTTCCAAATCTGGGACGTTACCATCTTTGGTACTGGATGAATTGCCCCTGCCCCCAAAGAGACCCACTGCAAAATCTGCAGGTCCTTCTGCACTCACAACTCCTGCTCAAGTAGCAAGTGGCAGTCATGACCAGGAGGGTCTTTGTGCAACCTCATGTGGTGCACTGGTTGTGCCTGTTCCTGGATTGTAACAATCTGTTTACAGGTACTTGGTCACTTTCCAAAAGGACCGCTATATGCAACATATTCTTCACAGGCTACCCTACAAGAGTATCTGAAAGGTTCAGCTGGTGTAGAATACAGCAATACAGGCAGTTATGGGTGCCCTTAGAAGGACTATTCCGCTCCAAGTTACTGCTTCAGCTTGTTACAGATAGCTTAACCCTCAACATGAAAGGTATTATCTTGGTTAAATTTATTTCAGGTTTCCTTCTCATAGATGTAACTCACATTATGAGAAGATTCTTCTGAAGGCATCAATAATCTAATTATGTAGATACGCAATCATATAGGTAAAAAGAGAATGATTTCATCCCCACATTGAGAAACATGCAGCCAACCGTCAGTTGGAATTCAAATTTAAATGAGCTCACTGACTCACACTTAATCAAGGCTGCCCCTCAGCCAATCAGAACTACAGATGTGACCACGTGGCAAGTAACTACATTTCCCTGCAGGCAATGCTTTAAAGAGATAAATGCTTTAAAGAGATAATACCAGTAGTGGGATTCAATTTTTTTTTACTACCGGTTGTGTGGGTGTGGCTTGGTGGGCATGGCATGGCTTGGTGGGTGTGACTCGATGGGCATGGCAGGGGAAGGTTACTGCAAAATCCCATTCCCTCCCCATCCCACCTGCTTTCCAGCTCCTTTCTCCTGTTCAGGGCAACAAAAGAAGACCAAGCCAATCAGCTGGGACTCGGGAGGCAGAGAATAGATGGGGGCGGGGCCAGTCAGAAGTGGGATTTGCCGGTTCTCCGAACTACTCAAAATTTCCTCTACCGGTTCTCCAGAACTGGTCAGAACCTGCTGAAGACCATCTCTGGATAACACCTAATTTCTAAGCTAAATATACACTCCAGCTAGCACAAGGACACATGTTAGAATTCTGCTCATGAACTGCATTGGTTAACAGACTGCTATCAGATTCAATTCAAGGTGCTGTTTTTGACCTTTAAATCCCTACATACATGTGGGAAGGGTGCCTGTGGGAAGGTTGCCTGAGGGACTACTAATTTCATCTACCCATCCCATCAAATCCAGCAGGAGAGACACATGTTGCGAGTCCCATTTGCTAAGGAGCTCCATCTAAAGGGACCTGTAGGAGACAAGCCTTTTCTGCTATTGCACTCACTCTCTGGAACATCATTGCCCCTCCCCCATGAGATGAACTTTGCCCTTGTGACCTTCTGGAAGGGCTTCCAATCATATTGAAGAGGCGAAAAGGAACAGAAAGAAAATATAGGGGGAAACTATTCGATCCAAATACAAAGCTCGAAATTCAACTTATCCAAACTTGCAAAAAGGAAACAGTAGTACATATAACAACTATCAATTTTTTCACACTTCCTAGGGTTCAGATTTCATATGTGTAACTTTTAAAATGGAAACAACCATTCAAGTTTTTGTGTATGTAATTATAACAATCCATACATTTTGCACTGCATTATGCTGAACTCCATCCATCCCCTTGAAGCTCACAAATACACAACTCTCTCTGTGTGTGTAGTGTACATGTATACATATAAATACCACCGTATGCATGGTTTAAGAATCATAAATACTTCAAAATGCACTGTATAATATCATTCAAATAAATAAAAAAGTCGGAATCCACTTCAATCACATTTTTCATGATTAAATACTTTATCAAAGCAAGAAGGTAATAGAAATGAAGTTCTTAACAAGTTATGGAGCAGCCTTTGTCAAAGCAGGAAGATAATAGAAATGAAGCTCTTAACAAGTTATGGAGCAGCCTTTTCCCTTTTCCTCTCCATTGTGCAAAAAAATGTGTTACAAAAGCATTATATAGTTTCAAATGCTGACATTCAAGAGTTGTTTGGTTCGCTGGAGATTTGACTACATGTACTGCAGAAATGCATCCACTTCTCTTGCCCCAGAACCATTCTTATTCTTTTGAATTTCTCCAGGTTTTTGTAGCCACATTCTTTAATCAGTTTAACTGTATTGATCACACCTCAATTCTAAACTCAATGCAGCCTTTAATTGGCTTGCTTGATGGACATCACATTGCTTAAGTCTAACAATCAATAGTGTTTCTTGGTCACACTCAATTCCCCTTTGAACTTCCTGTCATCCCTAGATGTGCATTTATGACTGACAGAACACCTGTAACACTCAAAGTCTCCCTAGCTTTTCACACCACAATTCATTTTCTCCACTTCCTTTGTGTATTGGAATGATTCAATTTATGGCTGTACTTCAGTGATGACATTGCTTGTCACCAAATACTGTACGAGCTGGAAAAATAAGGAGAGGGGTAAAGTAACTTGTCTAAAATTTGGAAGAACTATCCTTTCTACCTCTTTGTCTGAATATATCAATGGATGCTTATAACTCTTCTTTTTCAGAATCTTCCACTGGTGTCATAATTCACAGCTTTAAACAATTTAGACTATCCTGTCCCTACCCTGATGTTCTCCAGATATGTTGAAATGTTAATTCCCAAATAAATGTAATTTTACTCCATTAACTAATCTGTTGACTCCCTTTATTGTGAAAGAAGTAAGTGGGGTTCCAAGGTTCCCAATAGGTTCTTCAGCTTCTCAGACCATCTTCTATCACCCAGCTCCCATCCACTCTTTCAGCTTCAGCATCCTGATTTTAGAATTGACTAGAAAACTTAAGAGTATTTCCTTCTCAATGCATTTCTTTCTAGCAATTATTCCCAACCAAAAGAAATTACATTTTAAACTATGAGCTTTTGGTCAAAAGGATTTTTCAAGCACTGACACCAACTGAATACACTACAGTATAGAAGTTCAAATCTCACCCAAGAGTTTGGAACAATGACCGATTAAAGTGGGCATATTTTTTTCTTATTGTCAGATACATATTTCTTATATTCTTAGTTCATAGAACAAATAAGCTTGATTAAGTAAATTAGACTATTTCCTACTTTACATCCCTTCTCCAGCTGAGACTTTTCACCTGGTGAACAATGATATAGGAGCATATTTGACCACTGCACAAACAAAGAGCAGTTAGAAACAAGATAGCCTTCTCCAAGAGGAACCTAGGGCAGGAAGAAAAAGGAAGACAGCTTGAAAACTACTCTCTATATAAAGCTTCTTCTTGAAACACACCATTTGTTGAATGACCTGTCAAGCTTCATCCAAAAAGCAAGACTGCAATCACTGAAACAATCTCATAAGCAATTCAGAATGACCAGATAATTTTTATTGAAGCAAGTTAGGAAATAATTATCAAAGAATTTCAGGAAATGGTTATAAAAAGAGGTGGAGGGGAAAGAGAAAGAAAGAGAAGGAGAGGGAGAGAAAGAGGAAGCTTGACAATAGGGAGATCTCACCAGCATTAATTTAAAAAAAAATGCAAAATGCAAGGAGGAGCCCAACATCCTCTTTTTGCCCACAAACAGAAAGAGAGGAAAGAAATACTGACAAGTCCTGTTTTAGCAGGGAAAGGTAAAGAGAAATAAATAGTATAAAATCTAGAGGCATAATGCCTGAAATTAATGAAGAACCAGTGAATCCCAGGCTAGAGACAACTGTTATGTCAATATATATCAGAAGTTATTTCCCAAGGCCATCAAGAGAATAACCAATTATTTGTTAATCTGGAAAAACGGGAGTGAAAGGCCTACAACATAAATATGTATGATCTCTGATTTCCATGTAATGAAATGAGCAAAGAACTATTGTGTAAAATGTTGAATTGGGATCTTTGCATCTTCTACTAAGTCTAGACAAAAGCTGAGTTAAGGGTTCAGTATCTGGAGATCTATGATTTACCTATGAGCCCTAATATGAAGATAGATAATATAGCTGGAATGTATCATTGGAGGTTAACCTATTGACCCAAAAGCTGATTTCAAGTATGTGCAATTGACTATCAAAGAAGCATGAACACACACACAAAAATGCCATCTGCATTGTTGAGTTCTTTTCTCTGCCCTTCTGTAAAACAGTTTGCCCATTGAAATCCAGATCTCTCATTCCTTTGTGATGTTCTGAAGAGCAGTGAGGGCATGGTTCATCAGAAAAGCATTTTGGAACAACAAGAACCAATTTCCTTTGTTGGAGAGCAACTATCCCAGTCAGAAGGAGGGCTCAACCAGGAAATTAGTCTAGAATTATTATGTAAACACAAGGGGGCTAGGTCTGAATGTATTTGAGTCTTATCTAGTCTTTCCCAGGTGAAAGCTACCAGTCTGGAGAGGTTCCTATAAAATAAGATAAAACAATAAAGTAGCTAATTTGAACTTTACATATGTGGGTTTGCTCATTCATGCCTGACAATCCTTACTCCAGGCAGGATGTGCCAACTGAGCAATATACAAGGCATAGTAAATAAATAAATCCCTTATAGATTTAGTTTTCCTCCCCAAAAGTTATTTTCCAATATATTTAAAACTCAGCAAATGTAAAAGGTGACATTTGACATTTTAAAAGTGGATGTTTAAGTGAACATCAACAACTGTTTGCTAGATCTTGATTGTGGAATTCTAGAATTTGGTGGCCCATGGTTGGAAGCAAAAGGTTTAATTAAATTGAACTTTGGTCAGTTTTAATGGGATTCTTTGTGCTCTTAATTTCATTATTTCCTTTTAGTGATCCTTTTGTAACAAAACTGCACCATGGACACAGCTGTACGATTCAGAGGTTCTATTTTTGGGGTCAGTTGGCTTCAATTTGCAATTATTCCACTGAAGCATTAATGGTGTTGTAACAAAGGGAAAGCAAGGCCAAAACTACAAATAGCAGTAGTTACCAAAGATGAATGTAACGGAACAGAACATTCACCACTTTTATTATCATTAGTTTTTCTCAGAAGATAAACTTTCTCAAAATCCCATAATAAATACTGTGGCCAAGGTCTTGGAGCATGGAAAAATCTTAACAGTGTATTGTCATCTTCCTTGGCTAAATAAATAAATAATCTAAATCATATCTCTATATGTATTAAGTAGCAACATACTAATTACAACTTCCTGCAGAAAACTAGCTTAATAAATCCGGAAGGTCTCAAAATAATCTTCATGGAAATCAGCTTGTAGATTAGCCCAGAAAGATATAAGCCATTCTGTTATTTACTTTGGAATTAGATGAAGCTTCAGTTATATAACTTCTCTCTGAGCCATTATGATGTAGCAATTTCTCAAATCAGACCCCATTTCAACTGCAGCTACCAAAATTTGCACAGCTACAAAAGCTTTAAATCATGTCTCTGTTCATAATTAAAGGGGAACCGTGTAGTTGTGAAGTTCCTGATGGTAACTCAGAACTGATCAGCATACATATCTATAGAAATGAGACAAAAAATTCTGCTGATAATAAAAAACAATTTATATTCAGTTTTTACAATCAGTTACCAATCATCATTCTGGGCAGATTACATTTGACAGATTTAATCGCTGCTAGTTTCATCAGCTCATGTAGTTTCCAGCATCTACTAGTAAAATCCCTAGGAAGTATACTGCATATTATTTCATAGGAGTCCAGTCTGAATCTCAGAAATTTGATCATTTTCAATTATGCAAGTTTCTTTGTTGGTTGGTTATGATCAGTCGGTGTTTGGTTGTGATCATTTTGGGTCTGGTGGCTTTGGCTATAGATAATTTGGCTCAGTTATATCCTTAATTTGAAAGTCACTCCGAATGCTGTTACTTTTTAGCCCTTTTTCCAAATGCTTTAATATCATACCATTTGAGATCACACTTTTTCTGTTATACTGACTTGAAGATATTATTTAGTGTGCATTTGTGACCTCAGATTGCTTTACAAGAGACTAAATTTCAATGGGATTCAAATTCAAGGATGGTTCAAAAATATTCAAATCTTCAGCAATTCTCCAAATTTACATCTTGAAAAAGATTTCAATTCTCTCATGACTAGTCCAGCTTTTGAGTCAGACTTTGCTGCTGCTGACAATTATTACCTTAAAAATGAAACCTAGAGAATTCAATACAGGTAGTCCTCAACATACAACCTCAATTGTGGTCAGAATTTAAATTGCTAAGCAAGAAAGTTAAGTGAGTTTTGCCCCCTTTTTATGACCTTCCTTGCCACAGTTGTTAAGTGAATTACTGAAGACATTAAGTTATTAATATAGTTCAGGAGTCTGCAACCTTAAACACCCAAAGAGCCATTTGGACCCATTTCCCACAGAAAAGAAAACACCAGGAGCCAATAATTTAACAACCATTGTGGCTGGATGGGTGTGGCCAACTCGACATCACTCACTCCCACTCAGTCACCTTCTGCTCTAGAATATGGAGTGAGTCTCCATCTCCCACCATCACCCTTACCTTCTCAGGCCAGATGAGGAATGACGGGGAGGGAGGGGAGGGGGCCAGCCAATGGTGGGATCAGCCAACAGGGAGCCACAGCAGAGGGCCAAAAGAGCCACATGTGGCTCCAGAGCCGCAGGTGGCAGACCCCTGATATAGTTGTTAACCGAATCTGGCTTCCCCATTGATTTTGCTTGTCAGAAGGTCACAAAAGGTGATCAGATGACCCCGGAACACTGCAACTGTCATAAATACATGCCTGTTATTAAGTGTCCAAATTCTCATTACATGACCATAGGGATGTTGCAATGGTCATGTGTGAAGAAGTGTGAAAAACGGTCATAAATCACTTTTTTCAGTCCCGTTTGAAAGATCACTAAATGAATGGCTGTAAGTTGAGGACTAGCTGTATTATACGGATTCCCATCAGCTCTGTCCGTTTCAGGGTCAATGGGAGTCATAGTTGTTCTTTGGCAGTCTTAATGCTACTTAAGAATTTCTGGGTTATTTGTAACTGCTGTTTAGTTAACAGGTTAATTCGCCTTCCAAGATTTGGGGTACCAATAACCACGTAATCTTCCTCTTGACATTCCTGACTTTTGTTTGCATGGCAACATAAGGTGTTTTTGTTTTGTTTTTAATACATATTTTTGTTCATGTTATATAAGAGGGGACAAATGGAAGTGATTAGAAATCTTAAGAAGAGAAAGCATTGTTTTTATTTTTAAAAGATCTTTTCCCAAGGTCATGGCAACATAAGGTGTTTTTGTTTTCTTTTTAATACATATTTTTGTTCATGTTATATAAGAGGGGACAAATGGAAGTGATTAGAAATCTTAAGAAGAGAAAGCATTGTTTTTATTTTTAAAAGATCTTTTCCCAAGGTCATAAAGATAGATTAGGCTGCAAGACAGAGATTTACTGGTATTCCACAAATATGTTGGTCTGACTTTGGAGTATCTTTGTGCCAGCTGTTAAAATTTCCATATTAATACCTTTCCTATAATGTCCTATAATGTCCAAGATTCTTTTGAGACTTCTTTTGGGTTTTTTGTTCTGCCTTCCCGGGTCATGAATTGTTTGCTTTTACTACGTTTGTATTATCTTTTTTCAATGATGTTTAACCACTGACGTCAATGAGTATTAATAGTATTTGCGATGACTGTTATCTTCCCACATTGCTTTGGGTTCCTATTGGGACAAGGAAAACAAAGATTAAAATGAAGGCAATATGCTTCAAACTATAACAAAGAAAGAGAGATACATATAAACCTATAAGATGTTTGATCAGAGCCAGCTAAAGGTATATCACTACTTATGACACAGATTGTTAAGAAAAAAATGCAATGAAAAAGATTAAGAATTCAGTAAACAGATCACAAATGTATCTTCCATAGACAAGCTATCTCGGTCTGATTATCGTTTGTATAAGCAGGAACTGAGATACTGTGATTTCAACAGATTAAGAATAGTGACTTTGCACATTAATCCTAAACTACTATGTTTAAGCAACCAGCCTTTGGGGCAATCAACCATACTTGCACAGTTCAGTTACAGCTTATTTATTCAGGTGTAATGTCCACCCTATTATTGACTAATAAAGAAGATATATCTGACAAGGTTTATATTCATAGATAACCCTCAGAGATCAATGTAGTTCAAATTTTCCAGCACATAGTCTCTAATTAACTTTAAACCAGAGTAGTCCAAATCAGGAGCAACCTAGCATGACTGGCTGAGGAATTCTGGGAGTTGAAGTCCACAAGTCTTAAAGTTGCCAAGGATAGACACCCCTGCCTTATATCTTAAAGGTCTTCTCAGTTTTACATATGAATAAAAACCAAATGGAGCAGTCAAAAAATAAGTCCAAGTCATATGTTAATTCTTCTTCAAATTCATTATATCTTCAACATAAAGAAATAATCAGAAAAGCTTTCTTAAACATCAGTTGAAGTATTCAAGGACATGAGAAAATATTATTTTGATGAATTACTCTTACCAACAAGCTAGCCAAGTGTGTGCTAGGTGCAATGGATATATAATTAGCTTGAAAATCATACTCAAAGATCGTTCATCATTTTTTCTTCTTCACCAAACTGAAATAAAGTGCCATAGTATTCAGTCTTAGGTGCTGTATTCTTCAATACTTTTATTAATTACTTGGATGAAAAGAGAATATTTATCAAATGTATAGCTGACACAACATTTTAGGAATAGCTAATATTCAAAAAGACAGAAATTCACTCAAAGCAACCTTGATAGGTTAGAAAAATGAGGTGAAAGAATGAAATGTAGCAGAATCAAATTTGGAATTCTTCACTTAGGAAATAAATCAAGTGAAACTGGGTCTACAAAAGTATAATCCTGAAAACAGAACAAAAGTTTTACTTAATTCTGAATTGATCACATCCCAGTTCAGGTACTATCTCCAGTTCTAGCTATCAAACTTTAATAGGGATTCAGACAAACTATAACAGGTACAAAGAAGGACAGGGAGAATGATCAGGAGATTAAAAGCTAAATGCTATGAAAATAGATGGAAAGTATTGGGAATGTGTAGTTCTCAGAAGAGAAGATTGGGGCATATATATTTTTAAATACAGGACAAGATACCACATAGAATAAGACTTCTTGTTTATTAGCCACAAAGGTAATTCATGGGATATAGAAAAGCAGATTGTATTTGGACCCTAAGGTGAGGAAATTCCCTTAAAATAATAGTCATCCAGAGAGGTGGTGAGTTCTACAAAACCTTATCAGGGAATATTTTAGTTTCAACTTAGCAGAGCCTTTTGATTCACAAACAGCCAGGGCTAAAATTGTCTTTTAGAGAAGCAGAGAAGCCACGCGCAAAGAGAAATTTGGAGAGAGATCATAGCCCCAGGTTCTGACAATGGTATATTTGAATACCAAAAGAAAAAAGAAAAAAAAAGATAAAAGCTAATATGTATGCGCTTCTCTTCTTAAATATGTTGGATAGGGATTGCAGGGACTGCCATGATGTTTGCGGAATGCACTGAATCCCAAATATGTATGTATTTTTATATTTTTGGAAAGTGAATGTTAAACTATAATTACTGAACACATTGCTGGAGATCCATCCCACTATTAAAATTTAAAAGAGACAGCAAGGGCCCTGCCTTGTGGAGGCCAATTGTTCCCATTCCAGGGCATAAAAAGTGTTGATTTTTATTGAATTGTTGTTTGCCAGAGAGTCACATTGCATTAGGAGAAGCAAGCCTATGTGGTGTGGGTTTTTTTTAGTGGAACATCATGTGATTTTTATACACCTATGCCTATATTTTTTTGCTGCTGTGCTTTAGCAAAACACATTTTGCTTTTGATGCATCAGGATTTGCCTGGAGGATGCTGCTCTTCCACTCTCTTCTATTATGTAATATTAGCTTGTACTGGCATTAAATCAGAGCAGAGATGCTATGGCACGCCAGCTGTTGCAATGTTACAGCTTTGGAGATGTCCTCAGAATCCAATTATTTCATCACAATGATAAAATAAGCAACTTGCTGTCATGATCAAAGCTTTTGTATGTGCATGCAATATCATGCCGTATGTCCAAAAGCACAACTCACAAATACATGATGCACACTTCATTGTTTGGCTCCCTTTGCAGACTAGTCAGCCTGCATGCTGGGAATTGTAGTTCAGCAACAGCTGAAGGGCCCTAGATTCATAGAAATATAGAGATGGAAGCAACAACTTAGACCACTGAGTCCAACACTCCTCTTTGCTGAAGTTCAAAATAAAGCATTCCCAACAGACTTCCTTGAATGTGTATAGTGTGGACAAGTGGTTCCACTGTCAAACCATTTTTATTGTAAGGAAGCGTTCTTCTGTAATTTAGTTTGGATCTACTTTCCAATAATTTAAATCCATTATTTTGCATCCTGCACTCTGGAATGAAAGAAAACAGGCTGACTTTCTGTTTAACTTCCTTTAGATAATCCGAAAACTGCTATCACTGTGGCCCCTCATCACAATAATTCAGTTATATTGTACCTTATGAATATTTCTGGAAAGAATTAGAACCTTTCATGCTTCAGAATGCCCAGTCTTTGATTTCATATTCCTTTAATTCTGATGATTGGTAATTTATTATCTGAGCAGGACATGGGGACAATGCATATGCAAATAGCTCAGAACAGACCTGAACATGTTTGATCTGATGTTCATTCTATTGAATTAAATAGATTTTGCTCCCAAGTCTAAGATTACAGCCTAAGAGATTTTAGCTGGTGTTTTAACTATCTGGAAAAGTTTAATTGATGATGGGAACAACAATAGCTTTGATCATTTTTAAAGCTTCCTCTTTCATTGTTATTTGGAGAAAACAGTTCTGACAGATACATTTGCTTTCATTTGTCGTGTTCTGTTGAATTTGATCTCCGGCAGCAGAATGTAAATATTCTTGGAAATCCTGTTTATTATGGCTTTCTTTTTTCCAGTGAGAAACTAGTGAGAAAAAGAACTGACCTTCCAGTTGCATTTTTTTTGCACACTAGTACTAAAGAAAAGTTCTGGACTTTCAGCATCTTTACAAATTAGAGGTTCTTACCTTTCACCTGCCCCATCTTCAGTGTAATTTCCCTCCCTTTATTTGAGCAGCCAAAGACATTGTTTTACTAAGGTCATATTCAGTCTTTAAGTTTCCTGGAAGTAAAAGCAGATAACTTCCCTTGACTTTACTGATCACACTTCTTTCCAGGTGTCTCAGAAAAGCTCCTGTACTTTTTGAACTTGCCTTTCTGACAATGAAGAGCCTCATTGATCTGAGCCATTTCTTCTTCTTTTGTTTGGAAATTTATCTTCTAGTTCCAGATGACCATGCATTATGCACTTCTAAGAATCTGAAGAGCTTTTGTCTCCACCATATTTTATTCTCATGTACAGTAAGTGTAAGCAGAACAAATCTTAAAATGGGGAGGTGAATACATATCCCCACTTTTAAATGATCGTAGATATTCTACTCAACCATATTGGTGATTTATTGGTACAGTGGCCTAGAGGTGGAGCTCTCACCTCATAATCAGGAGGCTGTGAGTTCGATCCTAGGTAGAGGCAGATATTTCTCTGGGCACATTGAGAATATCTCTGGTGAATATACTCTGCATTGGCGACAGGGAAGGCATCTCGCCAATAAACACCCAGCTCCATTCAATTGCCCAGACTCCACCCCACAAGGGATTATGGGGTCATTAAAAGAAGATGATGATGCTATTAGATCATATTATCTGATTTAGTAGATTGTCTGGCTATGTCTTTATTGTTACTGTTATCTATGAATGGCTGTCCTGAACAATTAGCTTCTCTCTGATTTGTGTTAAGCCACCAATGCCAGTACAATCCCATTTTAAAGCCAGCTTTAAAAAAACCCCTTCCCCCAAAAAAGATTCCTGAACACTTACCATTAATAATGTGAGATGTGTTGCCCTCTTCATTCTACTCCTACAGCACTTTTCAGTAAATGAGATTTTAAATCACTTCCGCTGCTCTGAGAACATCCCAGGAGTTTGCACTGGCCAATTGAAAGCTGTTCTGCAAAAAAAAATATTGAAAGACCTCAAGTTTGGTTCAACAAATACCTGCTATGATTTGAGTGTGGGCATTGATTGTCAGGAATAGGTAACCTGCAGTGATAATGGGCTTCACCACAATTGGATCTAGAATTTTTCCATGTGGATCAAGTTTTCTACTACTAAGCTGCTTCCTTTCCCAATAAAGGAATGGGTCCATTGTCTCAAGAAATGTGTACTAACTCATGACTCCATGATTTCATATTTATTTAAAGGTCATGTGGTAAACCAGATCAGGGCATTTGTTCACCTGACAATTACATCTAATCTGATAACCAGAAGCATTCAGGGGATAGGTCTTCCAATTACCTGTTATATTACTTTCTTAGCTAAAGATGCCACCAACTGAGTTTGAGAACTGCTACAATACATGCAGATAATATGTTCATCCAGTTAATTGTAATCCTTGTGAGTTTTTACAGATGAAAATGGGGACATCCTTGTTATTCAGACACAATATATCAATAAAGACTTCACTACACAAGGAGGCCAAGGATAGATAATATCTAAGCAGGTTGTTGGTGGATATATCTTGATTTTAGAGCTTTGGGTGTAAATGCATGTTCATTTATTTCAAGCTGAGTACATTTAGCACCTCCCTGTGTGGTCTCTCTTCAACAGCTCTCTCCTCTGCCAGGAGGTAAACAGACTGTGCAGAATAATTGATATATTTATACTGTGGGTATCTCTAGGTAAAGGGAGCCACTAAGCTTCCAGGCCTTGTAAGTATGTCATCAGCAAATGAAAAGATTCAGAAATTATATGAGCGTTATGAACAATTTAATGAAACAGGCTTTATGAAATAATTAAAGGCCTGGAAAAGCTTATTCTCCCCCTCCCAACTATATGTTACTTTGGGTATATGCTACTTAATTTCAAACTGGGTCTGTCTGTCTGTCTGTCTCTGTCTTTGTCTTTATCTCTCTCATCTATCTATCTATCTATCTATCTATCTATCTATCTATCTATCTATCATCCATCTTGTTGTGAATCAATAAAAGTTAATAACTTAAATGCAAATCAGGGTTTGGAAACCTGCACACTTGATTGGTCCTTATACAACAACTTGGATTGGGCCAGAACTAATCCCTGATTGGCCACTATTTGGACAATTCTTATTGGTTATTAGTTTGAATTTGTTGCTCATCTCATTGGTTAATAAGGTAGCAGATAACCCTATAAAAGGGTTACTGCTGCCCATAGCCTTGCTCTGTTCTGTTCTATTTTACTGTTATTAAAGAGTTGAAGTCACTGGTCAGATGTCTGGTCTCCATTATTCTCCATACTTAACACTGGCGACGAGGGTGGGATGCGGAGACCGAAGAGCTGACTAACCTACAGAGCAACCAACAGAGCACGTGGTCGAACACGCACCATCAACGGCAACATGGCCAGCGGTGCCGTACCACCCGCTCCATTCAACCCAGAAACCGAAGACTGGGAGGCATACATGGATCGGTTCCAGATGTTTCTGGAGACCAACAATTTGAAAGATGCAACAACCGGCAAAAAAGAGCTATCTTCCTAACTCACTGCGGGCCTACCGTGTTTAAAATGGCAAAGTCACTTGCCAAGCCAGCAGAGGTAAAAGAGATGGACTGGGACGCCTCGAGCCTTTACTACGGGCTCACTACACGCCCACCGTGCCAACCTTAGTCAGAAGACACGAATATTACCAGAGGGATCAACGGAAAGGCGAAAGCCTTGCCAATTACATCGCGGACCTCCGCAACCTTGGAGGCCTCATGCGGATTCGCAGACTTAGAAGAAGCCCTCCGGGACCGCCTGGTTCTGGGCCTAGAAGACGGCACGATCCAGAGCAAAATCATGGCTAAGGGGGACATCAGCCTCACCGATGCCCTTAAAGAAGCCTCGGCAGCGGAGGCGACCAAGAAGTTGGCAGCCCGAATGCGCCGCACCAACGCACTGCAACGTGAAACTCGCCACTGATACCTCGCCTCGCTCAGAGAGACACCCGGTATCAACTCACCATGAAGACCTAGAGTCCCCGTCCGACAGCGATGAGGAAGAGGTCAACCGACTTCGAACGGAGCGAGACCAGTCCACACAACACTCATTTCGACCGTGCGCTGGCTGTGGAGCCAATCACCCACGATCCGGCTGCAAATTCCTCGACGCACTCTGCCGCAATTGCGGAGACGAGGTCACATCGCAAAGGTTTGCAGAAGCAAACAGAACTCCAAACCCCGACAGGCCGAATGCCAATCTTCAGGATTCTTCGGCACACACCGAGAAAAATTGAATCACCAATGGGGAAACCACTCCTACAGAAACAAACCGTCTCCACCACTTCCACCAGGCGCAAGAAACCCAGCGGGAAGAGACCCACCAAACAATCGCCATAGGCCACGCTACATCCCTTGATGCCGGAAAATCCGAGTAAAGGTCGCCATCAAAAACAAACCTTGTGTGATGGAAGTGGACTCGGGATCTTCCTCTCTCGATGGTATCGTGGAAAACGCCACAACAGCTCATTCCAACGATTCGCCGCCAAGACCTTAACCCTCAAAGGGTTATACTCAAAGACTATCAGGGTAACAGAATTCCTGTTGTCGGGTCCCGCAGATTCCAGGTCTCATTCAAGGACCGCACCGTCGCACTACCACTGACTGTCATGGACCGCGACAGCCCTAGCCTTTAGGCCTTCAATGGTTCAGACCGCCGGAATCACTGTAGCCGGAGTCCACAGGGCCAAGAGCAGCGATGGGAGGAAGCACTCGTGCAAGAATTCCAAGACGTTTTTGCGAACGGACTAGGCAAGTACAAGGGGACCCCGATCTCGTTTAACTTGAACCCTGAGATAGCACCCATCCGCCTAAGCTGCGTCGGGTGCCGCCTTCGCCTTGAAGCCCAAAATCGACGAACAACTCGATAAGCTAATAGCGCAGGGAGTACTGGAACCCGTTGGGAAACCCCGATAGTGACGCCTATCAAGCCTGATGGGTCCCTGAGAATTTGCGGAGACTACCGCCACCTTTAAAACACGCACTGCAGCAAAGTGCATATCCAGTGCCGGGTAGTGCAACACTTGCTCCATTCCCTGGGTGGCGGAAAGTTTTCGCCAAACTAGATCTAGCCCAGGCGTATCAACAATTGCCTGTAGATCCAACCACAGCCGAGGCGCAAACGATCGTAACGCATAGGGGCGCATTTAAATGCAACCGGCTCCAATTGGGTAAGCGCGCCCCTGGAATCTTCCAGAGTTTAATGGAAAGGTTGTTACAAGGGATAAGAGGCGTTGTCCCATATTTCGACGATGTACTCATCGCCGCACCTAACAAAGACATTCTAGAAAAACGACTCAGAGAGGTTTTACGAAGATTCCAAAATGCAGGCCTCAGAGTAAAAAAAAGATAAATGCCAGTTATGTACCGAAAAAGTAGAATTTCTGGGATATCTCCTGGACAGCCAAGGAATCCATCCCACCGAAGACAAATTACGGGCAATTAAAAGGCCCCCACTCCAAGGAACAAGGCAGACCTACAGGCGTTCCTTGGACTTATCAATTTCTATAATGTTTTTTTTCCCACAAAGCAACGGTAGCTGAACCATTGCATAGACTATTAGACAAAAAGCAACATGGGTGTGGGGACAACGGGAACAACATGCTTTCCAACAAGTAAAGAAATTGCTAACTTCTGATTCTGTACTTATGCAGTACAACGAGACTCTGCCGCTCACAATCACGTGTGACGCATCACCTTTTGGGGTTGGGGCAATTCTGGCCCACGTATTACCAAATGGAGTGGAAGCCCCATCGCGTTTTTTCGCGAACCTTAGCTAAAGCTGAACGAAATATAGTCAGCTGGACAAAGAAGCTTTAGCTATTGTGGCTGCAGTTAAAAGATTTCATGAATATGTTTATGGCCGTGCATTTACCATAATCACTGATCATAAACCGCTATTGGGAATCATTGCGGGTAATAAACCAACCCCGTATATATTGTCCCCCAGAATGACCCGTTGGTCTGAATTCTTGGCGGCTACAACTACACCTTGCAACATCGCCCGGGAAATCAATTCTCCACGCTGATGCATTGAGCAGAACGCCGCTTCCAGACTCTGTTGTAGATCCAGCCCCACCATCTCAACACTACAGATCGAAGCTCTACATGTGCCACCATTGACGGCTAGAGACATTGCCTTTGAAACAAAACGTGACCCCGTTCTGCAACACATCCTACGCTGGGTTGAACGGGGTGGCGACAGACCAAATAGCACCGGAATGGGCGCCTTTCAAAAGCCGCCAAACTGAGCTGTTTTCCCAGAAAGGCTGTATTTTGTGGGGCGATCGAGTCGTAATCCCTAGCAAATTGCAACAAACTGTTTTGGCGGTATTGCATGAAGGACATCCGGTATCGTGCGGATGAAAGCACTTGCACGCAGCTACGCTTGGTGGCCGGGAATCGACAAAGAATCGAAGCCTGGGTCGCTACTTGTCAACGTTGCCAAGACGCAGCAATGCTCCGCCTAAAGCAATCCCGACCGAATGGGAAACTCCGAGAGGACCATGGTCCCGTATTTATATTGACTTTGCGGGCCTACCAAAGGACACACTTTCCTTATTACTGTCGACGCCTATTCAAATTGGCTCGAGATCCATCGAATGAACACAACTACAATGGACTCAGTTATCAATAAATTAAACAGACTATTTGCCACACATGAGTTCCCAGACGTGTTGGTCTCGGACAACGGCCCACAGTTTACTGCGTTACCCTTCGAACAATATCTTGCTGATCGGGGCATCTGCCATGCGCTAACCTCGCCCGCGCACCCTGCGGCCAATGGACGTGCAGAACGCATGGTACAATTTGTAAAAAGACCCTTCACAAAATGAAATTCGCAACATCGACGAAAATCAATCAATTCTCTTGTTACAGCATATCACGCCCCACAGCGTGACCAACAAAACACCCGCTGAACTTCTTATGGGCGGAAACTACGATCGCACCTTGACCGGCTCCACCCCGCATTCGCACCAGAAAAGCCCTTCGGCTCCAGCAGCAAATGCCGGGAAATTAAGGTAGGCGATTTAATCTTTGCCAAAAACTTTTCCGGCGACCGTTATGGATACCCGCAACCGTTACCCACCTCACCGGGCCTAGATCTTACCGACTGCTAACAGACGATGGGAGGGTGTGGAAATGCCACATAGACCAACTCCGATCGAGATTACCACCCAGCGCCCATGACTCCCGGGTTCACCAACTCAAGGGGGAGGAAATATCAAGGAAATTGACTTTGATATGACAAATAGCAGGCCAACGGAAACCCTACGGCCCAGCGAGACACCGGAACGCCAAGCGGGGAGGAGTTGACTCTTTCAGGGAACTTTAATACGGGAAACCGAACTGCAAAACCCCGAAGAAACATGGAGTAGCAGAGACAACCAGAGTGAAAGCAGCACGGAATCACCGTGCAGCGAAACAGAATTTAATAAAGATCATCCAAACGCTCCACCGGAACCGGACCTTAGACCAAAACCGTGGAGCCTCAGAAATCATCCAGGCAGACCAAACGGCCTGTCTATCTTGAGGATTTTATTACAGCTCCCCTCAAACGGAACCCAAGGGGAGGGTGTTGTGAATCAATAAAAGTTAATAACTTAAATGCAAATCAGGGTTTGGAAACCTGCACACTTTATTGGTCCTTATACAACAACTTGGATTGGGCCAGAACTAATCCCTGATTGGCCACTATTTAGACAATTCTTATTGGTTATTAGTTTGAATTTGTTGCTCATCTCATTGGTTAATAAGGTAGCAGATAACCCTATAAAAGGGTTACTGCTGCCCATAGCCTTGCTCTGTTCTGTTCTATTTTACTGTTATTAAAGAGTTGAAGTCACTGGTCAGATGTCTGGTCTCCATTATTCTCCATACTTAACACATCTATCATCCATCTCTCTCTTTCTCCCTCCCTTCCTCCCCCCACTCTTTTTCTCATCTCACACCTATCAATTTATTTCTGTTTTAAAGTGAAACACCAAAACTGGAGTTTAGAAGGAGGTCTCATACCAATAACCAGATTCTTTCACGATCACTCTTAGCTGGAACCACAGAATGGTTTTTGGGTCAGAAGGTAAACTTGAAAATAAATTAATGTTTGATGCCTACCAGTTATTCTTGGGAGTTTCCTGTGATGATACTCCAGCGATACCAGCATGGCATGAACTGCTCTTAAAAGTTCCAAAGAGATTAATCTTTATAATGTCCTTTTGTCATGTCCTTCCATGTTCCTCAGTAATCCCTCTGCTATTCTAGTTACTTTTGATCTAATTGGACTTTTTCACAAGGCAATAACCAGCATTGATTTAATGCTCTTTGCTATCTGTCAGCAGCAGTGCTATCCAGGTAAATGTCATGGGCTTACATTCTGAAAATCTCTCCGTTGAAAGGGACACATTTAAACAAAAGCAAAATATGTATATGTCGCAGAAGTGCCATCTATGCCCTTCCCTAAGATAACCTTGGGAGCAATGAGGATGCTTGATGCAACAGTAGCATGACTCTACAGCATTTCTCATCTTGTTTAGAAATTAAAGAGTGAGAGAAAAGGTGCCAGGGCTACAGGAAAGAATGGAGACAGAAAGTACACCAGGTGAAAAGAGTGACAAATAGAGTCCCTGGAGGGTGAAAATGGAAGAGGGAATAGAAATAGATGAAAATTGTGTATCCTTAATTGTGAGCTTCCAGAGGGCATTTGGCTTACAGTTCACCACTGCCGTTGTTTCCCAAGAAAATTTCTCCCCATATCTAGGAACATATTCACAAACTCACTGTAGCAGATAAAATGCTATCAGATGTGATAATATGATGATTTTACCATCAATTCTTGCTGTTGTGTCAAAGTCAGAGGCAGAAGTGAAAGGGAGTCTATCCTGTTTCAGCACCTGCCAGCACCTGTTTTATCCTGCCAGAGATTCAGGTTCTTTCTGATGTTCAGGAAATTGCTAAACACCTAATCGTTGTCCCGGGACTTGGGTTGGAGAAGTTCTGGAATCCCTCTGAGTATGATTAACTTATGATTAAGTGTATTGTTCTACTGGTCAGACAGGGCCCCTCTTTTAAAGCCAAGTCGCCTAAATTTGGATAAATAAATAAAACGTCAGCTGATTTTTTTATATTATATTATCTGATTAATACTTGGATGGAAAATCATCCCGATTAGTAGCTAACCTGGAAAATCAAAAGAACATTCAAGAAAAATGGCCTCCCGGTCCTTGGGTTAGGATATTTTGGAAGTGACCAAGACCTGTTGGAGACCTGCAATCTAGGACAGGGGTCGCCAACCTTTTGGACCTCAGGGACGACCAAACTCATAATTTTAAATTCCAGGGACCACTAACTGGTTCTGTGGGCATGGCCTAATTTGTGGGTGTGGCTTGGTGGTCATGTGACTGGCTGGGCAGGACTTGTATGTAAATATTATAAATATTTATATAAATATTGAATTTTTTATTTAAAAAAGAGCAACTTTTACCCAAAATCTGGCAAAGCAGGCAGGCAGATTGAGTTGCTCACAGAATTATAGATTCATTCAGAAATCTATCTATCTGCCATTGGCTAGCTCAATCTTGTCACATAAAATTTGCTTGCAAGCACATTCATAAAATTTGCTAGCAAGCAAACTCACAAAATTAACTCACAACGCACCATGTATATAAATATTGCATTTTTTATTTTTAAAAAAGAGCAACTTTTACCCAAAATCAGGCAAAGCAGGCAGGCAGACTGAGTTGCTCATAGAATCATTCAGTGATCTATCTATCTGCCATCGGCTAGCTCAGTCTCTCAAATTTGCCTGCTGTGAGTCTGCATTGAATAATATAACCTTCAGTCCTAAGGGAGGTTCGGCTGTGCTTAAAAGCAGAGCTGAAGATCTAAAGACTAGCTACAAAGCAATAAATCCAACCATTTCCTGCTTCCTAGCTAATCTAAATCTCCTGGCACAGCAGAACAGATGATAGTCGGAAAAAGGAAAACTGGCAATTTAGCAAGCAAGTTTGCCGGGTAAGGAGTGAGTGGGTGGGGAGGGTTCCTGTGGGCCAAGTGGGCTGTTGCAGGCTTGTGTTTCTGCATAGCCTGGATTAATTGCTTTGGGGGGTGCTCTGGGGGTGAGGTTTCTCTGCAGCCCACCAACATTTTCACATGGCCCACCAGTGGGCTGTGGCCCACCAGTTGGCGACCGCTGATCTAGGAAGAGTTTGATCTGGTTGATCCTGAGGAAGTGGACAGGATCCTTTCGGCTGTGAACAAAGCCACCTGTTGCAGGATCCAACCTGAGTCAGTCACCAGGACCAGAGATTTAGTCTTCCAAGCTTTTGGACTCATGCTGAAATTCATCCTCAGGGAACTTGTCTCTCCAGAATGTGTGTGAGAAAGAAATTCCCTGAGGATGGGCTTCATATGAGACCAAAAGCTCAGAAGACTAAATCCAGCGGTTCCAGTGACCAATCCAGATTGGCTCCTGGGACATATATGTTTGTCTTCACTGGTGAAAACCGTAGTTTGGTATCTATGTCTCTCTTGTTTGGTTAAGACCTCCTGGGATCTGGAATTTGACAGGTCTGAATAATGTTGAAGAGAGTGAAGCCATTTGCCTTGAAGGAAGTGATAATGCATCTCCTTGTCAAGAAGTCGCATTAGGCTCAACAGTGTTAGACGACTTTCAACTCTTTTTAGGAAAAGTAGTTCAGAAGGTGGTTGGCAGTCAGCTACAAAGGGCTCTGGATGAAGTGGATTACCTGGACCCTTTTCAATCTAGATTCAGGCCAGGGAATCCTGAAATGGCATTGATCATGCAAGATTATTTCAGAGAGCTCGGGATGGGAAGGTGCAATTATTCTGGCCTTCCTAGATCTTTCAGCGCCTTTCAGTAATGTTGACCATGTTATCCTTCAGGACCAGCTTTGAGAGCGGGGAGTGGGGAGCAGGGAGCAGGGAGCACTGTTTTGCAATGGTGCTTTCATGGCCAATTCCAATCAGTATTAGAGAAGGAGAAGAGGTTGACTCCTAGACCCCTGCAATGTGTCATGCTACAGGATGAAGGTCTTTCATTGATTCTTTTTAATGTGTACATTAAACTTCTGGGCAAGGTCATGTATGCTCAGCTATCTCCACCCCTAGAATAGAATAGAATAGAATAGAATAGAATAGAATAGAATAGAATAGAATAGAATAGAATAGAATAGAATTCTTTATTGGCCAAGTATGGTTAGACACACAAGGAATTTGTCTTGGTGCAAATATTCTCAGTATACATAAAAGAAAAGATACATTCATCAAGAATCATAAGGTACAACACTTAATGATAGTCATGGGGTATAATAAGCAATCAAATCATACTAGGAAACAGTCAATATAAATTGTAAGGATACAAGCAACAAAGTTACAGTCATACAGTCACAAGTGGGAAGGGATGGGCGATAAGGAGTGATGAGAAGATTAACAGTAATAGTAGTGCAGACTTTGTAATAGTTGAACAGTGTTGGGGGAATTATTTGTTTAGCGGAGTAATGGCTTTCGGGGAAAAACTGTTCTTGTGTCTAGTTATTTTGGTGTGAAGTGCTCTATAGCTTTCCCTTTGAGGGAAAGAGTTGGAACTGTTTATGTCCGGGATGTGAGGGGTCTGTAAATACAGCCCTCTTTTTGACTCGTGCAGTATATAGGTCCTCGACTGAAGGCAGTTTGGTAGCCAGGCAGATGATGCTGTTGCAGTGCTGATGAAGTGTTTGGAGACTCTAAGGCAGGGGTGTCAAACTCATGGCCTGTGGGCCAGATGTGTCTCGTGCTGGCCCTGCCCCCACCTGGTTTAGTGAAGGGGGAAAAAGTCCTGATATGTCATGTGATGGTGCGAGTTTGACACCCCTGATCTAAAGGTTTGAATGGGGAGAGCCAGCTTCAACTCAACCCTAGCAAAATGGAGTGACTTTGGCCTGGGGAAACCAAATATGCAAAATCCATCCATCTTGATGGGGTGACCCACTCACAAAACAGGTGCTTTTCCCCCTTTACAGATAGTTCTTCTTTAGCAGCTGTCTCATTTAGCAACATTCACAGTTATGACAGTGATGGCAAAGTAACTTTTTAATCAATTCTTGTATTTACAACCTTTGCAGGTGTGTAAAGCAAAAGAAATTGAAGTAAGATCAATTATGGCCAAGCAGCTTTATCACAGCATCAGAACAAGCAAAAGATTTTCACTTTGCTTTTGTTACAACAGAACATCTGTACCTTTTGAAGTTGTCCTAGTAGCTTTTTATAGTTAACTAACCTATCAGAAACATTATCAAAAGAGGTGCTTTCATTGTTGTTATCCTGTTTTTTTTTTCCAGTGTGATGCCTTTTAAAACAAAAACCTGTCCCACAGTTTTTAAAACCTTCTGATAATTTTTTCCTAATAAGTTCTGCTACTAGGATATCTGACACTGTGAATAAATTTAATATATGTTTTTATATCCATTAAATTGGGCTTTTCCTCCAAAACTTTGCCATTGCAGATGTCTTGGAAAGGGGAGAGCTAGTGCTGCCATCAGAGGTGAAGGTTTGTCACCTTACTTTCTATGTTTACTTTCCCTGGAAAGGAAAGGTATTTGGCTTGCTAATAATCTGTGCAATTAGCCAGCTGCCAGAGCAATTAAAGATGTATAATGAGGATGTGAATTCCTGAGAGCACATAGTAATCTGGGGAAAAAATGTATCTCTAAGGGCCATATTTCTTCAGATCCAGCTGTTTCCTTTGTGCCCTCATTTATACCCTGTTCATCGATTTTCAGTTGAAAATCATGTAATTAGTGCTCTGCGACTAAATACATCAACCACCATCACCCGATGCAAAGTGGTTTCAGTGAGGCTTATCCATAATACACTAGGTATTGTATACCTTGTTTACCTTGACTAATGGGTAGCCCCTGCTAATGGATGATTTTGGCATGATACAAAATTCAGAACCGAATTGCCTGAAATCATGTAAGAGAGGAAAGCTAGGCTTCAAGGTGTACTGAGTCTATTCGGCTATCAGCCTTTGATTGATGGCCTGTGCTTGCTTCTCATATGCATTATCCTGAAGGGTCTTGCTAGAGATTGCTTGTTCCTTGGCAAAATCAAGTTTTACCACGCACGTAAATAAATGTCCTGTTTGCTCTTTGCCACATAAAATTAAGTTCAACAGAGAAAACACCCTTTGGCCACTGGTGCAGCTGAAACCCTTCAATATTGACACCGGTTTTTCAGGAACTATTGCAGTATCTCCTTACTATAATGTTCACCAACAACTGCGTCTAAATCAGGACAATTGATGATAATGAGGAGCATATCTTTATTAGACTCCTTATTGCAGCAATAGACCAGCATAGGAGAGATGAGAGGAATCTCATTTGTGTCCATTAGGAACAGAGAAAATGTCATTTGACAAATGAATCAATCACCTGTTGCTGACTCCCTAGTGTGTCTTCAAACATGCAACCGTTACTAGGTAAACATGCACCCTGCAACACGTAAGGCTGTAAAGTTTGTTTAATTCAAGTCTGGTTTAGAGATAAGCAACCATAAAAACTGATTTAAAAAGCTTTTGAACTTGCCTTTCAAGTATTAGTCTCTGAATAATAGGCTTGGCAAGGCATATAAATGACCTTAGCAAAGCCCACAATATGGAGAGATTGATTGATTGATTTGTCAAATTTATATGGCTGACCATCTCATGGAAAACCACTCTGGACAGAATACATTACATTTCTATTGTATATCTACAAGGTAAGTGTATTTAGCACAAGGGAAAGTGTATCTTTAGCTTCCATAGTTGGGACAACCCCACAGACAGCAGCTGTACAGAATTAAAGCTGATGTAGGTCACTGGACACATTTTCAGTCTGCAATTGGTTTCAGAAACAGCAAGATGTTGCATTCCAGCACTGTCAATCCTGCCATTCTAGCTAAAGAATAGCTAGAATGGCAAGTACCTAGTCATAGGCTTAATTTGGTTTATATTTCCCTCAGGAATTAACAGTCTGATTTAAATTGCATTCCACATGCTTCCCTTCTAAAGCCGATGAGTGTGTTTTAATTTCCTCCAAAAACTGAGAGGTATCTCAAGGCTAACAGGCTGAATTAATATTGTGTGATGGAAGGTGCTTAAGAATCTAGGGAGTCAAAATACCTAGGGATGTTTAATTAGGGATAAGATTCTAATGCCCCATTGCAAGGCAAGTTTAAGGAAGCTGTGTGCCTGCTATAAAGAGAATGAAACAAAGGGTACCCAGACACAAAAATTATACCAGGGCAGATTTATCTGGGCTTTTTTATAAAGATCTTCTACAGTGTCAGTTGGAAGTTACTGTATAATAATCCCTTCAAGATGGCAGCACTCAAATCAGTTTCCTTGGGATTAGAACTGATCAGAGAGTGGTGTAACAAAACCAGTATGGATTTACAAATCTTTGCTCTGCGTTGCTCAGTTCATCTTAATTTGGAGTTATTCAACAAAACATGGTTAAGGAAGTAGACTTCAGTTATATTCCTAGAAGAAGTTAGCCAGAGTGGTGGTAAGTACATTGTCATAATTTCTTCTTCTAAATCTATAATTTTGTGATTTTTTTTTCTGTTCAATCATGTCCGATTTTCAGAGGCTGCCTGGACAAATATCTGCAGTTTTCTTGGCAAGATTTTTCAGAAGTGGTTTGCCATTGATTCCTTCCTAGGGTTGAGAGAAAGTGACTGACCCAAGAGCACCCAACTAGATTTGCACCTAAGGAAGGACTAGAAAACACAGTCTTGATTCTAGCCTGATGCCTTAACCACTACACTAAAGTGGCTCTCTTTGTGACTTATACCAGGCATTATATTATTGTCATTTATTTTAAAAATAGACTTCCCAGAATTTAAGTCTGTGTGTGGAACAAACAAGGGTTGGGATCTAGAAATTACATCTTTCAAATGAAAATGCAAAATTAATAAAGAGCCTTGGTCGATGTGCTTTATATTCATAAAGTTTTCATATTTTCATGTTATTCAGGAAAATTGAAATCTGTTAGATATAACTTTACCTAATTTTTGAAGAAAATATCACTGCCAATACTAAAGCCATCCATGGAAACCAACTCACCACAGCTATGATCTGAAGGGCAAAAGCAACCTTACAGCCCTAACATGTAACGTAATGTAGATTTGGATAATTGGAAACAATGGGTTATGAGAAATATATTGAGATTGAAAGATAGTTAATGTGGAAAGAGTGCTCGACCTGAATGAGAGACAAATACGCAGGATCATCACACTGAGCCATCATTTGCTGAAAAATTGTTCATACATTTATTGCTAAACCATAAATCATGTTCTACAAATGGTTTAGTGCAGAGTTCCCCAATGTTTCTGGCATTGTGGACTGGCAGGGGTGGGGTGGGGGGAGAGGCGATGGTTCCACACAAGCGGCAGACAAGCACATGTGGGCATGGCAGCTCCATTTGCACCAGCGGCAGGCATGCATGTCCACCACTCGTGCAAATGGAGTGCACATGCTCACCCACTGCTCACACATGTGGGGATGTGCGTATGGGTGCCCTTGCCTGTCACTTCCGCAGCCCAGTTCTGAACAGCTCAAGGCCCAGTAGGAGCCATGGCCCAGGGATTGGGGACCCCTGGTTCAGTGTAATGTACAAACTAGGTCTACAAGTCATAAGCCAATTATACACACTATCCTACAATGTTATTGTAAGGATGCAAGTATGAAGATTAAAAAGTAAAATCTTTCTCAAGGAAGACAAGGGGAGAAATAGCATATTACCTCAACAGATAGAGTTTGTGGGTTTCCTCTCCCCTTCCAATCCCTCTGCCTCCCTGAGTACAGAAAATACCACCATCTACTGATGAAAATCTATTTCTCTAGCAATAACAAATGTCCTTGCAATCCCACCCTGGAGATGAATTCCCAGCTTGAGAGCAAGCCTTCAATGCATGGGATGAAGATGTGATCGGATTATCCTCCAGTTCTTGTTCTCCTGACTTTGTAATACTAATTAATCTTGGGTATTTTTGTTGTTGTTCTGCTTGCAGACTGGATGTTTGGTCCCAACTCTGATGACAACAGTAACAAGAGTGACATGAACTGCATCAGCAATAACATGAATGAGATGGGTGAGCTTCAAGGGTCACAGGTCAACCGGGAGTACCAGCCCCAGGATGTGGTCGTTTCCATCAGTGAAACTTCTTGCCATCTTCCCCAACAGACATGAACCAGCTATTATTTGGGGAGACTTAGACCATTCCACCCAAACTCTGGTGCTGTGTTAGATTTCAGCTCTCATTATCTTCATCTAGGCCTGCCGATGGCTGGGAAGAATGGCTGTTGTGATACAACATATCCAGGTTGGGTAAAGCTGACATAGGAGCCTATGTCATACCCTAAAAGGGTATCAGAGAAGGAAAGCTGGTCCCATTGATTTTTTTTCATTTCTTCTTCTTTCAAGTAGCTTCACGACATTTCTCAAGGACTGCTTTTCAGATTATTGACAGCCTTGGACTTACAGTTAATTCGAATGTGAACAAATGGCATATTCATATACACCAAACCCTTCAAAATATCTTGAAGCCAGCTGTGTAATTGTCTTAGTCTGCCAATCTTAAAGTTCAGAGAACAGGCAGGGATCCCCTTGAACCAATCCATATCCCCATCAGCTGGCTGAGAGGAGAGGACAGAAAACCGACAGTGAGAAAGTGCTTCTTTCTACGTGCAATAGTATCTCTTAATATAACAAAAATGTCCCTGCCCCCACCCCATTTCCCCATTCTGAACAGAAAGTAAAATATTCCTTCCCCAGTGTTTTCAGTATAGACTTCTTCCCCTCTCCCCCGCCCCACCAAATCTGAGCTATGAGATTGCCTGAACTGTTCAGATATCATTGTTCCTGCCTGAGAATTCCCACTGAAGGATGTGAGGATAGCTTGGCACAGATTTTCCCCGAGTGGCAACTATAATTATGGGCTGCAGTACAGAATTCCCATGTGCCTGGAATGGGGAGAAGGAAATCTTGCTCCACCCGAGCCTAGGAGGTAGGTGGAATAAGAGGGGGAAATCAGTCAGCAAATAGTTTTAGAGCAGGGGTGTCCAACCTTGGCAACTTTAAGACTTGTGGACTTCAACTCTCAGAATTCCTCAGCCAGCAAAGCTGTTTTAGAGGGATTGGGAAACTGATTTAGAAACTGATCAGATGGATTAAAAAAACTTTGAAGCCTCTGGAACCAGATTCAGCCCAGGAATTGATAAGAATTGCCACCAATGGAAAATGGTCCATCAAAACCTCGATTTCCCAAATAAAATAACTTCAGAGGAAAAACACGCCATTTGAATTGCAATGCAGTTGCGTTGAAAGGAAACCGGTTCAGCAGTGAAAGAACAACTTTCATGGGAATCCAGAGGCCCAGTGCCATTGCTGGATTAGCCCAAACGCTAAATGCAGAGAAGACAGGGCTTTTCTGTGGGAAGCTTCTATCCAGAAGCGCAGCTAACTTATCACATCATTCCTAACAAAGACTCATCATATTTCCTGTCCCTGCTGAACACGCAGCTTGCATAAAACCAAGGAGCTCTTACAGTATGGCAGCACAAAGGTCTTCTTGGAGTTCAGGGAAAGCAGGAAGAAATCAGCAGGACTTTCTGACAAATTCTGCAATTCCACAGCATTGCGTACGGTCTTTTTGTTGTTGTTGTTTTTTCTGGATGGCCTTGTCTTCTGTATCGAGACACGTGGTTTTTCTTGCACCATGGGGACAGGAGCTTCTGCTTCATCAGTCAAATTTTAGAGAACTTTCAAGGGACAGAAGGTTACTTTGGATATGAAGCTGGTAATCTTACAGATGGAGCTTGGAAGGGGAAAAAGAAAGACTTCAAATGACTGACTCTGTTGCCTGGCAGAAGTGGCACTTTTGGCTGTATATGTTGAAAGCACTGCCAATTTCAAAGGAGGCATCACAAAGTGCAAAAAAATAATGTATGCACAACACTTCCAATTTCTGCTGCTAACTCTCTGCTCCTGATTAGTTCAATGCCTGCCCTTTTCAGTAAAATTATGCATGTGTGCGCACATATACACATTCACACCATTTTCTCTGTGAAACAGCTTGTTTCCATTTTTCCTACTGCTTTCCATTCTTTTCTCTCTCTTTTTTTGAGAGTACAAAAGTAAAAACACAATTTTAAAAAGAGCCTGGTTCTCCAGAATAATTGAGTCTCGGTCTGTTGTTTATTCGTGTTTATATATTATATATTTTTCTCTCCCCTCCCAGATTTGCCTTTCCTCAGCTGAGTTTGCCAATGCTGCTTCTCCTTGCTTTGCAGATCAGTCTTTTTGGAAGAATGTGAGGAGGGACACATTGAACCAATGGGCAAAGACGGGGTAGATAAGAAGCTATGAAATTTCAGGTGAAGAAAAAGCAAGGATTCTCTTTGCTGCATTCATATTACATAGTTAAATGAACCATGGTGGTTTTTTTTACTATTAAGCCCATTCTCTGGGTTCATAAAACTTGGTTCACACCATACTGCCCTAAATGGACTCAGTTAATTTGTGGTTCAGTGAATCTTGTGAATCCAGTGTGTTCCAGCAAGGAGGTCAGGATAATTAGTATTGCAAATGAAGCTTCAGTTAGTTTTGCCTCTTCCTTACGTCCAAAGATACTTAATTATTTCCTTGAGAATATTCAGGAGAATTCCAAATAATAACTTCCTTTTCATTTCAAACAAGCCCAAATGAAAAGATAGGGGGAAATTCATATCATCCTACCCAGTGGTGGGATTCAAATTTTTTTACTACCGGTTCTGAGGGCATGGCTTGGTGGGCGTGGCAGGGGAAGGATACTGTAAAATCTCCAGGCAGAGGTGGTATTTGCCGGTTCTCCGAACTGCTCAAAATTTCTGCTACCGGTTCTCCAGAACTGGTCGGAACCTGCTGAATACCATCTCTGATCCTACCTCACAAAACAGAGTTACTACATGAGATAATGCAAACATTCATGTTTCTGCCCATATATCCGGCTTTGTTAACCTCCTGCCCTGCCATTCATAGATTCCCTATAGTGCTATAAACTGATTTTGTGTGAATCAAAAAGTCAATATTATTCACTTTCAAAAATCTCTCTGCTAGGAAAATATTACCAGATAATCCCCTGTTTATCTAAAGAACATAAGCAATCAGTAAGCTTTGGGGGGGGATAAATTTTTAAATTACAAACTACACCCCTGTCGTTCTTTGTCAGGTGTATGACACAAATATTTAGCAGGTAAACAAATGCAATGGAAGGGCAAACTGAGAAACTTTCTCCTGCTTCATTATGGTATTGGTAAGAAGGTATTTTTGGGAAACAGAACAGACCAGCAACATCTTCCTGGTATATGTTAAAAAAACCCTTATCTATCTTATCTACTTTACCACTCATTACTAGGTCTATGCTGTCTTATACTATCTAGCTATATTAACGTCTATGTCTATTTATTACTCTTAAACATTATGCATTACTTGAGTTTAAACCAAGGTCTTTAACCACCTTCAGATTGGCTTCTATTGCTGTCAACACCTGTTCTAGCTGGCTGTGGAATAATTGATGTGTCAGTTTCTCTGTTCTGTCTTTTAATTACTGGCTGAATATAAAGACAGACAGACAAACTCTACAAAGGCTTCCATACAAAGTTTCTTTATTGGGTCACAAGGCATCCTTGAAGTATAACTCATGGTTATGTCGAGATTCATCCAATGTCCAATTCTTTGCACAGCTGACTTCATAGTGTGAAGTTATAGTGATCTTCATCCCATAACGAAGGAGCAAAGGGTGAAACACCAACGCGGAGCTGGGGTTGAAGCAAGAGTAAAGGAAACTCCCCCAACCCAACCAAGGGTCAGTTCAGTGACCAATCAGGATTACAGATGTGACCGCATGACATGAACTACATTTCCCATGATGCATTAACTACATTTACCATGAGGCATTCCCTTAACTCATTCTGTGCTGGGGTAAGAAAAGGAAGGTGCTTTACCAGCTGCTGGCTGGTTATAGCTTCTCAGCACTGCTGCTGGAGGGGCAAAGCTGCTGGTCTCTTCTACTTTCAGCTTGTTGGTCTGGTGAAGTCCAAATCTGCTCCTCCTTTACCATCAGTTGCCTCTTGAGCTGACAGCTTCAAATTCTTCCTTTCTGCTCTCCCGCACATCACAAATCACCCTCTATGCACACCCACACTCCCAGCATTTTCATTTTTTTAATTGAAATCCAGGTGTGGTTCAATGCTCTTCAGGCTACCTTAAAGATCCAGGGAAGTGGGGTGGAAGGAAGAGATCATGGTAGCCATTGCAAGGTTTTCCTTCCACAATATGACCAACAGCTACCAAACCAAAGCACTGAAATAGGCAGAATGAACACTTGTCAATTGTAAATTGCCAGTGACCTCTTTCAGTAAAAGCAGACTTCCTTAGCCTGATGACCTCCAGACAATTCCATCATCTCTGCCAAGCTGAATTGAATGGCTAGCAATTGATATATATATATATTTTTAAAAAAAAACACCTTAGTCTTGGTAAAGATAAAAATTGTTCACAGTCCATTATTTCAAGCAATATACGTCTTGGCAGTAGGATTTTCAAGACCTGGCAACCTTTTCCTTTTGTGTTTTGTATAACTGAAATGTTCCAGAAACCCCAAAGTACCTTTCATTTATTTTTGTCACTCTTTAAAATCAATAGCACTTTTTTTTTTTATCTTGGCACTGAGTGTAATTTTGCTCTGGCTCCAAAATAAAATTTTGTTAGCATTAAAATGGGATCCAGTTTTTTTGCCAGTTGAGCATCTATAATTGTAAAAATGATTGCCCTCTCCTCTCCCTTTCTTTCTTTAAAGCAGTTCTGATGAACAAATGGATATTTGATACACAGGATGATTTCATTCAATATGTTCCAACAAATGAATGGTTTAGGAAATATGTACTCTACTGGAAGATAACAGCACTGCATTTATACCAGAAAAATACATGGTTTGGTTAGGATAAAATCAAGCAAAATGGTTCTTCCAAATTATAATCTTTTAACTGTTTGGAATCTAACTAGCTCCAGGAAAAAATTTGTTGAGATAAGATTTTTACAGGAGAAAATTAAATATTCCTCTTCTAGACTTCAATCATTCCTAACCATTCATTTTCAAGGTTGATAGCAAATATAAGGCATATCATTTCCATCTTAAATTGTCATTACTGTATCTTCAGAGGTTTATTTTAAATGCATGTGATATAGTTATTTCAAACGAAAAATCAAAAAGTCTTTAAGCATCTCAGACTTACATCGAGAAGTGTTTTGATTACCATTTATATACTGGTATAAATGGCCCCAGAAAAACATATACTTGCATAACAATATACACAACATAGTGGAGATTATTCCTTACTGTGTAGAGAACAAAGAACATAAGTTAGAGATTTTTACTTTGCTTGTGGCTTGTACGGGCAAACTTCTATTTATACAAACAGCAACTTTATCAAGGGTGGAAAAAGAAATACAATAGGGAAAAATGATACAAAAAAGGGAAAGAAATTAGTTCAAGCTAAGAACTTGAAATAGAAGGTGAACAAATGGAAGAAATGAGATTGGAATTAGTAAAATATGAGAAAGAGGATGACAAGATGTATGAGACAGGATTTCTTCAGGTTCTGTTATTGGGGTGAGGAGAGAAGAGGTTTTAGGCAATATTTTTTTACAGACTACTAATCTTCCAAATAATCAATCTTCCTGAAGAAGTTATAAAATGCTGTTCCTACAATCATAAAGCTAGGTTGCATTAAACTCATGCTTTCAATATGCAGAGAAAGAGACGTCTGTGTGTAGACATTAGGTTCAATCTATATTATGTTGCATTTCCTCCTTTATGTTGCTTCTAGATCTGCAAAAGAGGAACTATGCAATTGGTTTCTCTTAAGTGGCCTCATGGAAAGCAATCCACTACATCTGATCCACATTAACAGAAGGTCTGTGGCAGAAAGCACCCCAATAGCTACAAATTTGTTCCAGTTATCTCAATTAATTGCTCCCTTTCTATATTCCTTTAGGGGCCTCTGTTGGGGCAAAGGTGTTCCACAGATTTTAGCCTGCTAGTCATGAGGTGATACTCATCTCTGTTTCTTAAATCAAAGAATAACCATTTATCCACCATTACCCCATAGTCACAAACATTTTCTTTCTTTTGATGTGCATCATCCTTCATTTTCCAAACAACTTGGGGAGAGGTGGAATAAGGGTATAGTCACAACATATCTGGAAGCACCAGACTGGTGATTATCCAATATCCATGATTAAAATCTATTAAATTTGGTTTTTCCTTAAAATCCTTTTTGGATTTTAAGGCAGCCTATCTGCATATGTTCCAGATAATTTTTCTCTCAAAGGTTTAGAAAAATCCAGTACTGGATCCAAACTGTTATTTCCAATCCCAATTTTTGAAAACATTGTAGAAATAGAGCAATGCACTTAAGCTCTTAAACTCTTAAGTTTATACATATCAATGGCATGAAAGAACAAAATAAATGGAGAAAGAAAATTAACTGATGAAATAATGTTGAAGTGGAAGAAATGAGGTTAGGAAATGGAGGTGGTTTTTTAGTTGTAACTGCTGGGAAATTCAGTTCACAAGATTTTAGTAATAATTAAAAATTATTAAAAATTGCAACTCCCCCACAATTCAGATACCAATGGATTTACATGTGCCAGGGAGGCAAAGTGCCAGCACAAGCTCCATAGGGTGAGTGTTGACAAGAAGTTGGACTTGCTAGATCCATCATGCTTTGAAAGACAAGAAAGATTGCAGAACAGCAGCATCATAAGGAAAAGCAAAAGGCAAACACTATCAGTCAAGAGCTTTTATGCACTAGCCAACTTTCTCTCATCCAGTCTCCTTTTCATTATAAATTCCCTTTCCAACTTCTTAATAACCTCAGCTGGCCACTTCACTTCTCTCTTAAGGCCACTAATAGAATCCAACGTTAGCCAGGCGGTTACAGCTCACACAGCAGCTTTTCTAGATAAGAAGTAAGTCTTTTAAGGGCACTAACCAGAAGTGGCATGTACTGTTATTGCTGTTATTTAAAAGTAGCAGCTGCATTCAAGATGGGATCACAATATTTGGAGAGAGGAGCAGATACGCCTTTCATGTGGCTATTCTGGATTGCTATCACACATGTACATCCCTCGGGTGACTGCATGTTAATGGCAGCTTCAAGAAGATAATTTCAAGTGGGGAAAGATGACTTGGAAGAAAACATAAAAAGCCTGTCCCCTGATAGCATGGTTCTTCTGACCCAGATTGACTCTTTTTAATGAAAGTAAAGTGTGAGAGATCTTTTAGCATATTGTTTTGCTTATTTCTGTCCCGTTTTTTTTCCACTTAAAGGGCACTTGAAGAGGCTAATACGATAATTAAAAACTGAAATTAAAATAGAACTTACATTCAGAACTCTGATTTAAAAATGCAGAACATACAAGGAAGCCATCACTAAGTCAGCAGATTGAGAACCAGTTTTTAGATGTCCCACTTGAAGATCTTTCAAGTTACATTTAGTTTTGCCCTAATTAATTCTAGATAAAGCAAAAACCAGCTGTCCTTGTTTTACTAGCTGAGGGAACCAAAGATATGATGGAAGTTCTACAATGCTAGAATGCAAAAATATATCTTATATGATGGTTGAAATGAGCTGAAACTGTTGTGACTTGGAGAGAACATAATACTACAGTTTGTAAAGTGCCACCTTGCATAGAATAAAAAGTAGACAAAACCCTTTCTTCATCAAAAGGAAGAGTGTTTCTCTTACCCTACTGTATCTAGAATATCTAAGAGACTAGATTGGGAAACAAACATTTAAAAAGATTATCTTCTTTGCTTGGGGAAAATACCTGGTGATCTTGCAGAGTTTAGAGGTGCAGCACCTAAATACCAACCTGGCATGTCCAAGCACAGGTGCTGCAATCATCTAGCAGAAGCATGAGATCTCCTTTATTCAGGAGGACTAAGCCAGGCCAGTAATGGACCAGGGTAGATACTGGCAACCATCAAGCTCTCTCTGGTTCTGTCTATTTTAGCATTAATGACATTTCTGGAATGTTGGCTCGTGGGCGCTAGGGATAATCTTTTTCTGAGATGTTAGACCGTTTTGGTGATAAAAGGAAAATTTTAGCTATAGATAAACGGGTTTGTAAGATTTGCTTTTATTATAATTAGAAATCTAGACTTAAGAACGGTAGTTTGGTGCGAAACAAGCTTAGCCTTAAATAATATTGAGGCCAGGAATTGTTTTAAGTACAAGAGCTCACAGCTAATCCATATAAAAATGTACTGACGATGCCAAACTTTTCTTACTTCAATTGTAGAATGAAGAATGGAGACAGGTCATTGTTGCTAGTGGTAAACACTAAGATATCATTTATCCATCTATGATTGTCACTAGAGATTTGACGGCCTGTGAATTTGATCACAAAGAACAAGAACACATGTTCTATAATAACTAATTTTGCTCCATTATCCTCAGCCAACATTATCCTCAGCCAACATTTCTTTCAGATTTAGAAGCTTATTATACCAATTAAAGCTTCTTTGTCTTCTGTTAAAAGCATTCTTTGTTTGCATTCATTATTTTCAATACTCATTTCCAGATAGGTTGATTTTGCTATTCTTGGCCAAGTTATCAAAGAACTGTGTTTGTATGAACAGAGAACCTAATTTATAAACATAAAAATATTCTTTTTGGGCATGGATAGGCAATAAAATAGGTTTTTTATTCAAAATCTGTTTTTTAACACTGATTTCTAGTCTGAATTTTCCCTTGGCGTTTTGCTTGACAGTTCTATATCTGACAGTTCTATATCTATATCATTAGTAAAAATTACATACTTACTGGTTCATAGATGAAAACAGAAGATTGCATATATAATTGGATCAGCACACTTCTATTTTTAAAAAGAGGATTTCTTCTGCAACTACCCCAAAATCTCAAAGTGTCTTCCAGCCATTTAAGAAACTTGGGAGGCATTGAAGAATTTCAAGTTATTTTTATTCTGTGGGTGGATTTAATCCATTTTACAGAACCCTGTAAAATATTTTTTTTTCAAAAAAATCATCTCCACATATTTTCAAAGTCATTCAGCAAATGGAACGTTTACAGTTTATCCTTGCTTCCTAGTTAGCATCTGCATGAATTATGAATGCAATGCATTTTTCTCTGAAAACCTTAATTGTTTTTATAGGGTGGAAACAACAACCAAAAACACCACCCCCTAACTGGAACTTCAAAGCTGAGGAGACAAGAAAGAAGAATTTGAAGTGACTTTCCAAATGTTGAAATGTTGTATTATATAGTAAGCTGCTTCTGTGCTATGATGACAAATACAGAAAGGAATGTGCCTCATAAATTAACTAATCCCAGGAATGTTCCTTGGTCATGGGAATATCATTCATCCAACTTCAGAGAGAGTCATCACAAGAGCAGTCAGGTGGAGAATCACCACCAGACTTACTTTTTAGATTGGTATAGTACCATGATGGCGAACCTATGGCACGTGTGCCGGAAGTGGCACACAAAGCCACTTCTGCCAGCACATGAGAGGTCGCCTAGAAGAGCCCCACTGCGCATGTGCATATGTGCTGCTGCCCAACAGCTGATTGTTAGGTATCTGGCATGCATGTGGGAGGGGCAAGGGTGCATGGAAGATGCACACGCATGCACAGAGATGCACGGTATGTGCAGGGATCATGAATACATGCGCAGAGATGCATGTCACATGGTGCTTTCACGTGCATGTGCAGAGATGCATGGTGCATGTGGGAGGGTTATGTGTGCATGCGCAGGGGGTGTGGGGGGGCCCCCAGCACGCATTGCCTTCTGGGTGCTGGCATGTGAATATGTGCGCAGAAGTGCACACGTAATTTTCAGCATGGGAGCCGAAAAGGGTTGGCCACCACTGGTGTAGTAGTTCCTCTCTGCTCTTCACGCTCAAATTTTGAGAGTTTCTGGAGATCTGGGGAAAAAAATATTTTAATATTTGCTGCCTAGAGTCTATAAGAAGCCTTTCCACGAATAACATAAAGTTTCAATAAGCAGGAGAACCTGCGTAGCGTACTACATGAGTAAATCTCAAAGGCATTTCATGAGCTACTTGATCACAGCTGCTACAAGCTTAAGTGAGACAGTCCTTAAAACGATCCCCTCATAATTATTGCAAGATGAGATGCAAACCCTGCAGATCTTGGGTAATATTATGTAAATCGGGTTAAACCATCACAGCAAAAACAAGGCTCAGTCTTGGGATTACTTTGAATCACAGCTGTGAAATTCTCCCATTGATGCTTACCATGGCATGTTAATTAGAACTCCGCATAGTATTGGATTCTGCTGGATAAAAATTAGGTCAACATTGGAAGACCTTTGACTATTCAGAACAAAGAAATATAATGACAGGTGGGGAGGGTCGGTAGTATTACAATTCTTTCAGGTCAGTAATATTACAATTCCTTGAACCTCTTGGTAAAATTCCCATTTCATAGCATTAAAACCACAGCCCAAGATTGTAATTTATCTCACCCTATCTAACTCCATATTTGCCCGAATAAACTGACTAAGCAAGAACAAATGCTATTTTGAGACTTGCAACCATGTCATCCAATCCAGTACTAGATTAGAAAACCTTGAATTACGCCGTCTTTGGTCTGATCTAAGTATGGTATATATAAAATCATACATTGCAATGACTTACCTGTCAATGAATACTTCAGCTTCAACCATAACAACACAAGAGCCACAATAGATACAAACTCATGGTTAACCGCACCAAACTTGATTGCAGGAAATACGACTTCAGCAACAGAGTGGTCAATGTCTGGAATACTCTACCTGACTCTGTGGTTTCTTCCCCAAACCTCAAAAACGTACATGTCGTAAGACATGGGAAATATTGTCCTGCTGAATTGCTTAACATTTTCCAGGAGAGGGCAGAGCTGTGTTAGAAAGAGTTGCTTTCTAAGAAACCTTCTGTATTTAGTGAAATGTAATTGTAATTTGTTGCAATTAAGTGGAGCTGAGAACCCCTACAAATACAGTACACATATCCGTTAAGACTTCCTTCCTTCCAGCTACAGACAGACAAACCATAATTTACTCAGCTCAGGGAAGTTTCAATTCTCTTTTTGTATTCATCTAAGAATTTTTAAAAAGCATGAATGCAGATTTCCAGAAATAATGTTTTCTTAATACATTTTGCTAGGTGAATTTTCTCTTAAAAATACATCATAAAGTGGATTTAGGAGGTGCAGATGGGATGAGTTTGTATCAGAATTTACAAATACTAGATCCCTTCAAATTTAATACAGTAAATAATTAAACAATGGAATTTTCTGCAATAGGAATTTGTGGTGACTGCAGGCATAGGCAACTTGGATGGAGGATAATTCTGTTGATGGGTACCAATCATTAGGCTTAATAGTACATTTAGGAACAGAGGCAGCATAACTTACTTGGAAAGACACCATAACAATAACAAAGTTTTTGTCCTTCTCTCTTCCATTTAATCTGTCTATGGACATTCATTGGTCATGTGAAAAACAAATATACTGTAGATTGAGCCATGTGGAGTCTTCTTATTGCTTTTGGTTGTATACACCTGATCTACAGTCATGTCATGTCATGTGGCTGGCATGACTAAATGGCAAAAGCGCACATATATGCATCATTTCTGGAATGGCTTGCTTATTTTGCTGACAAATGTAATACTGGCTCATTCATTATCTGGCATCCATCTAAACAAAGTTGACTGTTCCAAGATGGCAATTCTAGGAGGTGATTTTGCTTTAAAGGAGACTTGGGAAGTAGATCCATATAAATAATGATGCCTAAGTTAATGATGCTACTGCAGGTATATTTTTAACTACAAAACTAACTACAAGCGATTATTCATTTTGTTATATATCTTCATGCAGACAAATGATGAACTGAGAGTTTTCTGAACTTTAGATCAACTGTCATTTCAGAGTGATGATAGAAGGATACGATTAGACTGCTCTAGACTATGTATCACCAAGCACCCAGGAATTCTGGGAGTTGAAGTCCATACATCTTCAAGTTGCTGAAGTTGAGAATCACTGCTCTAGCATGATCTCATGTGAAATTAACTTATAAGCCTCCTCACATTGCCTGTCTCATGCCCTTGTAACATCTTTTCCACCATCTAACTGAGGCCAGAAACATCAAGAAGCAAGAGTCCCAAAGATTCATGAGAACCAAGGTCAGGAGGGAATACGGCTGGCCCAGTTCCCAGCTACAAATCATCTGTTGGTACTTCCTCCTCCTCTTGCTCCAGGCGGTGGCTGTTAAACAGAAGAACTGGTTTCTACGTCTGACTTTACAGTCCTAGGCATCTTAGAGGAATGTGGGGAAAGTATTGCAAGGTTATTTTTACAGAGTAATCTGGATTCACTGCTTGCTTTCAAATTCCATCGGGGCTGAGTTCCTGTGATAGAAAAAAAACAGGGAGATTTTCACTGAGGTGGGAGAGGGGGCAAAAGTTCTCTCCTTTCTCAAGTTCATATTTGAGAACTCTGGATTTATTTCAGCAGTTTCTTTTTCCCCACTCGAAAGCCTCAGATAAATGTACAAAAGCATGATTGTGACAAGTTTATTTGCATAGATGTGCCCGTTATTTCGTTTTGTTCCTCTGTCTTCTCTTTCCAATCCGTATCTTGTCTTCATGCAGAACTGATTAATTGGGGTGGGGGGAGGTGGGAGGATGGGGATATTGCCAATAGATGTGGGTTGTTACATTATATTATTATTATTATTATTATTATTATTATTATTATTATTATTATTATTATTATTATTAGGTATATTACATATACTATTATTATCCAGCAAATCCAGTAAGATAATCATAACAGGTCTTTCATTTCCAGATCTGAGATCTAGACTTATGGGAAAGAGTATACAGATGAAGTGACTATTTCTCTGCCAAATTAACCATTTAAGATTGTTTCCAGCATGTTCAGGCACATTAATATTTAACAATCTCTCAAAATGGTGATATCTTTCCTGTTCTGATGGGCAGATAGACGGATGATAGGTTATACGTTTTCTTTTTTTAAACAGCACCATAAAAATTCTTTAAAGAGCTTTGAAGATCACGCCGTATATAATTTCTGCTTTCTACTGGTCTTGGCTGCCAACTAAAGTGTAATAAAAGATAATCCCTGACTTACAACCCGTTATTTGATGAAAGTTGGTAGTCACAATGGGCTCAGAATGGGTGCTTTATAGGCCGTAAAGGACTTTTTGGCCATTGTAAAACATTGCAGCACCCCTCCCCATCACATGAACATATTTTGGGTGCTTTAGCAACCTGTTTGCGTTTCCACATTTTATTTATTTATTTTTATTTACCGTGTTTCTCATATAATAAGGCCGGGTCTTATTTTTTTTTGAGCCCTGAAAAATGGCTAGGCCATCTTTTCGGGGGTGACTTAATTCCCCCCCCCCCCTTGCATCTTTGGGTGGGCGGGCGGCGACGGCTTGGATGTTGACCTCGGCGTTGGTGGGGCACTTTGTATCGGGGTCAACGCAGGCAGCACCATATCCAGGTGTGCAACAAAAGTACTTCCTAATGGCAAGCCCCCCCCCCACCATCCCCCCACCATTTCGTATGTTTTAATATAGGCCTTAATTTGGGGGGAGGGGCTTAATTTCATTTCATGCCTATAAAACATGCTGGGACTTCCTCTTGGGGGAGGCCGTACTGTTGGAGAAACAGGGTATTTATTTTTATTTTGTCAATTGCTTACAAAATAATAGGTATAAGTGTAAACATAGTTGTGAATACATGGATACATATAAGAAAAATAAAAGAAACAATAGGACAGGGACGGTAGGCACGTTTGTGCGCTTATGCACACCCCCTACAGACCTCTTAGGAAAGGGTTGAGGTCAATAGTAGACAGTCTAAGGTTAAAGTTTTTGGGGTTTGGGGAAGAAACCACAGAGTCAGGCAGATCACATGCCCTGTGATCATGTGAGTGCCATTTGCAATTTTCTCTGCTGGCTTCCCCAGTGTCAGGCTAAGCTCAAGAATAGGTTTGGGGATGGTGTGATGGCCATAACCCTGAGGATGGCTTGTAAGACATTTTTCCAAGGCTGTTGTAACTTCAAACAATTGTTAAACTTCATAAATCATAAGTCAAGGACTTGTTCTCCTGGACCTTGGGGCGGAGTGGATGAACTCTCTGTGTTATGGGTGTATACTGATGTTGTTTATATTGCTATTGGGTTACTTTTCTTACTTTATATTTTTATTTAGATTATTCTGTTTGCATTTTGTTTCATATTGTGAGCCACCCAGCATCTCTCTGGAGCTGAGTGATGCCTAACCAACTAAATAAGTAGCTGGCCATTTGAATAAAAATTGTTTGACTGGGACAAAAATTTTGTACTTTTAATAGTCCGCCATCGGTTTTAGCAGGTATAGGTTGCATGATAAATTACACCTGTTATATTTGCTTATGTATGCAGCTATCCTATAATTCTGAACTTATGTTGACACAGCTACAGTAAATCATGATCTCTTTTGTTTCATGAATTATCAAGCCTTTATCCAATCATAATGTCTAAAAAACACAAACATCAGCAAATTTTAGAATGCCAGATGTTTCAGTTCCCAACATTGCTCATCACTGGCTGTTTGTGCTGGCCTAATAGGAGTCAGAGTGCAGAGGTGAAAATGTGTTGTCCATCCCTGTTTAAAGAGAAACGTGTCATTTCCGGGTGAAGACATCTCTTGTAAATAAGCGATGTTTTTTTTTCCTTTTGAGAGAGAGAGGGAGCAACACAAAGATTTTGAGAACCTTTGCATTTCAAAGCTAGGACATCTGGGAGAAAGTGGAAATGGCTTCCATATGAGCTAAGCATCTTCTATAGTATCAGTCTGGAATGATGCCATAAGAGTCACTCTCCCTGCTGGAGACAATTTATTAATATAAACATTTCCTGCTTCTAGCTGCAACCAAGCCACATTTTATTCAGAGAAGCACAACGAAGAGACAATTGTGTGAGACTTTCATTGAAACGCTCCAAGTTTTCAAACTGATGTTCCAAAAATCTGGAAGCAGTTGTTTCTTTTCATATAATCCTTCTCCCACAACTGGCTACGTGCACACATGCAGGCAAGCAATCTCATGTGAGAACACACATCATCCCTCCCTCCAGACTCTGCCATCCAGAGGCCCCCACTGCACTACCCTGACAGTTATCTTCTGCATTACCAGTCTCCTAACCCTATTCAAAGGCACCAAGCATTAGCTCATATGGACTTAGAGAAATGGCTTTGGCATGGTTGTGATATGTGAAGAGGATAGATTTGCAGGGCCCTTGTACAGGTTAAGAAAACCCACCAATAATTTCAAGAACAAGAAGGCACTAAAGGCCTGAAAATGCCCAAATATTTTACAACTTGCAACTGATTGGCAGGATCTGCACGTGCTTAGAAAGTTTCAGAAAGATTTGAAACCTCTGAACACTTGAAAGTAATTGATTGTCAACCATTATCTTCAATGAAATTTCCAGATTGCAATGTATCACAAAACTGCCACTTAATAGGATTCTTCTCTGTACAATCTGAGCCAAGCAGAATGTGCTGAAAAGAACTGAAGCTGCCTCACCATACTCCTTTTGATTGGTGTGGGACAAAGGAGAAATGAGGAGATATCCATTGCCTGGGAAAGCTAGTTCCTGCTTTCCCACGCATAAACAAACAAACAGTCCTGAATTAGCATTTTTATTTCCTGCCTATGCCATATGACCAGATTTTTACCTTGATCCTTTCTCATAGATAGGAAGTATGTAGTAGGTTATATAGCTATTGCCTTTGTTACCCCTGTTTCTGATTAGATCCTAACTTTGTCTTGATTCTGCATTAGTTTGCATTTATAAAAAAAAATCCAGAGGGAAACAGCATTTTTTTTAACGTGCCTTTCAAACTTTCCCAGGCAATGGATATCTCTTCATTTCTCATCTCCTTCGTGGTATCCAAAGCAGAACAACTGGATTCTGTAATAGCTTTGGACCATAGAATAACTCTTAAGATTCTTTTTCTGCTATGTATTCGAAATGGACTCTGATGGCAGGTGGACCAATGCATAGAATGGATCCCACTTGATAAAAAGCATCCATGAAAGAAACCTAAAACAACATGGATCAACGCATGGATGTGATTCTAATTTTTAACAACCGGTTCTGTTGGCGTGGCTTAGGTGGTGGGCGTGGCTTGGTGGTCATGTGACTGGGTGGACATGGCTTGGTAGTCATGTTATTGGCTGGGTGTGGCCAACTCAATATCACTCACATCAAGGCACGGATCTCCTCGCCTGGCCTCTCATGACTATGGGGATGCTGCAACAGTCGTAAGTGTGAAAAATGGTCATAAGTCACTTTTTTCAGTGCCATTGTAACTTTGAATGGTCACCCTACACAAGCAAAGTACCAGCAAAGGAGGGGGAAAAAACTCCAGAGACGTTCCTGAGACAGGAAGTCTCGTTCTGCCAAGAATGTAATAAGGGTTAACAGAGAGGCAGTTTCTGTAAGCAACACCAGAATGTTTCCTTCCTGCCTTCCTTACAGGATTAGGCCAGTAATTTCTTCTAACAACTGGTTCTCCAAACTGCTTAGAATGTTAACAACTGGTTCTAGTGAATAGGTGCGAACTGGTAGAATCCCACCCCCGGATCAACGATATCAGCAATTGGGAGCCCAATTGGCAAAAGGAAGCTCAGGCCCATATTGGTTGGTACAGTAGACAGACAGTGATTAAAATGATTAATATGTATGTATGTATGTATGTATGTATGTATGTATAGTATTCAGCTTTGTTCGGGTATTTATTATAGTTGTGATTTTAAAGTTGTAGCAACGTTTCGGCAGAATCTCATCTGCCATCATCAGGCTTTTGTATTGTGTTCATCTGTGAGTTAGACTTTTACAGTGGTTTCAGATTCAATCTACAATGGACAAAAATAGAACCTTCCACCACTGTAAAACCACTAACTACCACAGACAAAGAACACAATACAAAACCTGATGATGACAGCAGATGAGATTCTGCTGAAACAAAGCTTACGCTTATACCAACTTCATCAAAAGCACCACTACTATATACGCTCGGAAAATACTAGCCGAACAAAGCTGAAGGCCATACATGTAATACTTAATCTCGCGAAAAACTTAAGAATATATATATATATATATATATATATATATATATATATATATATATATATATATATATATATATATATATGTATATCAGACACACACATACACACACACTCACAAGAGCTGACTGAAATTAGTTACATTTCCTAAAATATTTGCAGAATTATTTAATAAGATGGACACAGTTATATTCAAAGGGAAAACTTAACACGTGTATATAAAACATGAGTGTGTCCTGTAAAGCTTACTACTGATAATTTCCTCCAAATAAGATACTATGTTACTTAATTTTTGTAACTAGTAATCTTTCATTAGTATGAAATGGTCACGTTGCCAACTTCAAAAGCCGATACAAAAATTGATGCCACCAGATAAAGACTGAATGCACCAATTATCACATTAAACAAGAGGAAAACCTTCTACGCACCAATTCCACCTGCGCTTTCTACAATTTTGTAAACAACAAACTAAAAGACCCAAGGTCCATCCCACCCCTGAAAGGACCTAATGGTAAAGACTGCAACGATGACACTATTAAAGCCAACCTCTTTAACACATTCTTTGGCTCAGTATTTGTAAACAGCAATGGATCATGCCCAGTATTTCCTAGTCGAACCACAGATAACTACAATGATCTAATACATATCGATTTCACAGAAGACAATGTTGAAAAAGCACTGCGCAATCTAAAACCATCTCTATCTATTGGACCAGAATATGTGCCTACTTCTTAAAAAAGCTATCCACTGCCATAGCCGAACCTCTAAGTATAATCTTTGAAAAATCTTTCAGGACCAGCTCCTTGCCAAACCTATGGTCTCAAGCCACGGTCATCCCCATCTTCAAAAAGGGAGACCCCAGCCTAGTTGAAAATTACAGACCAATCTCTTTATACTGCATCACCTGTAAAGTCATGGAATCAATTATTAACCAATCCATTATCCTCCACGTAGAGACAAACAACCTACTCTCTAATAAACAATTTGGTTTCAGAAAAAAACTATCTTGCAATCTGCAACCCTTACACTGCAAAAACATATGGACTACACAACTCGATCAGGGCAAAGCAATAGACACAATCTACATAGACTTCTGTAAAGCCTTTGATTCAGTGGTACACGACAAAATACTCCTAAAACTAAAATCTTATAGTATCTCTGGACACCTGCATAACTGGATAGAAGCATTCCTGTCAAACAGACAACAAATGGTCAAAATTGGGAGCGTCCTACCAAATTCTGTACCTGTCAACAGTGGTGTCCCACAAGGCAGTGTTTTAGGACCAACTCTCTTCATACTCTACATAAATGACCTCTGCGATCATATTAAGAGCAACTGCATTCTCTTTGCTGACGATGTAAAGCTATTCAACACCACAGACAATACTGCTACCCTTCGAAAAGACCTCGACTATGTATCAGAATGGTCAAACAAATGGCAACTTCAAATCTCAACAAATAAATGCTCTGTCTTACATATTGGCAAAAAAAATCAGAAAATAAAATACAGGCTGAATAGTCAAGACCTTGTTGATGATCCAAACTCTGTCAAGGATCTTGGAGTACTCATCTCTAATGATCTAAGTGCTAGAGCCCACTGTAACTACATAGCCAAAAACGCATTAATAGTTGTTAACCTAATCTTACATAGCTTTTTATCTGGTAATATTACACTACTAACTAGAGCATACAAAACATTTGCTAGACCAATATTTGAATACAGCTCATCAGTCTGGAACCCACATTATGTATCGGATATTAACACAGTTGAGAAAGTCCAGAAATATTTCACAAGAAGAGTTCTCCACTCCTCTACTCGTTGCAGAATACCTTATGCCACCAGACTTGAAATTCTAGACCTAGAAAACCTAGAACTGTGCCACCTTCGGTCTGATCTTAGTATAGTATATAAAATCATACATTGCAATGTCCTACCTATCAATGAATACTTCAACTTCAACCATAACAATACAAGAGCACACAATAGATACAAACTCAAGGTTAAGCACACCAAACTTGATTGCAGGAAATACGACTTCAGCAACAGACTGGTCAATGTCTGGAATACTCTACCTGACTCTGTAGTTTCTTTCCCAAACCCCAAAAACTTTAACCTTAGACTTTCTACTATTGACCTCACCGCTTTCCTAAGAAGTCTGTAGGGGGCGTGCATAAGCACACCAACGTGCCTACTGTCCCTGTCCTATTTTTTCTTTTATTTTTCTTATATGTATCCATGTATTCATAACTATGTTTTTACTTATACCTATTATCTTGTAAGCAATTTACAAACCAAATAAAATAAAAAAAATAAAAATGAATATTCATATGAGGATGTCATAATAACCAAGTTACTTATTACCTTAAAGGGTTTGATTCAATGCATGATCAGCCTTCCTTGAGCTATTTTTTTGGAGGCCTTTTCTCCTAAAAGTTGTTTTATTTTGTACATTCATCACTCTCCTTTTCGCAAGAGAATGGTGCCATTTTGAGTACATAAGCCCTAGGAAAACTGAAATAACATTGTGTACCTGTGTGTGGGCAGAGAATGGGACAATGTCTACATGTTCAACCTTTGCCATTCCTTGCTGATTCATTTACTAAAACAAAAAACAAAACTACTCCATGTCTTGATTTGGAAGATCTCTGTAATTATTGGCCAGTGTCAAATATTCCATTAGTGGGCAAGGCAATTGAGAAAACTGAAGCCTCACAGTTTGTGAATTGTGATAGCAGAGGATGGAAGGAGATACCTCTGGATGGAATTTTCTGATCCTATTTCAAATGGGATTTCAAATGGGATGTGACCCTAAAATGAATTTGATCACTTTGGTAGAGGATCTACTTCAGAAACTTCATCTGCTGGCTCTTCTGGATTTCTTAACCCTTATCCATTATTTTCTGCTGGATTGTTACCTGGGGTCTTTCGTGGCATTGTTTTGTAATAGGTCAAATCTTTCCTGTCCAGTCTTTCCCATAGAATATGCTTGATATCTTAAGTTTTTGATCTATAGGCTCTATTTTTTGTCTCCTAGGCTATTCACTATCTGCTTAATATGGACTGACATGGTGATTTGGAGCTTTTGGGGGAAAGGGTTATTATTATGCTGATGAACATCAGCTCCATTTCACCATAACTTTTAATTCCAGTGAAGTGAAATTTCTCCCCAGTCTTTCTATGTCTTCAAAAATCAAGATGGCTTCTTGTGACAAAACAGGGGTCCCCAAACTTGGCAACATTAAGACTTGAGGACTTCAACTCTCAGAAATTCTGGGAGTTGAAATCCCCAAGTCTTAAAGTTGCCAAGTTTGGGGACCTCTGTGATAAAACATACAAAATATAATCTAAAATTACACTTAAAACCAGAATTAAAAGGGTGTCAGAAAAATGCTCCATCCTTGGTGTTGTCATGTAATTTTTGCCTTGAACCCTAAAAATATTCAGCGGCATTTTGAATTTGGGCTCAAATGCTATCTCAATTGATTCTTAAGGAGTTCAGGGGGGAGATCAAAAGTTTAAAATATATAATTTCCCATGTGAACTGATATCACTTGGCATGTAAATTTATAAAATATTCTTGAATTTGAAATACTTTTTGGGGGGGTAGAGTGATGATTCCCCCAAATAGAGGCACTGGCTTCCTTGCCCAGTTCATTTCTCAGAAACTCAGCTATGGCTAATCTGGTATCAGAATGTAAGTTTAAGAGGAAGAGATGGGCACTGAGCGAAGGAATGACATAAGCTCAGATATATAAAAACAAAGCGACAGCTCTAGTGAAACCTACAGGTGCTTTTTTTCAAAGGGCAGCTAGACTTTGTTTTTTGCTTGAAGATGTTTAGCTTCTCATTCAAGAAGCTTCTTCAGTCTTCAAGCAAAAAACAAAAAGGTGCTTTTGAAAAACCTGGATGATTGAGAATCTCCAAAGACATTGAGCTCTAGTAAAAAGTAACCCACATGAAAAATCTTGAGGTTTGCCCTCATGGAGAGTCTTTTGTAGCATCCTTCCTTTTTTAAAAAAATCAAACTTCCTTTCTATTCAAATCCCCTCATACAAACCCCTATACAAATTCTGGCAAAGCAAACTTCAAAGTATTTAAAAGGTCAGGAAATGTTATAAACAAAAGCAAACTCGTAATTAGGTGATTTTGAACCAACCCTGCTGTCTCATTCATTAGCTGCCTGTTGCTTTGCCAAAGGTTTGGGTGACTGTGCCAGATTGGGCATGTGGCCACTTTGCCAATAATGGAATAAAAAAAAGAGTAATGAAAGAGAAAACCCATCAGATTAACCCGGAGATCACATCCATTTTTATTTCCCACACTGATGTGTTTGTTTTTTCCTAGTGAGCCTAGCACAGCTCAAAATGAAGTTCAGGGCCTACTGATAAATGAATATAATACTACCTGATGTAATAGCAAATCCTTGCTCTTGATTATTCTAGGAGAATATCAGCTCTGGGAAAATTTTTTTTCCAGAAAGCTAATTTAGATAATTTGTTGCAGAGATAATATTAGAATCTTGAACAACTTATTAGCACAATGATGTGGAGACTTCAGTATGAAAATCCAGGAACACGTATTCCAAAACACAGATGTACTGTAAATGCTACATTGCTACAAAACTCCTTGTTTTTATCAATAAATCTGAAGGATGTGTGTGTGTGTGTGTGTGTGTGTGTGTGTGTGTGTGTGTGTGTTTCTGTATACCAGAGAACCAAAGAAACCAAATTATCCAGTGTCATTCTGTGTGGAAAAAGCCAGGTAATAGGATAAGTGAATCACATTATAGGCAGAGGAAAATTTATCAATTTTATTTCCCTTATCATGTTGTTTCACCTGTAGAATCTAGATGAGCATCCCTTTCTTTTCCCACCATTTTTTTTAAAAAAATCACAATAAATTTGATTACAGCATTAAGGACTGAAATAATTATTCAGTGGTATTGGATTATTAATGCTAAAAGGCCATCATCAACTGAATCCCGTACAACCTCAAAGCAGGTAAATAAAAGAAAACAAGTTTATCAGGAATGGAAAAACAAAAAGGGAAAAGGGAAGGAAAGGGTTTCATTGGTTGACTTCTACTTATAATAGAGGTATTAAAGTTAGAGAGCTTCTCTCCATGGCAACCGAGTTATCCGAATACGGGTTATTCCTCTAGCTACTTGCATAGATAGTAATTAAAGATAGGAAGAAGTACTTGTGAAATTCTATTGATATGTTGGTGGCTAGCCCATCCTTCCGAGGTGGGTAAAATGAGGACCCAGATTGTTGGGGGCAATATGCTGACTCTGTAAACCACTTAGAGAGGGCTGTAAAGTACTGTGAAGTGGTATATAAGTCTAAGTCCTATTGCTATTGATTCCTGACTCAACCATTCCATTCCATTTAATGTTTTGAGATTTCCCCCCACCCCTTTCTCAACAAACAGCCAACATTCCATGAAGTTTGAGCATCTCACTCATCAATGAGCTGCTGTGTGTGTATACAAAGATTCTTTTTTTTTCTTTTCCTTTCTTTTGTTGGATATCCATTCAGATTGCTGCTCCTGCCATTAGTGTGCTGTTCATGTTGTTTTGGTTACATAATAAGCATATAAATTAAGAGCTCTTGCAGTTACAGGTAAACATTTTTCAAGAAAATAGCCTCACTGTGAAAATAAAGATAAATGCAAAATGCCAAACAATAAGGTCTTTTATTTTTTATGCCCGTAGTTAATGAGATATCTCTGATGAACCAATTACACAAAATGAATTAAGTCCTGCATAATTTGTAAAGATATATTGCTACTTTCAAATAGGTAAGCCAGGGAAGACAAAAGGGAAGAATTGCCTTCTTCTCAAAAGATATTAAAAAGTGGGCAAGTTTCAAAGTATGGAAGACAGGAAAAATTCAGTGGCTGGAACAGCAAGATGGTTCAGAAGAGGAGGCTGAAAGGAGGAAGTCTACAACAGTTCCCAGAACCTCCACTTGGACATTCCAGACAAAATTAAAAACAAGGCAAGGAAGAACCAGAAAGAAGCTTCTAATTCAAGAAACCATTGTAGGTTCATCTAGAAATTTATGTAGTAGTATAACTACTTATGGTTTCTTTTAAAGTGTGATGCAAGTTAAGTGCTTACGTGTCTCAGGGAGATCTAATATGTGCTTATTGTCTGTAGTTTTATGCTCATCCTGCATATGAAGTGATTTGTACAGTTGGTTTTATGTCTTTTGGAAGTCTATTAGCTAAATGCTTTACAGCGCCCTTGTAACACATATGCTTCGCAAGCTGTACTGATTGTCAGTTGCTTCAGGGTATAATTTGAGGTGCTGATCAATATCTATAAAGTCCTGGATGACACAGGGCCTAGTTACTTGGAAAACTGCTTGTCTCCCATTGTATCTGCTCAGTAGATCCAGTCTGGCAGGGTTTATGTATTTTGGGTTCCTTCGATTAAACATAGTTTAATCTGATCTAAGCATAGTTCACAAAATTGTCTGCTAGTTCACATCTTGCCTGTCAATGGCTTCTTCAGCTTCAACCACAATAGTACATGGGCAAACAATCGATACAAACTCAAGGTAAACCGCTTCAAACTCAATTGCAGAAAATATGATTTCAGCAACAGAGTGTAGTCAACACCTGGAATGCTCTACCTGACTCCGTTGTTACAGCCTCAAACCCTCACAGCTTCAAACTCAAACTGCCTACCATGAACCTCACCCCATTCCTAAGAGGTCCATAATGGGGGCGTGCATAAGTGCACCAGCATGCCTACTGTCCCTGTCTTATTTTCCCCATCTGTATTTACTTCCTATATTTATGTTCATCCCTATATTTGTTATCTTGTACATGTTTGACAAACAAATAAAAAAAAATATTGCCATCTTTCTAGACCCTGGAAGCATATCTTCTCTGTAGCAGCAATTCCCGTCTGAAATGAAGTTCTCCCTGAGGTTTGAATGATACTCATCTACTGGTGCTTGAAGTGCTCTGAAGATCTAGCTCTTCCCTTAGGCCTTTGGTGGGGGAGAATGAAGCCCCCTTTGAACTGCGTGCACTAGGATTCAGACTTTGACTTTGACAGTGTTGCTCCAGTTGAGTCTGTGGATTGTCAGCCTCAGGAATTTGCAAGTCATGTTTCATCTGAGGAGGCTGTTCAGCTCCATCATCTCCTGATCCGCTGGCACACTTGAATGACAAGGAATGAGCTCCGAACTCCAGGTCTTTATGCAGTGAGCAGAGCAACACCATTCAATGAGTTTCCTCATGAGGCAAAGAGTGAGGCCTAAATAACTACAAGCCGCTGCCTGTAGACAGATTGATGTAACTGTGTTGTCTTTAGCCTTTGCTGGAAACAACCATTTGGAATGACTTGTTTCTGTGTTTCCCTACTCTCGAAGCCTTGACTATCAGACTGCTGATCACTTGTCCAGAGTCTTTTGACTCCTGGAACAATTTTAGACCATTGTATAGCTAAGTTTTAATAAAGATATTCAAGCAAGCTCTCTCTGCATACAGTGTGGCTTCAACCAACAGACTGGTCAATGTCACTGGAATACTCTACCTGACTCTGTGGTTTCTTTCCCAAATAAGCTTTGTGTAGACTTTCTACTAATGACCTCCACCGCTTTCCTAAGAAGTCTCATGGGGCGTGCATAGCTTACCAACGTGCCCTACATCCCTGTCCTATTTTTTTCTTTTATTTTTCTCCTAATAATCCATGCTTATTCATAACTATGTTTTTACTTATACCTATTATCTTGTAAGCAATTTACAAACCAAAATAAAATAAAAAATAAAAAGTGAATATTCATATAGAGATGTCAATAACCAATACAATACTTCAAAAGGTTTGATTCATCCCTGCAAAATCAGCTACCCTTGAAACTATTTTTTTTGAGCCTTTTCTGCTCTAAAAGTTGTTTGTTATTTGGCACATTCATCACTCTCTTTATGAGAAGTAGTGCTATTTCAATGCATAAGCCCTAGGAAAACTGAAATAACTTGTTGTGTACCTGTGTTATTGGGCGAAATGAGACAACTCTTACATATTCAACCTTTACCATTCCTTGCACGATTCATTTACTAAAACAAAACAAGAAACTACTCCATGTCTTGATTTGGAAGATCTCTGTAATTATTAATATTGATGTCAAATATTCATTAGTGGGCAAGGCAATTGAAAACTGAAAGCCTCCCTGTTTGTGGTGTGATAGCAGAGGATGGGGAAGGAATACCTCTGGATGATTTTCCACAGTCCTATTTCAATGGGATTTCAAATGGATGTGACCCTAAAATGGTGATCACTTTGGTAGAGGATCTACTTCAAACTTCTATAGCTCTTTGGATTTCTTAACCCTTATCATTATTTTTCTGCTGGATTCGGTCTTTAAGTAGCATTGTTTTATAATAGGTCCGTCTTTCCTGTCCAGTCTTTCCATAGAGACCATGCTTGATATCTTAAGTTTTGATCTGCCAAACAATCTCTAGAGCTATTCACTATCTGTAATATGGACTAACTTGGTGATTTAGAGCTTTCAGAAGGGTTATTATTATGCTTTGATGAACATCGCTCCATTTCTCGTAACTTTAATTCCATTGGGGGTAGAATTTCTCCCAGTCTTTCTATGTCTTCAAAATCAGATGGCTTCTTGTGACAAAACAGGGGTCCCCAAACTTAGCAACAGTAAGACTTGAGGGACTTCAACTCTCAAGAAATTCTGGGAGTTGAAATCTAAGTCTTAAAGTTTTCTGATGTGAGGGACCTCTATAATCAAACTACAATATAATCTAAGAGTACACTTAAAACCAAATAAAGGGTGTCGAAGAAATACTTCCATCCCCTTGGTGTTGTCATGTAATTTATGCCTTGAACCCTAAAAATATTCAAGGACATTTGGATTGAGGCTCAAATGCTGTCTCAATTGATTCTTAAGAGTTCAAGGATCAAAGTTTAAAATATAATTTCCCATGTGACTGATGTCGCTGGCATGTAAATTTATAAAATGTTCTTGAATTTGAAGAATACTTTTGAGGTCCAGTGATGATTCCCCAAATAGAGCTTGGCTTCCTTGCCCAGTTCATTTCCTCAAACTCAGCTATGGCTAATCTGGTATCAGAATGCTGGTTTAAGAAAGAGATGGGCACTGGTGAAGAAATGACATAAGCTCAGGTATATAACAAACAACAAAGCTCAGTGAACCTAGGGTGCTTTTTTCAAGGGCAGCTGAGACTTTGTTTTTGCTTGAATGTTTAACCTCATTCAAGCTTCTTGGTCTTCAACAAAAAAGCAAAAAGGTGCAAAACCCTGGATAAATGAGAATCTCCAAGAGCATTGAGCTCTAGTAAAGTAACCCAATTGAAAAATGCTCGAGTTTTGCCCTCATGGAGGGTCTTTTTGTAGCATCCTTCCTTTTAAAAAAATCAAACTTCCTTTCTATTCAAATCCCCTCCTTACAAACCCTATACAAATTCCTGCCAGCTGAAAAACTAAGTGTTTAAGGTCAAATGTTATAAACAAAAGCTAACTCTAGCTAGTGATTTTGAACCAACCCTCTGTCTCATTCATTAGCTCCCTATTGGCTTTGCCAAGGTTTGGGTGACTGTCCAGATTGGGCATGTGGCCGCTTTGCCAATGGAATGAAAAAAAGAGTAATGAAAACCCATCAGATTAACCGGGATCACATCCTTTTTATTCCCACCTGTGTGTTTGTTTTCCTATGGCCTAACACAGCTCAAATGAAGTTCAGGACCCTCCTGATAAATGAATATTGCCACCTGGTTATCGCCAAGATCCTTGCTCTTGTTGTTCCTGGAGCCTACCAGCTCTGGAGAGGAATTTTTTTTCCGAAGCTAATTTAGATAATTGTTGCAGAGATATTATTAGAGATCTTGAACAACTTATTCAGCACAATGATGTGGAACTTCGGTATGAAATCAGAACACTGTTCAAAACACAGATGTACTAAAATGCTGACTGCTACAAAACTCCTTATTTTTATCAATAAATCTAGAAGGATATTGTAAGTGGTAATTGTGTGTGTGTGTGTGTGTGTGTGTGTGTGTTTTCTGTATACCGAGGAACCAAAGATGATACCACATTATCCAGTATCTGTGTGGAAAAAAGCCAGGTAATGATAAGTGAATCACATTAACCATAAGCAGAGAAAATTATCAATTTATTTCCCTTATCATATTCTTTCCACCTGTAGAATCTAGATGACATCCCTTTCTTTTTACACCATTTTTTAAAAAATCACTAAATTTGATTACTGCCATTAAGGACTGAAATAATTATTCAATAAGTGTTGGATTATTAATGCTAAAAGGCCATCATCCAACTGATCCCGTTACAACCCAAGCAGATAAAAAGAAAACAAGTTTATCAGGAATGGAAAACAAAAGGGAAGGAAAGGAGTTTCATTGGTTTGACTTCCACCACTTATAATAGAGCTATTACAGTTAGGGAAAGCTTCTCCCAGCACGAGTTATCCGAATCCCTGGTTATTCCTCTAACTACTTGCATAGATAGTAATTAAAGATAGGAAGAGAGTACTTGTGAAATTCTGTACTGTATATAGTTGGTGGTGGCCATCCTCCGGTGGGTAAAATGGGACCCAATTTTGGGGGCAATATGCTGACTCTGTAAACCACTTAGAGAGGCTGTAAGTACGGTATATAGGTCTGGTCTAAGTCCTGTGCTGTGATTCTGACTCAACCATTCCATTCCATTTAATGTTTGAGATTTCCCCACCCTTTCTCAACAAACAGCCAACATTCCATAAAGTTTGAGTACTCACTCATCAATGACACTGTTATGTGTGTACTAAGAGATTCTTTTTTTTTTTCTTTTTTGTTGGATATCCATTCCAGATTCTGCTCCTGCCATTGGTGTGCTGTTCATGTTGTTTGGTTACATAATAAGCATATAAATTAAGAGTCTTGCAGTTACAGGTAAACATTTTCAGAAAATAGCCTCACTGTGAAAATAAAGATAAATGCAAAATGCCAAACAATAAGGTCTTTTTATTTTTTATGCCCGTGGTTAATGAGAATCTCTGATGAACCATTACACAAAATGAATTAAGTCCTCATAATTTGTAAAGATATATTACTACTTTCAAATAGGTGAAGCCCAGGGAAGACAAAAGGGAAGGTGCCTCTTCTCAAAAGATATTAAAAAGTGGGCAAGTTTCCAAGTATTGAAGGCAGGGGAAAAATTCAGTGGCTAGAACAGCAAGATGGTTCAGAAGAGGAGGCTGAAAGGAGGAAGTCTACAACAGTTCCCCAGAACCTCCACTTGGACATTCAGACAAAATTAAAACAAGGCAAGGAAGAACCAGGAAAGAAGCTTCTAATTCAAGAAACCATTGTAGGTTCATTTAGAAATTATGTAGTAGTATAACTACTTATGGTTTCTTTCTAAAGTGTGATGCAAGTTAGGGTGCTTCACGTGTCTCAGGGAGATCTAATATGTGCTTGTATGTAGTTTTATGCTCATCCTGCATATAGTGATTTGTACAGTTGGTTTTATGTCTTTTTGGAAGTCTATTGGCTAAATAGCTTCCTACAGCCTTGTAACACATATGCTTTCTAAGCTAGTACTGATTGTCAGTTGCTTCAGGGTATAATTTGAGGTGCTGATCAATTTCTATAAAGTCTCTGGATGACACAGGGCCTAGTTATGACAACTGCTTGTCTCCCATTGTATCTGCTCAGTAGATCCAGTCTGGCAGGTTTATGTATTTTGGGTTCCTTCTCGATTAAACATAGTTTAATCTGATCTAAGCATAGTTCCAAAATTGTCTGCTAGTTCATCTTGCCTGTCAATGGCTGCTTCAGCTCAACCACAATAGTACATGGGCAAACAATCGATACAAACTCAAGGTAAACCGCTTCAAACTCAATTGCAGAAAATATGATTTCAACAACAGAGTGTAGTCAACACCTGGAATGCTCTACCTGAGCTCTGTTGCTTGCGCCTCAAACCCTCACAGCTTCAAACTCAAACTGCCTACCATGAACCTCACCCCATTCCTAAGAGGTCCGTAATGGGGGCGTTGCTAGATGCACCAACTGCCCCCACCCGTCCCTGTCTTATTTTCCCCATCTGTATTTACTTCCTATATTTATGTTTCATCCCTATACTTGTTATCTTGTACATGTTTGACAAACAAATAAAAAAAATATTGCCATCTTTCTAGACCCTGGAAGCATATATCTTCTCGTAGCAGCAATTCCATCTGAAATAAAGTTCCCTGAGGTTTGAATGATACTCATCTACTGAGTGCTTGAAGTGCTCTAAGATCAGCTCTTCCTTAGGCCTTTGGTGGGGAGAATGAAGCCCCCTTTGAACTGCGTGCACTAGGATTCAGACTTTGACTCTCGACAGTGTTGCTCCAGTTGAGTCTGTGGTTGTCAGCCTCAGGAATTTTGTAAGTCATGTTTCATCTGGGAGGCTGTTCGCTCCATCATCTCCTGATCCGCTGGCACACTTGAATGACAAGGGATGAGCTCCGAACTCCAGATGCTTTATGCAGTGAGCAGAGCAACACCATTCAATGAGTTTCCTCATGAGGCAAAGAGTGAGGCCTAAATAACTACAAGCCGCTGCCGTGAACAGATTGATGTAACTGTGTTGTCTTTCAGCCTTTGCTGAAAACAACCATTTAGAATGACTTGTTTCTGTGTTTCCCTACTCCTCGAACCGCTCAAGCTATCAGACTGCTGATCACTTGTCAGAACTCTTTTTGACTCCTGGAACAATTTGGACCATTGTATAGCTGTTTTAATAAATATATTCAAGCAAGCTCTCTGCATACAGTGTGATTTATGATCTTGTCTATTGTTATCTGCTTAACAGTAAATAACTCAGATTCTTAGCAACTGTGTTTGCACATGTAAGTGTTCAACCTGAGATAAAACTTTCATCCTGATCAGTTTTGTTGCCTGGCCATCTCTTATTCTTTTACTTTTTATCTATTTTTTGTATTTTCCTCTTGTTTTAAATATTTTCTCTTGCAAACCCCCAAAACTGTTTGGAGTCAGGCAGCATCCTAAATTTTAATAGTAACCCATACCTTCAGCATTAACAAAATCACTAATAGTCAATGTACAAGCTCAATTTTACTGGAGCAACTTACATTCTGTGATGAACTTTGCATCTGCTTATACCCAGGTTCTGTGGGAAAGGGAATATGGTGAGGAATAAAAATGTCATATCCATTCTACATATCTGGCTAATTGTTCAACCAACCACCAAACATAATAATGTCTCATGCAGGAAAAAAAAATGCCTTTCCTGGACGGCTGTATAAAATCACAAGTTCAGCTTCTTTCAAGATAAGATTTGGCCCCTAGATCTTATTGGTCGAAATATTTAGTGACAGCACAAAAGTATAGTTTATGCAATTGGTCTAAGCCCACTTTGAATCATACGCATAAAAACACTAGGGAAGAGAATGTTCCAGGATATTTATGGTTGGCACTTCACTACTATTGGCCTGGCTATCACAGGCATTTATTGTTCAAAGCCAAAAAATTCTTGTCCATTTAAAAATCCTGCCAGGGATTGATAAGCAATTTTATGCCATAAGTCCAAGAGAAGCAGACCCAATCTTTAATACCAAAGAAATTATGTTAGAAAAGGTGTATTTTTTTGAGGCTGGTTAATTGATCCTGATTTTGGGGAAAAAATAGCGCGTTAGCCATGGGAGGTTTATTTTACCGCTTTTAAATGAAAGCCGCGCTAGGAGGCTGAAAGGAGGAAGTCTACACCAGTTCCCAGAACCTCCACTTGGACATTCCAGACAAAATTCAAAAACAAGGCAAGGAAGAACCAGGAAGAAGCTTCTAATTCAAGAAACCATTGTAGGTTCATCTAGAAATTTATGTAGTAGTATAACTACTTATGGTTTCTTTTAAAGTGTGATGCAAGTTAAGTGCTTACGTGTCTCAGGGAGATCTAATATGTGCTTATTGTCTGTAGTTTTATGCTCATCCTGCATATGAAGTGATTTGTACAGTTGGTTTTATGTCTTTTGGAAGTCTATTAGCTAAATGCTTTACAGCGCCCTTGTAACACATATGCTTCACAAGCTGTACTGATTGTCAGTTGCTTCAGGGTATAATTTGAGGTGCTGATCAATTTCTATAAAGTCCTGGATGACACAGGGCCTAGTTACTTGGAAAACTGCTTGTCTCCCATTGTATCTGCTCAGTAGATCCAGTCTGGCAGGGTTTATGTATTTTGGGTTCCTTCGATTAAACATAGTTTAATCTGATCTAAGCATAGTTCACAAAATTGTCTGCTAGTTCACATCTTGCCTGTCAATGGCTTCTTCAGCTTCAACCACAATAGTACATGGGCAAACAATCGATACAAACTCAAGGTAAACCGCTTCAAACTCAATTGCAGAAAGTATGATTTCAGCAACAGAGTGTAGTCAACACCTGGAATGCTCTACCTGACTCTGTTGCTACAGCCTCAAACCCTCACAGCTTCAAACTCAAACTGCCTACCATGAACCTCACCCCATTCCTAAGAGGTCCGTAATGGGGGCGTGCATAAGTGCACCAGCATGCCTACCGTCCCTGTCTTATTTTCCCCATCTGTATTTACTTCCTATGTTTATGTTCATCCCTATACTTGTTATCTTGTACATGTTTGACAAACAAATAAAAAAAAATATTGCCATCTTTCTAGACCCTGGAAGCATATCTTCTCTGTAGCAGCAATTCCCATCTGAAATGAAGTTCTCCCTGAGGTTTGAATGATACTCATCTACTGGTGCTTGAAGTGCTCTGAAGATCTAGCTCTTCCCTTAGGCCTTTGGTGGGGGAGAATGAAGCCCCCTTTGAACTGCGTGCACTAGGATTCAGACTTTGACTTTGACAGTGTTGCTCCAGTTGAGTCTGTGGATTGTCAGCCTCAGGAATTTGCAAGTCATGTTTCATCTGGGGAGGCTGTTCAGCTCCATCATCTCCTGATCCGCTGGCGCACTTGAATGACAAGGAATGAGCTCCGAACTCCAGATCTTTATGCAGTGAGCAGAGCAACACCATTCAATGAGTTTCCTCATGAGGCAAAGAGTGAGGCCTAAATAACTACAAGCCGCTGCCTGTAGACAGATTGATGTAACTGTGTTGTCTTTAGCCTTTGCTGAAAACAACCATTTGGAATGACTTGTTTCTGTGTTTCCCTACTCTCGAACCCTTGACTATCAGACTGCTGATCACTTGTCCAGACTCTTTTGACTCCTGGAACAATTTTGGACCATTGTATAGCTGTTTTAATAAATATATTCAAGCAAGCTCTCTCTGCATACAGTGTGATTTATGATCTTGTCTATTGTTATCTGCTTAACTGCAGTAAATAACTCAGATTCTTAGCAACTGTGTTTGCACATGTAAGTGTTCAACCTGAGATAGAAACTTTCATCCTGATCAGTTTTTGTTGCCCTGGCCATCTCTTATTCTTTTACTTTTATCTATTTTTGTATTTTTCCTCTTGTTTTAAATATTTTCTCTTGCAAACCCCCCAAAACTGTTTGGAGTCAGGCAGCATACAAATTTTAATAGTAACCCGAATACCTTCAGCATTAACAAAATCACTAACAGTCAATTGCAAAAAGCAATTTTACTTGGAGCAACTTACATTCTGTGATGATACTTGCATCTGCTTATACCAGGTTCTTGGGAAAGAATCAATAGGTGAACAAAAATGTCATATCCATTCTACATATCTGGCTAATTGTTCAACCAGCCAGCCAACCATAATAATGTCTCATGCAGGAAAAAAAAATGCCTTTCCTGGAACTGGCTGTATAAAATCACAAGTTCAGCTTCTTTCAAGATAAGATTTCCACCTAGATCTTATTGGTCAGAAACATTTTAGTGACAGCAAAAAGTATAGTTTATGCAATTGGTCTATTTACTTTGAATCATACGCAAAAACAATTAATTAGGGAAGAGAATGTTCCAGAGATATTATGGTTAGCACTTCCTATATTGGCCTGGCTATCACAGGGCATTTGTTGTTCAAGCCAAAAAAAATTCTTGTCCATTTAAAAAGCCTGCCAGGGATTGATAAGCAATTTTATGCCATAAGTGCAAGAGAAGCAGACCCAATCTTAATACCAAAGAAATTATGTTAGAAAAGGTGTATTTTTGAGAGGCTGGTGCAATTGAAATCCTGATTTTGGGGGGAAAAAATAAGCGCTGCTTGCCAGGAGGTTTATTTTACTGCTTTTAGATGAAACCGCTAAAATGGATTCCTACACTAATAATAGGAAATTCACCCATTAAAAGTTAAAGACCACCATTCTTAATTCATCTTGCAGGCAACATTGTTGGTGAAGATGGATCAATTCATTATGAATTCTGGACCAAGAAATTGCACCAAAGTGAACTGTGTGTTAGCACCAACACCACTGTAAAATTATGTACATTAAACACCAGCTGTTTTACTCTCTTGATTTGCTTCTATGATTTTCGTCTAGCAATCTCTAATGTTGTTTAGTATCTATTTTGCAACATGTTTTATGTTGCAAAATGCTTTGCAATCATATCCAATCAAGCTGCATGCCAATAATAGCATAATAATTATCATCCCCAAGTGATCTCACAATTAGACAAATGAAGGGGAGAGTCAATTCACTTTCCATAGTTTCATACTGATTGGACTTGCAATGTTCTAACCATGTCTTACTTAATGAACTATAAAGTCATTTCATGTATCACATATAACCACAAAGCATGATTTATGGGTATATTTTTATCCTGCTGGGCAAAATGATCAGTATTGTCCTTAGTATTCCCAGTTAATGCTTCTTGTATGGGGAGTGTGTGTATGGATGTATCGAAGGCTGTCACTCTGGTCTATATCTTTGCTATCTTACTAAAAAAAAAGATCATATGAATCTTTCAAGTAATCAAAGCTATGATTGGTGGAGAAGATCAATATCAATGGGCCTACCAGATGATGACAATGACAATAGTGAAGGTTGTGACTGGAAATGTAAAAAAATAAGTAGTAAAAATTACAAATTAATGAATTAAATGAAAAATGGGAGAACAATGTATATGTCATGTTTCTGTGAAACTAAGAAAAAGAGGAAAGATGGAAGAACCAGAAGTAATTGGGGAGGGGGGAATTGTGCAATAGATTAATCTGATCCAAATTATTCCATGAGGTGACATTAATTGATCAATGGGAACAAGATGAGAGAATGTATAAAAATGCTTTGACCAGAATGAATGTAACTATAACTGGTGAACATTTGCTTAGCTAATCGATCTGCTTTGTTCCAAATATGTGGTTTAAGCATAAATCTGCTGAAGGAAAAGTGGTGATTAAAAATATAATTGATGTCATTGTTTATAATTACTTTTAATTCTAACAATCTTGAGAGAATTAGTGAAGAAAACAAAGCTTGTAAGAAATTCTGAATGTGGGATAGACTATTTTTTTTCATTATGCTAAGAGTAAATCTTGAGGAAAAAGCAGTCATGGAAGAAAAGAGGGGGAAAGTGAAAGGAAGGAGAGAAAACAGGGAAGAGGAAATATGACTTCTTTAGGAAAAATCACTAGAAGACAGATTAATCTCTCAAAAGATGAATGGAAATAAAGTGTAAGGAAAGAGAATACGTAAAGAATAATTCCAAGAGGTATCAAAATCTATAAGATGGCAGACAGAGCAGATCCAAGTCCAGAGTTGGGCTAGTAATGCTACTTCAGGAACTTGCTGTAATTAAAAATGTTTAATGATAAGTAATAATAATGCTTTATGAAATTCTTCCTTAAAAGGACTATGCTTTCTTTGAGAATACTGTAATGTTTAGTTTGTTTTTTCTTGCCTTTAAACAAAATCTCAGTTTCAGTGCCCATCAGTGGGAAATGTTCATTTGATACATGTTTAATGGGGGCTGGACATATTTGAACACTGCTGACTCCTCTCCCATAACTTCTAGCATCAGAAAGCTAGACTTTTCCCAGTGATAAAACAGAACATAGATATGAGAAATATCCATGTAAGGATGAATTCTCTGAAAACAGAATTCCAGAAGTCATGTGAATCACCAAATATATAGAATATTTCTTAGTTTTGTGTGAATAATTTTCTATGGATTTTTAATTCCTTCATTATCATCTGCAGTCTGATTCATTCCATGTAAAAATCCACCAGTCTGTTTGTTTTGGGAAGTCACTGCATTCTTCAGTGTTGTAGCAAAGCCTTATATCAACCTGACAAAACTAGAAGGGATTCTCTCTATCTGGGTCACAGATTAAATGGAGCAGACAGTTGTAAACCCACTGATAGCAAATTCAGCTCTTATGTTTTAAAAATATCCCCTTTCCTTTCTGCTGACAAAATTCAAATGCAGATTTATAGCAGAGATGAATGATACAGCAAACAAATGATATGGCTGGTTAATTATTTAAAAATGCTAAAGGAATTATCTACCTGATAATACTTAGCATTTCCACAGATAATCCTTCTAAACATAAGTGGTATATGTAGTGATCCAGGATAGTAATTTATCAATAAGCTTATGGCTGAGATGAGTTTGGAATGTGGGTGTGGGTCAGAGGTGGTATTCAGCAGGTTCTGACCAGTTCCAGTAGCATAAATTTTGAGTAGTTCAGAGAACTGGCAAATACCACCTCTGACTGGAGATTTTACAGTATCCTTCCCCTGCCATGCCCGCCAAGCCATGTCCACAGAACCGGTTGTAAAAAAAAAAAAAGAATTCTACCACTGCTAGTGTGGGTGTATTCATACCTTAAACCCATATCTATGGAGGTTCTCAATCATCCAGGTCATTGTTGTCCCAAAAGGTGCTTTCTTTCAAATGGTAACTAGACTTTTTTAAAAAATTTTCTTGAATATGTTTCATTTCTCATCCAAATTTAAATCCGTTTCCCAGCTATGATACTGTCCAGATATGTAAACTTAAATCCCAGAATTCTCTAGCCTAACATGTAGTAGACTGAGTAGACTCAGTAGACTGAGACTTCCTATTCATCTACTAAACTATCAGAATTCATATAGGATCATGCTACCAATGTCTACTAATGATAATATTCATGAGGTTCACTATCTCCTGAATCATAGGCAGTATGCCTTAAATACTGATTGCTGGGAACGGAGACCAGAAAGAATGTATTATGTCTTGTCCAGACTTGTGACCAGTGGCCTTCCCAAATGATCCTATCAACCACAGTCCTGTAGCATGCTCCATAAGCCCCTTTTTATATTCTTAAACTCTTACATAACCCTCTAAAATGGTAGTTTGAGACAGATCATTTTTATTATTACAGCCAAACCCTGGAAGTAGCAAAGATATGGATGGATGTTCTCCACCTTCTTCTGTTTTCAGTGGATTCTGGAGCACATTTGGTGGTTTCTATCATATGAATTGGCAATCACAAATTATTCTCCCTTCAGTAAAAGGGGAGCCCTGGGAGCACTGATTTCCTAATGGTTGAACTATCTACAAAATCCACATTTTGGACTTTTCCTACAAGGATGTGTGAATACCTGTGATATTGGCCAGACATTGGGCAATAGTCCCAAATCCTATTTCTGGACATTTCCATGATTGCGAATGACCCCTAAAGATAGATACTTCCTGAACTATAACCTAATTGCCCCAAAGTTTTTACAAGAAGAAAATGTAAGGAGAGCAAGGAAACTAAAAAAAATTCCAGGACTAATTAGGAGATTGAGGATAGTCTGCAAATGATTAATATCTGCTTGTTTGCCTAAAATAATAATAAGACACTAAGTCAAACATTATGTTCTCTTTCTGCCTTTAGATGAAGAGCAAGTAACATTTTGGTATCTAGGGACTGCAATTTTTTCCCCCTTTGGCCGACAAAATGCTCCAGTAGAGGGGAAAGTGGGAGAGTGATAGAAGTAAGAATTTTGATCCAGTATTTTTCAGACTTGGGAGAACTGAAAGTTCTGAACAGTTATTAGTTTACTAAGAGCATAATACATCAATTTTATTTTCCTAAATCAATTTCAGAGTGGATCGCTACCAAAAAGGAAGAGTACATTGGCATTCCGATCCATTTGTAGATCAATATTTAAAATATCAACATCTGAAATTTGCAATACAAGGTCTTGCCTTCCAAAACAAGCATAGATTAGATAGTTGCAAAGAGGTTCAGAGTTATGCTATTTGGGGTGTTTAGAAGTGAACATTTTCAATCCAACTTGCATGATGATCTTCAAGGCACACAATTTTTATACTCCTATTTTTCACTTTAGTGGAGCAAAAGTATTTGAGGGGCTATTATAGAATCCTTCCAGGTTAATTCCAATGGTCTTTAAAGCTCAGGTGAATAACTCATTGGGTTTAAACTTAATTAATCTCATTGGAACACTTCACAGCATCTTATTTCCACTGCTGGTGGAAAACTGGGGAGAGAAGTGAGGAGAACGAGTGGCACAATTCAGAGTATGTGCAGAGAGCATGTAAAATGTATGCCATGGTGTGCTTCTTTTGAATACTTCTTTTGCAATCCTAAGCAAAAACATAGAGGACAAGAAATGTAAATTGTTTGAGTGGGGAGGAATGAAAGGCATCAAATACTGGGGGAGGAGGACAGTATGGATGTGTTTAATATGCCAGCTTCTGCTTTTCTTTTGCTCAAAGAAGTTCTTTCAATTCCTTTTCCTCCAATCAGCCAGAGACAAGGGGCTTCTGTACAGCAGCTAGCTAGAATAATGCTCTGCCCACTCAATCTGGTTTCCAAATCCCCCCCAACCCAGACACTTGTTTTTTGAATGCACCCTTGGGCCCAATCATACAAATAGGACTTGTCTCGTGGAATAGAGGGAGAGATTGGGTGTTCAGTGTGGAATTGCTCGATCTGGCTGGATCTTGTCTCTTCCATTGCTTCAGAGCTTAATCATAAATAAGAGTTCTTACTTTTCCTTTGAAGAACTGATAGCTGGAGATGGTTGAGCTTGCACATGTGTGTCAGGGATCATTGCAAGGAAGGTACTTTTCCCATGTCAGAAAGATTCTGAGGTTTATTTGTTTGCTTAGGGCTTCTGGGCCTTCAATTCATATGTTGTTTCCATTGTCCTTTGTCTTTATTTATTTTTTTTGTCAATGGATGAAAAAATGCAGTTTTTTTCCATTGTGTTCCTGAAAGCTAGGATTTTGGAATGTTACATTCTGCCCTATGCAATCCTCCCTTTGTCTTATTTAGGAAATATATTCACATATAATGCTGTGACACAGCTTGTTTAAGCATTGTTGACTGAATAAATCACAATTAATGAATTATTGTTGTAAGCCAAGGACTACTTCTGCATCTTGTCTTCTGTTTATTGTAATTCAAAAACATGTATATTTTCTGTAGTCTGCAAGACAGCAATGGGAAGATCCCTGATAATGGGTAGTATTAAAGATTGTCTTTTTTCAAATCTTTTTTTTTCTTCATCTTTTAAATTAAATGTAAACAAGACTCAAAGAAATTAACAAGTATGCATCGGGCCCTTCCTTTCAAAAGTAAAGGTAAGGACTTCCTTGAGTTGAACTTGTTTAGTGAAGTCTCGACAGCAGTAACAGTGAGAGGGACTCTTAGAGGACAGCCACTTAAGTAGGAGCCAGCTGTGTGGTGCAGCTATCAAAAAAGCCAATACCATCCTAGCCTGCATCAACAGAGGGATAATAACAAGATCACATGAAGTATTAGTACTACTTTATATTGCACTAAAAAAACCACACTTGGAATACTCCATTTTTGTCACCAGGATATAAAAACGATGTTGAGACTGTAGACCAGAGGTGTCAAGCTGGCGGCCTGCAGGCCGGATGCATCACGCGCAGGCCACACCCACCGCAACTCCACAAAAGGGAAAATGTTGTGAAACATCACATGATGGCAATGTGACACCACAAGTTTGACACCCATGCTTTAGACCTGTGATGGTGAACCTATGGCACAGGTGCCACAGGTGGCACACAGAGTCATTTGTGCAGGCATGCAAGCCCCAGGCTTATTTCATTGTGCATGCACGCACCTCCCAGCTGATTTTTGGGCCTTTTTCGGCCTGCCAGAGGCTTGAGGGAAGCCTCTTCAGGCTTCGCAGGCCAAAAAGAAGACCGTTTCATCACTTCCTGTATTTCCAGAAATACTGGAAGTGATGAAACGGGCCCATTTTTCATCCTGGAAAGCCAGCAAAGGCTTCTCTCAAGCCTCTGGCAGGCCAAAAAGGCCTCAAACAGGCAAAAAATCAGCTGGGAGGTGCAGTGCAAGTAATGGGACGGTGAGGGGGAAATCATGCACGCATGTGCAGGGGGTTTGGGGAGCCATGCGCATTGCCTTCTGGGTGCTGGCATGTGAGCATGTGCATGAGCAATTTTTGGCACAGGAGCCCAAAAGGTTAGCCACCACTGCTCTAGACAGAGTACACAGAAGAGCAACAGAGATTATTAGGGTACTGGAGAGTAAAATGTACAAAGATTGCCAGAACTGGGTCTGTCTATTGCAGGGGTCTTCAAACTTGACAGCTTTAAGACTTGTGGACTTCAACTCCCAGAATTCCTCTTCTAGTCATGCTAGCTGAGGAATTCTGGTAGTTGAAGTCCACAAGTCTTAAACTTGCCAAGTTTGAAAACCCTTGGTCTAATGTAACAAAGAAAAGGAGTTGACATGATAGCAGTCTTCCAATATTTGAAGGGCAGTCACAGAGAGGCAGGAATCAACCTATTCTCCAAAGCACCTGAGGGCAGGACAAGGAGTAATAAATGGAAGCTTATCAAAGAGAGATCCAATCTACAATTAAGGAGAAATTTCCTGTCAGTGAGAACAATTAATCAGTGAAATAGCTTGTCTCCAGAGTCCAGATATTGTGGGTGCTTCATCGCTGGATGTTTTTAAGAAGAGATTGGACAGCCATTTGTCTGGAATCAGGTAGGCTCTCCTGCTTAAGCAGGGAGTTGAACTAGGAGACTTCCAAAATCCCTTCCAACTCTTTTATTCTGTAATTCTGAATACATAAACTCATCCACATCATTGTCCTGGCAACAATATGGAAGTTTTGCCACTCTTCCAAGTCCTAGCTAACTTGATTTTTGAGAGTGATTTCATATGGATAGTCAGGTGCTGAGCCCAAATTGTACTATTGCTATTGCTAGTACAAATCATTTTCTAATATATTTTTCAGTCATTTCCATCATCCCCATGATTCTTTGAGAGAAAAGGTTATGTTTTCTCTTGGAGAAGTGAATAATTCTAAAATGAAAATGTAATAGTTTGAAGGACTCCAGATCGCTTCCTATAAGAAATTAAATTTAACTCATTACTTCAGTTAAGAAGAGGGTTGAAAAAAATATTAGATTTTTTTAATCTGAATTTAAGAGAAAGGATTTGTAACTGAGTAATCAAGTAACAAAATATGTGAGGGTGAATTCATCTATCACTGACACTAATTGTATTGGGACTCCTCTCACACAGTCAAGGCTCTTATAATTGGCTTATTTAATTTGGGTTTTAATAGTTCTTGTGAACCAGGACTTTGTTAGAAAACAGTGGTTCAAATTAACTATAATTTAGTACAATATGTGAACTCAACCACTATTAGTATATTGAATTGTTCCTTGTGCTTGCTAGATAGTTCATCAGGATATGCCCACATGGTACTGATAAAAACAGGAGTGAAAAACATCAGAGAGAGCTCATTCCCAGAATAAATTTACAATTAGTTTTCTTAAAATTTTTATACTTCTTTTCCCCATAGGATTCACAGTCTTAACATGGAAAGCCTTTAAATGTAGGCGTAAGGTAGTTATTTAGCCATGAATAACTCCTTGGGAACTGAAACTATATTTTTAGCACTCAACCACATGGGTGGAGACTGACCAGATGGGTGTATCTGATCCCTATCCATGTGAAATCATTGATCCTTGTAACAGCCATTCCAGAAATAGCAGTTCCTATATCGATAAATTGTCAAAACTTCTCAGAATAACTACTCTTCTGCATCTTGTCTTCTGTTTATTGTAATTCAAAAACATGTATATTTTCTGTAGTCTGCAAGACAGCAATGGGAAGATCCCTGATAATGGGTAGTATTAAAGATTGTCTTTTTTCAAATCTTTTTTTTTTCTTCATCTTTTAAATTAAATGTAAACAAGACTCAAAGAAATTAACAAGTATGCGTCGGGCCCTTCCTTTCAAAAGTAAAGGTAAGGACTTCCTTGAGTTGAACTTGTTTAGTGAAGTCTCGACAGCAGTAACAGTGAGAGGGACTCTTAGAGGACAGCCACTTAAGTAGGAGCCAGCTGTGTGGTGCAGCTATCAAAAAAGCCAATACCATCCTAGCCTGCATCAACAGAGGGATAATAACAAGATCACATGAAGTATTAGTACTACTTTATATTGCACTAATAAAACCACACTTGGAATACTCCATTTTTGTCACCAGGATATAAAAACGATGTTGAGACTGTAGACCAGAGGTGTCAAGCTGGCGGCCTGCAGGCCGGATGCATCACGCGCAGGCCACACCCACCGCAACTCCACAAAAGGGAAAATGTTGTGAAACATCACATGATGGCAATGTGACACCACAAGTTTGACACCCATGCTTTAGACCTGTGATGGTGAACCTATGGCACAGGTGCCACAGGTGGCACACAGAGTCATTTGTGCAGGCATGCAAGCCCCAGGCAAACTTATTTCACTGTGCATGCACGCACCTCCCAGCTGATTTTTGGGCCTTTTTCGGCCTGCCAGAGGCTTGAGGGAAGCCTCTTCAGGCTTCGCAGGCCAAAAATAAGACCGTTTCATCACTTCCTGTATTTCCAGAAATACTGGAAGTGATGAAACGGGCCCATTTTTCATCCTGGAAAGCCAGCAAAGGCTTCTCTCAAGCCTCTGGCAGGCCAAAAAAGGCCTCAAACAGGCAAAAAATCAGCTGGGAGGTGCAGTGCAAGTAATGGGACGGTGAGGGGGAAATCATGCACGCATGTGCAGGGGGTTTGGGGGAGCCATGCGCATTGCCTTCTGGGTGCTGGCATGTGAGCATGTGCATGAGCAATTTTTGTCACAGGAGCCCAAAAAGGTTAGCCACCACTGCTCTAGACAGAGTACACAGAAGAGCAACAGAGATTATTAGGGTACTGGAGAGTAAAATGTACAAAGATTGCCAGAACTGGGTCTGTCTATTGCAGGGGTCTTCAAACTTGACAGCTTTAAGACTTGTGGACTTCAACTCCCAGAATTCCTCTTCTAGTCATGCTAGCTGAGGAATTCTGGTAGTTGAAGTCCACAAGTCTTAAACTTGCCAAGTTTGAAGACCCTTGGTCTAACATAACAAAGAAAAGGAGTTGACATGATAGCAGTCTTCCAATATTTGAAGGGCAGTCACAGAGAGGCAGGAATCAACCTATTCTCCAAAGCACCTGAGGGCAGGACAAGGAGTAATAAATGGAAGCTTATCAAAGAGAGATCCAATCTACAATTAAGGAGAAATTTCCTGTCAGTGAGAACAATTAATCAGTGAAATAGCTTGTCTCCAGAGTCCAGATATTGTGGGTGCTTCATCGCTGGATGTTTTTAAGAAGAGATTGGACAGCCATTTGTCTGGAATCAGGTAGGGTCTCCTGCTTAAGCAGGGAGTTGAACTAGGAGACTTCCAAAATCCCTTCCAACTCTTTTATTCTGTAATTCTGAATACATAAACTCATCCACATCATTGTCCTGGCAACAATATGGAAGTTTTGCCACTCTTCCAAGTCCTAGCTAACTTGATTTTTGAGAGTGATTTCATATGGATAGTCAGGTGCTGAGCCCAAATTGTACTATTGCTATTGTTAGTACAAATCATTTTCTAATATATTTTTCAGTCATTTCCATCATCCCCCATGATTCTTTGAGAGAAAAGGTTATGTTTTCTCTTGGAGAAGTGAATAATTCTAAAATGAAAATGTAATAGTTTGAAGGACTCCAGATCGCTTCCTATAAGAAATTAAATTTAACTCATTACTTCAGTTAAGAAGAGGGTTGAAAAAATATTAGATTTTTTTAAATCTGAATTTAAGAGAAAGGATTTGTAACTGAGTAATCAAGTAACAAAATATGTGAGGGTGAATTCATCTATCACTGACACTAATTGTATTGGGACTCCTCTCACACAGTCAAGGCTCTTATAATTGGCTTATTTAATTTGGGTTTTAATAGTTCTTGTGAACCAGGACTTTGTTAGAAAACAGTGGTTCAAATTAACTATAATTTAGTACAATATGTGAACTCAACCACTATTAGTATATTGAATTGTTCCTTGTGCTTGCTAGATAGTTCATCAGGATATGCCCACATGGTACTGATAAAAACAGGAGTGAAAAACATCAGAGAGAGTTCATTCCCAGAATAAATTTACAATTAGTTTTCTTAAAATTTTTATACTTCTTTTCCCCATAGGATTCACAGTCTTAACATGGAAAGCCTTTAAATGTAGGTGTAAGGTAGTTATTTAGCCATGAATAACTCCTTGGGAACTGAAGCTATATTTTAGCACTCAACCACATGGGTGGAGACTGACCAGATGGGTGTATCTGATCCCTATCCATGTGAAATCACTTGATCCTTGTAACAGCCATTCCAGAAATAGCAGTTCCTATATCGGTTCCATAAACGGTCAAAACTTCTCAGAATAATAAAAGTGGCCAAACAAACCCGTAAAAGTGATAGCATTGTAAATTGTGAAGCATAATACTGTATATAGCTGAAAATTTGTAATAGATGCAAATCTGAAGAAGTATCACACTGAAAGCTATGCAATACAGAGGGCAAGGTCTGGGTTTGAACATTTCAATCCTATCTGCTAAATCTGGTCTTTTACAAAGATAACTGATTACAACTGGATTGGGACAGAAAGGTCATAGAGCTAGCAGGCAAAAATATACCTATACGGTGTAACAAATGAAGGGAAGTAACTCATTGCTCAGACAACTCCTTCTTGCAGACACAAAAGCAGATTGGGAAATGATAATTGTAAACCGAGATTTCAAAGTGCACAAGATTTAAAGATCAGCCTTTATTAATAAATATTTTGTATCCCACATGGCAACGTTTGCAATGCAAATTGAAGCTCATGAAAATTCAACACAGCATCAATTTACCTTTTATGACATTTTGCACCAAAAGGAAAAAGAAATGCCATATAATTCCATTAGCAATTCAGACTAAAATGTTTTCAGGCTACCATTGATCATGTATGTATAAAACCGCAGACATCAAGATTGGAAGTTTTTGTCTGATATTATTTTCATTATCCCCAAAAACTACCCCCTCTCTTTCCCTCTCTCTCTCCCTCTCTCTCTCTCTGACTTTTAAAGGATAAATCTCAAAAAAGATTATTTCTGTAGCAACAAAGGGAAAGTAGTTTTTTAGATACCAAAGAAAGAGCTACATCAATTACAAACTTTTTTGTTCCCTCTTCAATGCAAATGGAGAATTTTCCCTGGGCTAAAATAGTGAAATATTCTGCATTTAGTGCTATCATGTGGACATTTTTTTCTTAAAAAAAAAAAGGGGGGGGAGATCAGCATTGTTATGTTTCCAAAACACAAAATACATGCACTGTTCCTAGAAAGCTGCATGCTATGATTTGAGACAGTTTAGCACAACTGATGTTCTGTTCCCATATAACATGGTTATACTCCATTCCTTCCGTTCTTTCTTCTGAATATATTACTTTGCAAATGTAAATCCTTTTGTCTTTCCCTTCATCTTGCTTAAATCATTGAAGGATTGTTGTTGTTTTGCTTCTGCTCTGGAAACATTTGTGCTCCATTTAATGGTATGGCATCGTATGGTATGTGCTCCATTTAATGGTATGGCATCGTATGCAGTGCTCATGACACAAATTTCCAACAAGGTTATTTAGCTGACATCAAGTATAGAACACCTCAGAAAAGGAATGTATAGAAAAGGCAGATAACAGGACCAGATCAAAAGTAAATTGCACATTCCCAAAGGATGTTTTTAGCTTGAAAAAAGGTTGAATAATTTTGAAACAACCTAAATCCTGTAATAGCTTTGGGTGAAGTGGAATCTCAGTTTGAGATGCAGACAACACAGACTCATCCCAACAGCCTGTGCCTGTCTTCAACAGTGAAGGGACACAGGGCAGAAAACATCCTGTAACCAAGAAGGCTCCACACTCATTTGCAATACTTGTGACCCTGAGGACACAGATAAACCTCCAAGTGGCCTCAACAACTTTCCAAAAGAATGCAAATGACCAGCTATCTACCAGGAATATAAATCCTTCCATTCCACCATCCAGTCAGAGCTGAAGAAGCTTCTTGGGTGAGAACTGAAACATCTTCAAAAGAAAAAAACAAGAAAATCCAGTTGCCTCCTGAAAAACCATCTTTGGGTGGAATGGGAAGTATTTAAAACCACAGCATGTGACTCCACATTACAGTTCTAGTGAGTGTTGCTTTCTTTCCTGATCCTCCCTTCCCTAAACACTTTAATTGCAACTTTAATTGTGAACATAATTTATAGCATGACTATAATTCATATAATTCATTGCATTTTATGACCCAATTAAAAAGAAAGCCGAGCAATTGTTTCTTGAGCCACAACATTCTTTGTATTGTTAAGTTTAGGGTTTGTGTATGTATTTTTCTCATTTACCTTTTTCTGATCTGCGGTGAACTGATATGAAAGGTGCACATTTTAAGACTTTTTCAGTATTCTCTTGGACTGAGTCTTAATTCTAAAAAAAACACCTTGATTTTCCCTTCCCCACTCCACCCCCACTCCACACCACATACGCACATGGACACATAAGAAAATAGATGAAACACGGTCTGTATAATCTTGTTAATCCATCACACACCAGCAATATTATCTCCATCAAAATTAGAATTACTTTGTAATCCTAACAAAGATTGCTTCCAGATGAGTATTTTATTACAAAATCACAACAAAATCACTGGAATTTATTAAGAAAGGAAACTTATGCATAAACCTTCCATGTTTTCCTACTCCCTCTGGTGTCTTTTTCCATGCGGAAGAAAGCCTGACTTTTCTGAGAAACACAGCAAAATAATATGGGCTTCCAATGAGGAAATTTCAACTCGCTAGCTCTTCTATTACCTTTTTCAAGAGATATGACTTTAACCTGGGGAGAAATATATTGGGCAAAATGAGATTATCATACCTCAGTTTCTTATAAATTTGTTTATTTTTTTGTTGGCAGTTAAAACCCACCCCTCTCCTAAGAAAATAAAATATTTTAGGATATACTAAAAAAGGCAGAATATTCCCCCTAAAAAGAGAAGTAGAAACTCACCCCCACCTTTATTAATGGGTGGACCATTAAGGCCTGGGCCAGAGTATACTACATAACAAAGCCCTCTACCCATCTCACCACATGGCCTGGGAAGATTGCAGATCAGTCAGCATTCAGGTGAAGCCATGTGATCTAGACAAAGTCTACAAAGTTAGCTAAGACCCCCGCCCCTGGGAGTCTGACGGCCAATGGGATACATTTCTTACACAGGAACAGGAAACACTACGGTGTGGCCCAACAGGGGGTATAAAACTAAGGGCCTCAGCATCTCAGCCCTTCCTTCCTTTCCTTCGTCTTGAAGCATGTGATCATTCTTTTCACTTTGGAGCTCCAAGCCATGTGGTCCTGTCCACCATTAATTAATTTCCAAACAGCCTCCATATTTCCAGTATCTTTTTCCCCACTTGGAACTGAACCCAGAAGGATATTTCTTCCAACATTTTAAAGCCAGTATAGAGCTGCCATTTAAAACTATGACTTTGAAACTCAAAATTTGGATGCACATACAGCTGTTTTTTTTTACTTGGATCCCATGAATGTTGGTTTGCCAGTGTTATGGTTATAGCAAACAGCCAGTCAGGGCACTTTTGCAGTCTAATGCAATGTCACTAGTGACTCATTTTTCCATTCCTGCTTCCAACTCAAGGCAAAGGCTTACCTAAAGCACTCAATTTACCTCCAAAGTATACCACAAAAATCTCAGTTATTTTCCAAGCTTAATGTAAAGTGTGTGAGAGGTTATCTCTATATATTTGCTGCATTTTTGTGTTACTTGCAGTCATTTAAAAGTGCAGCACAACACTTAAGCTTCAGTTCTTCAAGGCTTTTCAAGACTCATTAAACTGGGGGGCGGGGGCGGTCTTCAAACTTGACAGCTTTAAGTTTTGTGGACTTCAACTCCCAGGATTCCTCCTCTGGTCATGTTAGCTCAGGAATTCTGGGAGTTGAAGTCCACAAGTCTTAAACTTGCCAAGTTTGAAGACCCTTGCATTAAACCAACAGACGCCCCCACTATTTTGCTCAGGTTCAGGTTCAGGTGGAAAGTTGGTTCTCATGGTTACCAGAATGAAGGACATCTTCAGTCTGTTGAGTGTAGTAAATGAATGAGTAGGCTTCTCTGCAGAATTCTACATTCCTTTCTTAAACCTAAGAGGTAACTCAAATATCAAGCAAATGAAGAAGCAGTATTTCCTATGACATTAATAATAATAATAATATTGATTAAAACATTGATTATAGTATCAAAGGTTTGTCTCTGGTTTCTTTCATTAAAAAATACCAGTTATTCCTAGAGCAGTATTGGTTACATGCAGTAGGATTGAGTGCTACTCAAGTGAACAGCTTTGTCAAAACCTGAAAGTCCAGCCTATGAGGCTACACCCACCTCCACTCACATGGAAACTAGAACTGTGGCACAAAAGTGCAGCATTGGCAGGCCAAAAGCTTTCAAATAGAGGTGTACAGTATTTTTATATGCCCTCATTCTTGGCAAAAGCTTAAGATCTTAGAAGACAAATGCCATCTGGCTAATATACTTATGTTCTGTCCATCAGCAAATATGTCTCAACAGTTCTGGTCAAAACAAAAGACATTCAGCCAAAGAGAGCACAGCTTGCAGTCCAAGGTGCAAAAAGACTAGTGCATAAAACCTGGAATCTCTTTATGTTTATCCAGGCAGCCAGTCAGGGATGCTACAAAAATGTCACATCTTCTTGAGACTCCGCCCACTGCCATTGACCATCATATTCCAGGTGCTTCCTGTTATCGAGCCTGCAATTTTCTGAATCCATTTTGCTCTTCCTGGAGGCCTTTACTGCTACACTCTCTTTGCTTGGTTGCTCAGCAATTGCAGCAGTAAATTTCTCCTCAAGGCTCTGCACTAGCTTAGGGACTTGTCTTCCCAAGATCCCATTAGCCATTGGTGGTGACACCTGGACAGGTGCACTTAGCTTGTTAAAACTTTGGCTCTTAACTAAACCAGAGGCCCATTCAGGACAAGTTTTGCTTTTGTCTTGCTCTTTGTCCAAATTTGCAAGAAAGACTCTCTCTAGATCTGCCTTTGATCTTTCTAATTCACTTCTGCCCAGAGGTCTACCTAAGGTAGGTGACATTATGGGTTCCACAGGGGAGCTTTGTCCATATTCATCCATATCATCAGCTAGTGTATCCAAATAGCTACCAACAGATATGCTATCCAGTTTGTCATTGGGATCCTGAAGGCTATTCCAGCTGCCTCGTCGGGATGTATCTTGACTTTCTACCAAGCTATACTGACTGCTGGTAAGGCTGCTGCAGTGGCTGGTTAGCATTCCTTTTTCCTCAAGAAACCACTTGACAGCTTCTATTCCATCATTCACAGCTACCAATTGATGGAGGATCTTGATATCTATTGCTCTTAGATAGGCCTGTGGATGAAAACAGAAGATATAATCAGATCATTTGCTGGATGAAAGATCTTCAAGGTAAATTAGACCAGGGATGTCAAACTGGTGGCCTCTGGGCCGGTTGCCTCATGAGCAGGCCACACCCATCCCAGCTCTGCAAATGGGGAAAAGGTCACAAAATGTCACATGACAACAATGTGACCTGGCGAGTTTGACACCTGTGCTGTAAACTATATAATAGTTAAAGGCCCAATATTTCTCAACATAAACCACACCAACTACAGAAATGTATCTAAAGGTCAATGTTTCACATCAAAGTGAGCTCAGGATGTTTCCATATGCCAAACAATACCCCACCCATTCTAACAAGACAACTTGTTAATGATCTTCTCCAATACACATGAACGTTCCCACTGAGTTGAGTGAAATGGAAAGGAAAGGATTGTTTTATTTATTTATTTCTCAATCGCTTACAAGATAATAGATATAAATATAAACATGAGTAAGAATACAGGAAATAAGTACGAATAAATGGGGGCAATATGACAGGGACAGTAGGCATGATGGTGCACTTATTCACGCCCCTTACAGACCTCTTAGGAATGGGGTGAGGTCAATAGTGGATAGTTTGAGGTTAAAGGATTGAGGGGGTTAGAGGATGTAACAACAGAGTCAGGTAGTGCATTCCAGGCACTGACCACTCTGTAGCTGAAGTCATACTTTCTACAATCATGTTTGAAGCAGCTTACACTGAGTTTGTATCTGTTGTGTGCTCTTGTATTGTTGTGGTTGAAGCTGAAGTAGTCATTGACTGGTAGGACATTGTAGCAGATAATTTTGTGTGTTACGCTTAAGTCTTATCAATTTTTTTATTTTTATTTTTTATTGTGTATCGATGAGACAAAAAAGAAGAATCTGTTGGTAGTCTTGGCCATTGCTGAGATTACCTGCTTAAATTAGGTAATCCTCAATTTACAACAGTTCATTTAATGACCGTTTGAAGTTATAACACCACTGAAAAAACTGACTTATGACCATTTTTCACATGTATGACCATTAGAGCATTCCTATGGCCATGTGATTTACATTTGGATGCTTGACAACTGGTCCATAGTTATGGCGCTGGCAGTGTCCCAGGACTATGTGATCTCCTTTTGTGAGCTGACAAGCAAAGTCAATGGGGAAATAAGATTCACTTAACAACCGTGTTCCTAACTTAACAACTGCAGTTATTCACTTAACAACTGTGGCAAGAGAAGTCATAAAACAGGGCAAATTTCTCATTTAGCAACATAAACTTCAGGCTCAATTATGATCGTAAGTCCAGACTACCTGTCTTCCCAAGGATTGAAAAGGTTTCCCATCTCTGATGTCAGCGATATATATTTCCACAAAATGTTGGATAATAGGAAAAAGAATAAGTGGAATAAATTGGTAGTGGCTGTCATGTCTATGAACACGAAATTATATAGTTAGTCATAGGTATTCTCTTGAACAAAACTAGAATTTATTTCCTTATTGTCTGAAATAAAAGCCCTAAACATTTACCATCATGGAATTGCACAACTACTAAATTATGCATAAATATTTTGAACTTTGAAATAATTAAAAACTACAGTATGTGTGGTCAAGCCATGAGCCATGAAAATACATTATCTTCAAAATCAAAAGTATACTCACTGATATTATGGAAAACTCCATCCTCATTATAAATTGTCTAGTAATTGACACTGGAATAATGTACATCCCATTCTAATGTAAATGGTCTTGTATGATTTATAATGTAATATATTTGGACCATTGCACTTGGGTGTTGGGGGACGCGGTGGCTCAGTGGCTAAGACACTGAGCTTGTTGATCAGAAAAGTCAGCAGTTCGGTGGTTCGAATCCCTAGCACCGCATAATGGAGTGAGCTCCGTTACTTGTCCCAGCTTCTGCCAACCTAGCAGTTCGAAAGCATGTAAAAATGCAAGTAGAAAAATAGGGACCACTTTGGTGGGAAGGTAACAGTGTTCTGTGTGCCTTCAGCATTTAGTCATGCCAGCCACATGACCACGGAGACGTCCTTGGACAGTGCTGGCTCTTTGGCTTTGTAATGGAGATGAACACTGCCCCCTAGAGCTGGAAACGACTTGCACACATGTGCGAGGGGATCCTTTACTTTACTTTTACTTGGATGTTGTAATTTTCTGGGAAATCTGGGTGAAAACTCTAATTTTTCCCATCAAGTACCACCAGATATGCTGTAATTGCCATAATGCTCATTTAAAATCTAACACTAGTTTGGAAATGTCTACCACATGTGGCAAAATAGGAGGAATTCTAGCCTTCTATCCACTCTAGTACCATAAAAAATGTGAACTAAGGATAAACCTTGGAAGCTTTAGCACCAACACTTGTAGAGGCACCAAGCTGGGAATGACTGAATCAATGAATCAACAAGGAGAACGCATTTCTATTCATTAAAAATGTTATATTTTAATCTTTTTTACTACTGGATTTGCCATTAAGCCTTCTTGCAATTTTACCTCCATAGGCAAATTCATTAATACAACTAGCCATATAAGGCCCTAGGACAGGAGTCCCCAAACTTGGCAACTTTAAGACTTGTGGACTTCAACTCCCAGAATTCTCCAGCCACCATCTGTCTCTACCTGTTTATTTTTTAGAATCTGGCATTTCCCCCAATTACTACGAGCTTTTGAGCAGTGACATGATAAAGATTTAAAGTTTTTATGTACTGAGTAGCAATGGCAAACAGCTCCTAACAAAGAGAATAATCCAACATTATTTGATTGTGAAACAGCTGCTGGGCTATATGAATCAACTTCAAGCAAATTGGAGCTGCCAAAGAGTTCGGTTTGTTTACTCTTCAATGTTGCCCTGCAAGAATAGGAGATGCAGTCACAAAGGGCAGAAGAGAGGTAAAGTTCTTGTAAAGCTACCACAAAACTTGTTTAGAGAAGCTTGATTTATTAGCCGTGATTCAAAGAAAACAGTATTGGTAAATGATTCCAGCTGGACTAGATAATGTTGAACTAGCAGATGACAGCTGTGAGCACCATGGACAGAGGGGAACAGTTCCAAAAATACATGCTTAAAAATTAACCAAAAGGAATGTGCCTATAGGTTAAGAAGAGCAACCCATGGAAAATGGGAATACTCGAAGACACAGATTGAGGTGGCTTCATAGATTATTCCAGCAAAGCATGATATAGAGGGATCTTCACCTTCTATAAATATCTGTTTATAGAATTCTTGACCTAAATGACAATTTATCACATGCAAAATATGGCTGCTTACAATCCTCCCACACTAGTATTTCCAATAATGATTGTAATTATCTATGGAGATTCTCAGTTATCCAGGTCATGGTTGTCCCAAAGGTGTTTTTTCAAGAGGCAACTGGACTTTCTTGTTTTTCTTTGAAGACATTTCATTTCAAGAGCTGGAGAAGTTTCTTGGGTGAGAAGCAAAAAGAAAAACAAGAAAGTCCAGTTGCCTCTTGCAAAACTGCCTTTGGGATAGTGATTGTAATGTGAAAATAATTTCAGCTTGATATATTCCACATTTGCAACTTCTTTACCTTGAAACCAAAGCAACAAATTCAGCACCATTTGTTAATATAAAACAGGGGTCTTCAAACTTGACAGCTTTAAGTTTTGTGGACTTCAACTCCCAGAATTCCTCCTCCAGTCATGTTAGCTCAGGAATTCTGGGAGTTGAAGTCCACAAGTCTTAAAGCTGTCAAGTTTGAAGACCTTTGATATAAAAGAAGGGGTGGGAAGAATCAGATTCTATCCAGGATCTTGACCTGGTTTTATTGAGGTGGAATGGTCCTGATACCTAGGTGTGTTTTTAAAGGAACTGAAGAAAATCAGTTTGATTTTCCTTTGATAATTTTCCATAGTTGTCTTTTAATTGAATATTTCAAAGTAGCAGATTAGTATATACAATTAGTAATCTCTACATTTTGGTTGTGCAATTTGACCTTAGAAAGTAGAAATGTGAATGAACAAGTGGAGGAATTGTATCTGCGGAAGTATTTGTCCAGAAACCCTTTCAAAACATCAGGAAAAGGCTTGAAAACAAATAGGACATGAATCCAGTTGCACAAGGCTATAAGTCCTATTTTTTAACAAAAGCAAACACCTGGTGTTTGTTCAAGAGCTGTGACTAACATGTTGCAGCAATTCCCAAAGAGTGGAATGAATTGTTTTATCTGAAACTGGATGAATAACTTGGAGGGAAAGGAAGAGGAAGGGCTCTGAATTCCATCTTAATTGTTATGTGTAGCTTTCAAAACAAACTCTTTATTTTTAAAAATTCAAAGAAAATACAGTGCCAACAGCACCTATGTTTCTTGGTAATGTCAATATGCCTTTCTAAACCTTATAAACTTAGCAATGTATTTTAATGGCACATCAGCTAGAACAGATACCCAGTCAAAAACACATCCAATATATCTGACTGTAGGTCATTTTACCTGAGGTTCCTGTGAATTACAGTGCAAAATATCTGGAAAGGCACAGTAGGAAGATGACTCATTAAGAGTGAGGTGTGGTTGATTAACCATGTTCATAAATCCACCTCAGGTTAATGAGGAAGGCAAATTCCTTTGAAAATACTCCCACTTTGGAAATGAGATTAACTCTATAGAATGCTCCAAGAATGAATCACAGGATTCATTTCACTGGGCAGCTGCTGACTTTTTCAATGGTTCCTTGTTATAGGGTTAAATTTGTTTTCAAAACAAAAAGGCTTTATTTTAAAATATGCATTATTTCAGCCTTAAATATCAAGAACCCATAAGACATAGAATGGAATGGAATGGAATGGAATGGAATAGAATGGAATAGAATAGAATAGAATAGAATAGAATAGAATAGAATAGAATAGAATAGAATAGAATAGAATAGAATAGAAAATGGAGTTGGAAGGGAACTTGGAGGTCTTCTAGTCCAACCCCTTATTCAGGCAGATAAAATCCTATACCCTTTCAGACAAATGGTTGTCCAATCTCTTCTTAAAAACTTACAGTGTTGGAGCATTCATAACTTCTGGATCCAATTTGTTCCACTGATTAATTGTTCTGTCAGGAAATTTCTCCTTAGTTCTAAGTTGCTTCTCTCCTTGATTAGTTTCCATCCATTCCTTATTAATGCTTATCCATTCCATATTAAGCAGCCTTATAAAGAATAGGTGCCTAAAGGCCAATAATAAGGATCTTTTCAATGGGAGATGCAGCTATTGATCTGAAATGGGTCTCTTCAGTAACAGAGCCAATAGTTAAGGTGCTGGCCTAGAAGAAAAGTGTTAGTCCTCTCAAAGCATGGAAGCTGGCTGGATGACTTTGGACTAGTCACTGTCTCTCAGCCCACAACTTGCCTTGTTGTTGAGAGGAAAACAGGAAGCAAAGCATTATATAAACTGCACAAAATAAAGGTAAGATATACAGGTAATCCTCGACCTACAAACCATTCATTTAGTGACAATTCAGAGTTGCAACGGTACTGAAAAAAAGTGACATGACCATTTTTTACACTTAGGACTATTGCAGCAGTCCCGTGATTATGTGATCAAAATTGGCAACTGGTATGTATTTATGATGGTTGCAATGTCCCTGAGTCATAAGATAATCTTTTGTGATTTTCTAACAGGCAAAGTCAATGGGGAAGCGAGGTTCATTTAATCACTGTATTTTTAACCTAAGAGTGATTTGCTTAACAACTGGGGTAAGGTAAGTTGTCAAACAGGGCAAAACTCCTTAACCAATGTCTTGCTTAGCCACATAAATTTTGGACTCAACTGTGGTTGTAGGTTGAGGACTACCTATAAATCTATTAATAAATAAGTGTTAAAATAGACACATGGATCCTTTACGCCCTCCAATGAAAGATGCCTTACACCGATTGTACTGTCTGTTCAGTCTCAGGCAAAATGATTTTTATTTTCTTAGGCCTTTGTAATTTATAAATAAATTTACCACATCTATTCTATTTTTATTCTATTCTATTCTATTCTATTCTATTCTATTCTATTCTATTCTACTCTACTCTACTCTACTCTACTCTACTCTCTACTCTACTCCACTCACTCCCTCCCCCCTCCCCCACTCCACCCACTCCACTCCATTCTATTCTATTCTATTCTATTCTATTCTATTCTATTCTATTCTATTCTAGACATTTTAAATCTTTTGGCTGATGCTTTTATTATTCATTAGCATGTATTTAATTAATGTGTTACTTTTTTGTGTATTTGAATTATTACTCTGTGGGTTTTTCTCTTAATCTTGTCATTATTATGTATAACAACCCATCTGGAAAAACTTTGTTTTAAAGGATGGCATATGAGTGTTAAAATTCAATTACAAATCCTTCAGGACTTTGAGATCACAATTATAACATTTTCTCCTCCCATTTTCTCCAAAACAGGAGAAAACTAGGGGGGAACGCCGTAAAAAATAGCCCAAATCACTGATATTTATCTAATACACTGTTTTTCAACCTCAGCAGCTTTAAGATGCATGGACTTCAACTCCCAGAATTCCATGCATCTTAATTTGCTGAGGTTGAGAAATACCGGTCTAACATTTTAACTCTACGCTGGAGCTAATATTGCAGCTATAGATAGTATTACAGTGTATTACATGATACTTTTAAAATCCCTCAGGACTTTCCTGATTAGATTCTCAACTGTTTTCATTATAATTGGAAATTACTTCCTCAGAATAGAGAAAATAATCTCTACATTGATGGGCATATTGTGCACATTGTAGTCTTGCTTTTGAATTAAAATGATGCTAAAGAATTCCAATAGCATAGTGGTTGTCTGAGATTTATGTGCCAAGGCCTCCCAGGCATCTATCAAAACAATATCCATAGTGAACTACAGCACTCTCCAATGAAAAGCAGGATGATAACAGAAAGCTTGACAGAATGCAGTTAATAAAATGGGCCATGGCTCTTTACATTTTGTTTGGCACACATCTGACCCAGAAAATTTAAAATACAGATCCTACAAAGAATCCCATCTTCAACAACAATGTTCATGAAAATGATCCTGTGATTTCATTTTCCTCTAGCCCAGGCTTGCTTTCAGTTACAAATAGTTCTTTTAGTCACTTAAGAATGATAATCCTAGTACTTTACTCTGTGTTTATTTAGTTTCATCACATAAAATTGCATTTAAAGCATGTAAACCAGTAGGTAGCTAACAAACAAAACACCAAACCAGTGAATTAAATTGACTTTGATAATCAACAATTCAGAAGAGCAGCAGAAAATTACAGAATACAATCAAAACAAAATGCCATTTAAAAGCATAGAGAAAGTTAAAAATTAAATGAAACAACCAACAATTTTCAATCCAGATCAAATATATTCCCACCAAAGATAAAAATCTATTTCACAAACTTTCAAAAAGCTTTTAGAAAGGGATTTTGGAACCTAGATGCCACCATCAGAAAAGCTTCTTCGTGTATTTCACTGAATATATTTTCTAGGACGTTTTTACTCTGAAAAAAAGTAAAAAAAGATAAAATCTTTAAGTGATGTTCATTCATGAAATTGTCTTGGAAACAATATGGAAATGGTGTGCCAATGTTTCCTTCAAGGGTGTTTTTCAGCTTCCCAGACTAGCCTGCAGCCCTGATATTCCTCAAATAATAGCTGGACTTCCAAGTACAGACCAGATTAGCAGGAATGACTACGTGCTGAGGCCTGGATCAAGTGTCCCAAACAAGATAAGAAGAAGAAGTTCAAAATACATCACACGTACTTCTCTGTATCAGTTGGTGCAAAGTGATATCCAACAGGATGAATTACGCTCACCTCAAGTTACATTTTGACATTTTATCTGTTGGCCATGGTGGCTGGCATTTAGAGAGCTTGCACTCTTAGCACAAACTTTGGGAAAACCACGCATGGCCAGCTCACACTGGCTGGAGCAGGAAGCTGGAGCTTTTCTTAATTCTTCTCCTTTACATCTTGGTTTAAGAAGGCACCTTTTGAAAAACAGAGGGTCAGGGAGAATTAACTGTACCAGCCTCAGTAGGAAAGCAGGACTCCCAGAAAATAAAGGCTTTCCCACAATGCCTTTATCATTTTTGCCTAAATCATTTTGACAACAACCTTTAGTAGGGAAACTACTAACTACTACTTCCTGGATTTACACTTAAGATATAATTATCATAAGGGAACAAGTTGTGACCACAATTGAGCCCAAAATTTCTGTTGCTAAGTGAAACATTGGTTAAGTGAGTTTTGCCTCATTTTATGACTTTTCTTGCCACAGTTGTTAAATGAATCACTGCAGCTGGTAAATTAGTAACACGGTTGTTAAGTGAAACTGGCTTCCCGATGTTTTGCCTTTGAACGGTCGCTAAATGAACTGTTGTGAGTCAAGGACTACCTGAATGGCTCCAAGATGGACATAGAACTTTGCATCAGATGAAGGAATTGGAGGCCATCAAGTTAGACTTGCTCTGCTGGCAATTCTAGGACATGTGGTTCTGTTTTTGCATGTACATGCAAACAGTGAAAACAGTCTGATTCACCACGTGAAAATCAATCTCCTAAATCAGCCATTTGTGGCAGTGCAGCATGTAACTTAATCCATCCCAACTGTTTTCCTTCCATGTTTCTCAGCATCCTCGTAAATGAAGGAAGTTCGTGATGGAAACAAAGTATATGAGGGATGAAAATACCCTCAGTTTGAAAAATAAAAACAACACCCTCTTGCTAAGAAACCTTATGAGTCTGTTCATGCTGAGGAGCAGATGTCTCCCTTAGGCAAACAGCCAGGCCTGTGTGTGTGGAGAATGGAGGCCTGTTTCATTGCATTCTGTTTTCTGCCTGGAGAAACAATCTCGGGACAAACCCATTTTCTCTCATTCTCTATTTTGTGTTGAGATGGAAAAGTAATACTTAAATGCCAAGTTCCATATGAAAGATCATTTTAAAAGTGGGGATTTGATAAGTGTTGAGGCACAGCTGCTTATTACAATGCTGACTGTGATATATGGTTCCTAAATTTAAACAATGAAAGATCAGAAGTAACCTGAAGAACAATCAACTTGAAATTTTATATAACAATATTTTCCATTTTTATGGATATCTCAATAGATTAATAACACAATCCTGTATATACTGATTCAGAAATAAATAAATCCAAGTTCAGAGGAATTTACTCTCATATAAATGGGCTGCAATGTAAATCGCACCTGGATGACACACTGCAGTTATTTAAATAATTTATTTCATTGGATTTAGAGATCAACTTCCAGACACCTCCGGGTGGCTTACATATTAAAAGTAGAAACAGAGAAATGAAAATAAAAAGGAGAAACATGTACATCTGTTTTGTGGCTATTATTTTTTTAAATTATTTTACTATAGATGCATTTTTCAAAGTTAATCTTTGTTAATAATGTTATTTTATTTTATTATGGATATTTTGTATGTAATAGATGAACCTGTAAGCCTCTGAGAATCATTTGACTATGGCTGGTAATAAAACAAATTAATAAATGTATTTTTCCCCCTACTATCTCCAATTCTTGGAGACTCCCTGGACAAGTCCTTGCAGTTCTCTTGGCAAGGATTTTCAGAAGTGGTTTGCCATTGTCTCCTTCCTAGGGCTGAGAGAAAATGACTGGTCCAAGATCACCCAGCTGGCTTCGTGCCTAATGATGGATTAGAACTCATAACCTCATGATTTCTAACTACACCAAAGTGGCTCTAAGAAATGTATACTATTTGAATCTCCCTTGCCCTAAGGTTCAATTATAAATCTGCCATGATGCAATTTGCATGATTAAAAACAATCATAATAATAACTTGAGCTGCTACCCTGCTTAGCTGATCCTCAAAACAGTTAAGCAGGTTTGGACTTGATTAATACTCAGATGAAAGGCAATCAGACTAACCTGAGAAGTTTAAAAAAAATCTCAAACAGAATAACAAACTATTCAGAGTTATTTTACAATTGAACAAAAAAAAAATCTTAAAGAACTAGATATGGATGCAGACATGAAGCTATCTAAGAATTGAACTTGACTGAATCTTACCTAGTGCCTGTTTAGTTTAGTTCCAGGTACCAAATAAATTCAAGATGGACACACTAAAATCATTTTATGATTACTTCAAATGCACTGAATGTTTTAGATCCAGTCTATCCATTTTCAAGCTTTTATCTGAATTGGACTAATTAAGAATACCAAGTATGTAATATTTGTGTGTGACCATTTCCATGTGCATGTGTGTGTGTGTGTGTGTGTGTGTGTGTGTGTGTGTGTGTCCATTAATGTGAAGAGAAGATTTGGTCCCTTATTACTTCAATGGAATACTTTGCAGAATCACAAGAACTGCATCACAAGAACTGTGCAGACTTTTGAAGACACACCTTCTTAACTTTGAAACCAGACTTGGACAAATGTCTCCAGTATCTGAAATCGGGCACCACAATATTTCAATTTCAATCCGGTATTTGAAGCAGGCTGGGAAATGGTAGCCTCACCATCAGATGTACAGTATAACGGACTAAGCATTATACAGTATAGATTGAGAACAGAGTGAACTTTTAAAGCTAGACGAATATAAGTAATCAATAACATCTAGCAAGCATCTAGCACAGAAGTATTCTTCCTTTCCAGCCGAGAGAGTAGAAGTGCCTGTCAGATCCAAAAATCTGATGATAAACCTGATTTTGCATCTTGGAGAGGAAACGGAGGTGAAGCAAATGGGATAAACGGGTGCAGAGCTGCCCACCATTGGATGGGGATGGAGAGGCAGTGCTTGGGACTAGGAACTGGGGAAATGCGGGGGCACCCAATAACATCGATAAGCCTATAGAAAGGTAGGCAAACTGGACTAAGCAGTTTGGTCTGGGAACCAACAAATAAAAGATGAGAGCAGGGCTAAGTCTCCAGGACGGGCATTAATGACCAGGTTCAGCAAGGGGCCGTGAGGGGAAGGTGTCCCAAGTTCACTCATCAATAAAAAATCTGTCACCCAGGCAGTGGGACTCGGTTTGCTTCCTCTAAAGAAGCGGGGGAAAGGGAGGGAACATTTGGAGGAAGATTGGGAAAGAAAACTAAATGTCGCTCGTTGTGTAACGTAATAGAAGGCAAAGCCATTCATAGCGAGGGATTCTTTCTGCCAAATCAGCTGTTAGTTACTAGCACAGGAAAGGCCACGGCGCGGTTCGGAATGGAAAGGCAAGGGGAATGAATGAAGAGGGAGTTTGGAGGAACAAGATCTTTGCCTTTTCTCCTGTCAGGAGCCAAAAGGGGTGTGTGTGTGCAAAGGGGGCACCCTATCTTTCCGCGCTGAAAGTGGCGGCTGGGGGGGCGTTGTTTCCCGTGACTCACCAGTTCCAGCTTCAGAGCCTTGATCTTCTCCCCAGCCCGTGGCGCGGCCCCCGATTCGGGCTGTTCCGAAGCAGGTGAGCCGTGGGGTCCCCCCGCAGCCACCGGATCAGCCCGTCCGGAGGTTTCTGCCCGAGTTTCATCTCCAAATCCTTCAGGTCGGGAGGCAGGGGGAGCTCCGCGCCGCTGCCCGGAACCTCCATCCCGGGAAAGGGGCGGCGAAGCGAGAGAGGCTGGATCTGCCTCGGCAGCTGGAAGCGGGCGCTCCTTGCCCCAACCTTCCAGCTGGGCTTTTTGAGCTGAAGCCTCGGCCTGGAGGAGAGTCCCTCCCAGAAGCTCCGGGCGTGTGGGCGGGAGTTCCGCAGGCAGCACCCTTATAAATCGGAGCCTCGCCGTGGGCCTCGGCCGATCTCTCGGCTCCGAGGTCTCCCGGCCGGCTCCTCATTACAAAGCGGGGCTGCTGTCCCCCCCTTCCTCCCCGTCGCCGTCCTTGGATTCCTTCCAGGGGTGATGGAAGCGGCCGGGCATTCAAGCCGGGATGGTATGGCCGCGTCGCCCGAGCAGGCAGAGCCAATGCCTGGCAAAAGTTCCAGGGGGGCTGCGGGAGCAGCTGCCAGGTCGCCAGGCGAGATCTGATCTGCCCCGTCCGGGGATGGGACCAGCAAACGGCAAAGTCCGATTGGCCTTCTTCTTCTTCGTCTTCTTCTTCCCTAGCGGGGCTGGCACCCGCACCGGCCCCCACCGGCGCGGCTCCTCTTCCCCAGCCTCCCCTACCTGCCCGGGATAGGAAACACAATGCGGAGGAGCTAGCCGCCGAGACGGGAGCTCAGCTACCGTAATGCCCCTCGGAGAAGCACATTCCGCCTTACCTTATTTCCTGAGTGGAGAGCAGGAGGAATGAACAAACACCCGCAAATGGAATCCAGCCTGGCTCCGCACATCCCGTTTAGACTCCTTAAGTTTCATTTTACAGGCTGGCTTCTTTTTGCCACGTGTCTTTCCTCCTTTGACCTACATTTGCCTTTTTCTTTTATTACTGTATTTTTTTTATGCCTGATTATGTTTTATGCTGCTTTTTGGAGCTCCAGGCATTTTTTTTAATACAGTATATAAAATGAGCATTGCTGTTAATAAAGGTTAATGATTTTCATATTGAACAAACATGATGTTGAAAGGGAATGTATACAGCATGTTGCCAGCAGCCAAGAAAGGAGCTTTGTCAAGTTGTTCAGGCTAATGTGCAACAAATGTATAGGTAGTCCTTGACTTATGACGATTCATTTAGTGACTGTTCAAAGTTATAGGGGTAGTGAAAAAAGTGACTCATGACCGTTGTTCATAGTTACAACCTTTGCAGCATCCCCATGGTCACATGGTCAAAAATTGGATGCTTGGCAACTGGTTCATATTTATGACGGTTGCAGTGTCTCTGGGGTCATTTGAACAGCTTTTGCGACCTGCTGAGAAGCAGAGGCAACAGAGAATCCAGATTCACTGAACCATGCTATTAATTGCAGTGATTCACTTAAACAACTGTGGCTAGAAAAGTCGTAAAATGAGGCAAAACTCACTTAACAAATGTCTCACTTCTTAGCAACATAAATTTTGGGCTCGATTGGGAACATAAGTCAAAGACTACCTGAATGTGAAAAATTTGGTTTATAAAATGTTTTTTTAAAATAATTATGTATAAAATACCTTAAAATATTGTTTTTATTTACAAAATAGGTGAATATGCAATAGATATGTAACAGTGCTTACTCCATTAAGGACTATGGCTGAGACTGTACTTCTATTCCAAACATACACATATACACCCTCCTCCTCCTCCTCCTCCTCCTCCTCGTAGTAGTAGTAGTAGTAGTAGTAGTAGTAGTAGTCCAGCTCCTACCATGGCCCGGGCAGGGGATCTGAAGAAAGTGGTATATGTTATCAGTTCAAATCCATGGATGAAGAACGAGGTATAAATTGTATAGCATGCAAATAATTTGACCAGGCATCAGGAAGCTTTCCAATGACTCTAGAATGAATAAGGCGTTTAATTACAGCAATGGAAAATCTCTGTGTTAATCCAGAAGGTTTTAAATGAGTTTGGTATGGATATGTAAATGTGTTTTTAAAAAGCAAATTTACTTTAACACCTTAGGTGTCCTCGGAATAAAACTTTCCTTAGCTGCTAAGGAGTTAGTTTCATTCTACCCATATAAGCATTTTAGATACAGGTGAATGTTGCTTAATGACTGCCCTGCTTAGTGTCTGAAGTCATGATGGTGCTAAAAAGTAACTTCACAACCAGTTCTCATATTTGTGACAATCACAGACTCCTTGGGCTTATGTGGTCACCATTCAGGCACTTCTCAACTGGTGGCCATTTATGATGTTGTAGCAACCCGCGGACATATGATTCCCACACTTCAGAACCAGCTTCTGTCAAGCAGAGTCAATGAAGAAGATTGTAGTAAAATTGCAAATCTATTTTAATGACAGTCTACAGTGAGCTAGTCGTAGTTATGTGATGCTTTGCTTAGCGACTTTGCTTAGCGATGGAGTTTCCAATCCCAATTATGATCACTAAGCAAAGATATCAAACTAATAGAGGATTCATGGCCCTTATTATTATAATATCCCTTTATCCACTGTTTGGAGGAGGTCTTATGTTTGAACTATAGCAGACTGAAGTTCAATAGATAAATCTCCTTTCATTGTTGGATTTATATGCTAAGAAAAATTGTGCTATTGATTCTGAGCGTATCATTCACATCTTTAAGATTCAAGAGACTAGCTAAAATAAAATGTGCTTGCAACTCAAAATGCTTCTTTGCCGATGTTTCTGTGAATATCACTAGAGTACAATTTTCCATTTTTCTGAATATGAAATAATTACACTACAGATGTTTTAGGATTTATGGACCAAGGTATTGTATGAATCCAATAATTGATGATTACTCAGTACATTGTGGGTAAATAGTTCAAGGCTAAGTACAATTTACTAACCCAGCCAAGGATGTCTTCCTGTTCAGTCCTCAGGCTCAAAATATTCTTCCTCTGAACTACCTCTGTTCATAGAGACTATCCTCCCTCTCTCTTGCCCTGCATTCCCATAATGCTGCAGAAGGCATGTCAACCATGTCAAAACTCATTACTACAGTTTCTCAACCTAAGCAACTTTAAGTGATGTGAACTGAAACTCGCAGAATTCCCTAGCCAGCATGCTGCCTGGGGAATCCTCTTAAAAGTTGCTGAGGTTGAGAATTGAATTACTATGTAGTACGGTTTTACATACCAAATAGCTCCAGCCCAGGAATATGGGATTCATCCATTGTCTCTGAAGAATTTCAATTTCAGATGATTGAGGCAACAATAGTTCTTCCTAGCATCTCACCTAACTTCAAATCTTGCTTCTGCAGGAGCTCTCCACAGTTCTGATCCTTCACTCTTTGATCTATATACCTTTGCACACTTCCTAATTCACCTCTCCCAATTTGGTATTTTCCTGATGTACACAATACAGGTCAGCATGTCAGCTTGGAAAGCTGGAAGTTACAGTCCCAACATGTGTGCAAGACACAAATGTGAATGAAGTAATAATAAATACACCTCCAATTGAAAGTATAAAGCAAGAAAATATGTTTATTTGAACCAGGAGAAAGGAATTGGACTCTAAGAGTGTGGCTAGCATTTTGAAACAGATGCAAGTGGAACTGCAATTTATAAGTACATAGGAATACATATATTTTTGCTGAACTCTCAGTACATGATTTCCCCACAATATATTGAAGTAAATTGGCCTGCCACTCATCAGATTACTTTTCTGTGTACTCCTAGACCAGGGGTGTCAAACACAAGGCCCGCGGGCCAAATCCGGCCCGCCAGACCTCGTCTGATGGCCCGCGGTGCCGCCGCCAGCCTTGCAGCCTCCCCCTTTTTTTTTCAATGAATTTACTCCGTGCCTGCATGGAGTAAATTCATTTTAAAATGGCTCAAGTTAAAAAAAAAAAAATTACTTACCTTCCGGGACCTGGCCCGACTTCTTCCTGCCCCGCACTGCTCCCTGGGTGTCGGACGTGATGTCATCACGTGACGTCCGCCCGACATCTCCAGGGATCAGAGGGAGCGCGGACGCCGCGGAGAGGAGCAAGAAGAAAGAAGTAAAAGAAAGAAAGAAGTAAAAGGTAAGTAAAGTAAATGGAGGGGGCAGATCACGCATCACTGATGATAACCTCCATGCTGTTTTGCGGATTGCTACAGCACAAGACCTAACGCCAAACATCGATGGACTGACCTTAGGAAAACGATGTCAGCCATCTAGTCAGTAAAGTTAAAAAAAAGGTAATGCCTTGTGTTTTCCATATGTTTAATAAACAGTGTTTGGCAATATTTGTATGTTTAAAAAAATTAATGTTTGTTACCAAAAACATTTTTCAATACATTGTACAATAATTGTACATTTGAATATCTACTTGTCATTATTCTGACTATGTTTCTGCTTTCAGAGCTAGTTATTACTTACATTATTACAAAAACAGTAATAATTGAATGCAGTGACATTAATTTATGATAATAAAGAGTGGACACATAGACCTACAGATACAACCGGCCTTTGATGGGGACCAAACTGCTGATGCGGCCCCCGATGAATTTGAGTTTGACACCCCTGTCCTAGACAGTGTAGTTAATTTATGGAGATGCAGAAAATTGTGGTTCAATGATTAACATAAGCAAGTTAACCACAGGGAAAGCTACTATTGAGAAAATGGGTGAACAAGCCCATTTAGAATCAAGTAAAAGATAATTTCATCACATTGGGAATTGGAAGATCCATTTCACATTTGGAAATGGAAGAACTTTCCACAAAATGTATCAAGAAACACTCTGCAATGGGTCACTCACGATTCCTTAGAGGATGTGTGTATTTTGCCTTAAGTTCTACTGAATTTACAGGGTTTGGGTAAGGTGTTTCTAACAGTGCCTTAACATGGTGTTTTTCTATTGATTTTTGTATTTTCCATTTGTTTGTTCATCTACCAGATTTCCAATGGTAGGTGGACAGCCATCCATACTTACTGAATAATTTAAGGAATAGGTAAATTGTATTAAGTTGAATATTTGGAACATATCTGGAACACACACACACACACACACACACAACCATGAAATTAATTGGCCCCAACTCTGCCAGCCTTTTTGTAAAGCATTTAAAACATGGATGTGCTCCAGGACCCAGGGACTGGGAGATTAAATGACCCCTTGATAAGGTTTTGTAAATAGTTTTGTTTGGCTTTTACCCTCAGGGACCACTGTCAGTGCTTACCTTTGTAAATATTTTAAAATTGATTTTAATGTATTGTTAGCTGCCTAAAGTCACATTTACTAGAGGTGAAACCCTATAAATCAATTAGATAAATCAATATTTATCTAATATACAAGCTAAAGGTCGCAAAAGGGAATCATGTGATCCCCCGGACACTGCAATCGTCATAAATATAAATCAGTTGCCAAGCACCTGAGTTTTGATCAAGTGATCACAGGGATGCTGCTATAGTTGTAAGTGTGGAAAAAGGACATAAGTCCCTTTTTTCAGTGCTGTTGTAACTTCGAACGGTCACTAACTAAACCATGGTAAGTTGAGGACTACCTGTACTAGCATCATTCATTACACCTCTCCATGTTTTTTATTGTTGCACATATTCTTGCTTCCATGATATCCAACTACTGCTTCAAACAATACCATCTGCTCTTAAATTTTCTGACTTTTTTTTTTTGAGGACCTCATCAACACTGTCCAGCCATAACTTTTGACCCATTTATTCGTCCTTCCTTTATTTTTGCAATTCAGTCCTTAATTATTCTAATTGACTAAATCTTTGCAACATACTAAGTTGCTCATTTTTGTATTCAATTCACATTCATTCATTACTTATTCAATATTAAACCCATCTCTTCCTTTTTATGACACATACATACTATTTAAGTACCTTCCACATTCAATATGTAAGTTTCTCCTGATACATCCATACAACAAAGTGGACAGAAGTATGTTCTTATATACACAAATCTTTGTTAGTTTGGGAAAACACAGTTTTCTCAGTACATATAACACGTACATGTATAGTATATATAACATGTACTATTTGCAATCTTTACATTGAAATAATGACCTTTATAAAGATCGATTGACTGATGTTACTGATTGGCTGATGTTAATCAGTCAATATTTAACACCATTATTAACATTTCTCCACCTATTTCAGCATATTTAATAAACCCCATCTTATTTTTTTCTTCACATACTACTACTACTAAAGCATTAACAAGTGATTTCCTCCCTTAGTTCCTAGTTCATATCCTAAATGGGTATTCCTTGGAAACATCTCACATAGCTTTCACTGGCCCATAATGACTGAGCATTCTGGAATTTGTAGTCCAGTGTATCTGAAAAATACCAGCTGAAGAAGGTTGATGTAACATATCCAACATAATATCTCCAATCTATAATAATAAAACGCAGAATGAGGTTATTAATTTATCAGACCTGCCATTCTGGCTTATACTTTTCAAATGGTGGAATTTTTTTTTCTTTGTTCCTCCCACTTGTAGTTGACAGTCATGCAAATCTGAATGGCTAGGAATCAACATAGTAGTTCTCTGAACCACATTGTCCCTTCATGGAAAATGAATTCAGCCACAAATTATAGGGAAATGCATGCAATCAGCCATTTCATTGTCAATCTACTCCCAGTTTTTCCAACCCATTCCTAAAGAGCAATAGCAGCAGCAACAACAAAGCAACACAGAAAACACCATCAACGATCAATGACAGAAGAGATCCAGACTGCCCTGTTGAATCTCCTACTTGCCTAGAAGAATGAATTTCAGCCTGGACAGCTGCAGCTACATTTTGACCCTTCTTGGCATTTACTCATCTTAGAATGGAAGGTGCATCAGATGAAAGATGACAAGATGCCTCCAATCCCAAAAAGTAATTTAAAGGAGGAAATCTGGAGGATTCCCCAAGGAAAGTAATAAGTAATGGCTATTATCCTGTGCAACTCAGACTATCTGGGACACATAGGCAACTGCTTTGCCCTTAGAATAATCTTATTTTATCAAATGTAAGATGCTGCAAACATCCTGACCAGCACTAGATGAGGTTTTGCAGCCTAGATCCAGTAACGTAGAAAAAATCCTGATACCGCTAACCAGCATAGTTCAGTAAGGTAGACTTTATTTGTAGACAAAGTAGGCAGGATTTTAGTCGGCATCTCCTAGTAAGACTGGAAACATTTCTGCGCAGAATATATATATATATATATAGACTATAATGGAATAAATCAGAGATAGAAAAATGCAGACCTCCATTATTCCTTCAATCCTGCTAGGCATCTAGGAAAAAAGGAACTTTTTAACGTTATTTTGGTCAACTCACAAGAAGGCAGTTTATTATCTAAGAAAGCTTCTTGAAGAAAGTTGAAGAACTCCTGATAGTAAGCTAGACTGACCAAGCTGATATGAGTTACTTCTTGTAGTCCTCAGATGACTTTGCCTGTAAGAATAGTGTAGAAGTTCCAAATGCCTACTCTGGGTAATAGTCTTGCTACTCTTAAGAGATTAAATATATTGTAGTCATCACCAGCAAACAGAAAAATGGCCCTTCTGTGAAACAATGTGAAAATGGAATGGGATATTTAGCATTTGATCTACGGTTATAGCCCTGCATTCACTGACTTATGGTCATGCTGCACAAAACCAAATGAAACTCACCCCTAAATAGACATTTATGGTAAATAACTTCATTGCAATAATATGTCAGATTGAAAAGAACCAACTGAGCTTAATACAATAGATTATTAATTGGATCAAAATTCATTTTGAGTAGTCTGTTAGCTAGAAATCTGCATTTTTAAGAATCTTACAGAAAATACACCAGGAGCAATAAAAGAGCTAGCAGTAAAATTATCTAGCAGCTAATCACAACATCTTGGAATGGAATGATTAATTTGAACACCGAAGTCAGCATTGTGAAATCAAAATTAATTAATTAAAATTAATTATTTAAATAATCAAATAAATGGATTTATTTTACTGATTAATTTGAATATCCTTCCTGCCCTTCAAAGTTCCCAGAATGGCTTGCAAAGTATGGCAATTACAATAAAGCAGATTAAAGTGAAAACATCAATATTAATACAAGGATAAATCATCCAAACAGTTTTAATAACAACAAAACATAAACAGAGAACTTGAGAGCCCATGAAAAGCTCTCTGCCTGATTATGAAGTGATATCAAAACAGGGCTCTCTGGGAAAATTTCACCCATCACCATCTCTGATTAGCAATCAACCTTATCTGGAAAATTGTCCTGGCTGTTTCTAAATGTGGCATTTCAATTATGTAAATAATCTTGAGCATGCACACAGCTCAGCCTTCCATCATATCTTAACATCGCACCAACTTATTCCATTTGAAATACTACGTCTGTTGATTGGGAGTAAAAAGGCAGTAAGTCAATACAAAAACTTAAGGAGTTAAAAAAAATTCAATCTACACATCTATAAGAAATCCTAAGGAAGCATAGAATTGTGTGGGTGAGACTGTGTTTAGTAGAACATTTTCCCATGAACTAAATTACCCTACTTTTCTTTACCCATGCTATTATGCTGCCACTTAGTGGCACAAAACAGCTTTTCTATCAGATAGCCAACCTACTTTTATTACAAAATGATTCAACCCATGGAGCAGGGGCAGGGTTGTGGCTCCTGGTCCAAAGCACTACTTTTGCACATCTGTGCTTTTAGGTGCACAGACCCTCTACAAGTGTTACAGCCTTGTAAATGAGTCAATTATGTGTGTGCCACCAGCCTTCAAAAGCACATTAGTTGCTACAGCAGCATTTGGGGTACATTTCTATGCTGGAAACAAAGCCGTTTTCTTGACTTGCACCAAACAAAAGGGAAAATGGAGTAATTTATCTCTCTTGCAGCAATCTGTTCACTCTTTCCTGTATGCAATTCCTTGTCTCTCAAGGCTATTGGGAAAATGCTTAAATATACTTTTGGTTTACTTGCCTGCAACACCAAAGAGGCCCTATAAAAATTTATGAACTAAATATTTTCCTCATTTCCTGTAATATTAATGTAAGCAACTACCGTGATCTACCCGATTAAACATATCCTGAGTTCAGGCAAGGTTATCAAAACTGGATTGCAAGCATCTGGATTGGCAGCTTAATGGCAGGAAACAGAGTTTTCCGCATGTCTTTGCTGTCATCTCCTGGTCATCTTGATTTTTGCACCATAGGTTAACTGTATCGAACATCTTCAGCCTAGGTCTACTAGCTCACATTCAGGAGAAATAAAGCATTTGTTTAAAGAATTACACAGATTCATTAAGGGCACATCTACCAGTAGTGATCAGCTAGCTAAAGGTGAGTTACTATATGATCATGCAATATATCTGAGAAGTCTCAATAAGGAACAAGGAACAAAGAGCAACCAAGATGATTAGGGAACTGGAGGCTAAAACATACAATGAATATCGGTTGCAAGTACTCGGTATGGCTAGTCTAGTGAAGAGAAGGACCAGGGGACATATGATAGCAGTGATCCAGTATTTGATGGGCTGCCACAGAGAGGAAGGGGTTAAGCTATTTTCCAAAGCACCTGAAGGCCAGACAAGGAATAATGGATGGAAACTGATCAAGGAGAAATTCAACCTAGATGTAAGGATAAATTTTCTGACAGTGATAACAATTAACAATGGAACAGCTTGTCTTCAGAAGTTGTGGGATCTTCATCACTGGAAGCTTTCAAGAAGAGATTGGGCTGCCATTTGTTAGAAATTGTCTAGGCAGGTCTCCTGCTTGGGCGGGGGTTGGACCGGATGACCTACAAGGTCCCTTCCAACTCTGTTAATCTGTATCTGTATCTAAATAACAAGAAATTGCCAGAAGGCTTCCTGTTAACTATTCAGAATTTATCTCCTTTCTTGCACAAATGCGGGAGGGACACAGTGAGGGATGCGGTGGCTTAATGGCTAAGATGCTTAGCTTGTCGGTCAGGAGGTCAGCGGTTCGAATCTTTAGCACAGCATAACAGAGTGAGCTCCTGTTACTTGTCCCAGCTTCTGCCAACCTAGCAGTTTGAAAGCATGTAAAAAAATGCAAGTAGAAAAATAGGGATCACTTTGGTGGGAAGGTAACAGCGCTCCATGAGCCTTTGGTGCTTAGTCAAGCCGGCCACATGACCATGGAGACGTCTTCAGACAGCGCTGGCTCTTCGGCTTAGAAATGGAGATGAGCACCGCCCCCTAGAGCCAGAAACAACTGACACATATGTGCGAGGGGAACCTTTATTGTACAGAATTAAAGAGCAATCTAAAGCAACATCGATTATCATGTTGTCCAAATAATTGCTGAATGCAACAATATTTGAGTCTCCACCTAAAATTCTGTATTCAGCCCTACCACAATCAGTCAACTTTTGAAAGTCCCTGACGACTGAAAGGTTATAGAACCCTGATCCTACCTGACATTGATTGCTAACATACAGCAGCAGTCAATTATGTAACATTAGGTGACATGTAGCAGCCAGCTTTTATTTATTTATCAAACCCTTTCCCAACCTGTAGCTATTGGTTAGGCTGGTTGAAGATTTGGGTCCTCGCTTAAAAGAATAAGCAATAAACTGGGGCAGAAATCTGCTGTCAGTGATAGCAAGCGATATATCCTGGAACTAGTGATGATCTAATACAGGGGTGTCAAACTCGATTTCATGGAGGGCCGCATCAGGGTTGTGTTTGATCTTGGGGGGCCAGGGTGGGCGTGACCAGCTCGACGTCACTCATGTCAGGGGTGCCTGTGGTCGCCCGAGTTTTCTGCCAGCGAAAACGGGCTCCCAAGCTCCGTTTTCAGCTGCCATGGCCTCCAGCAACCCTCTGCCAGTGAAAACGGAGCTTGGGAGGGCTGTGTGCACTGAAAAATGTGACGGATGACCGTTTTTCGCAGTTACGACCTTTGCAGCATCCCTATGATCCTGTGATCAAAATTCAAACATTTGGCAACTGGTTCACATTAATGACAGTTGCAGTGTCCCAAGGTCACATGATCCAGAATAGAATAGAATAGAATAGAATAGAATTATTTTGTTGGCCAAGTGTGATTGGACACACAAGGAATTTGTCTTGGTGCAAATTTTTTGTGACCTTCTTTTGTCACCTTCTGGCAAGCAAAGTCAATGGAGAAACCAGATTCCCCTAACAGCCAGGTTACTAACTTAACAACTGCAGTGATTCACTGAACTGTGGCAAGAAAAGTCGTAAAATGGGGGGGCTTAACCAATGTCACGTTTAACAAGAGAAATTGTGGGCTCCATTGTGGTCGTAAATCGAGGACTACCTGTACAACACTAAGTGTCATTGGCAGAAATCATGTCGGTTGACCAAGCAACACCGGCGTGGTGCCCTTTTATATTAACACCGCGGCATAAAAGATGATCCATAAACCCCATACGTGGCATTCAGTGCCAGACCCCGATCCAGCCACATGAAAGCTTCGCACGAAGTATAAGCCTCCCGGGAGGAAGTCCCCGAAATCCGCCTGCTGGGGGTGGGGTGGGTGGCGGTTCTTCAAACCCAGGAGATTCCAGAACGGCAATTTCGAGGAGAAAACTGGTGCCGAAGCGAACGAGAGACCGCGCGGGTGCTTGCACACCGCGCCAACATTTCCCTCCAACGATATATCTGTATTGGGAAAACCTCGACTTCGATGCAGGCCCAGCCCGGGGAAGGCAGTTCTTCTCATCCCCTCGTTTCCTTCAGCCCAATGCGGGTCTACTCTCCACATCGCCTGGGGGGTGGGGGAGGGTAGGAAGGGAGAGAGACTGACTGACTGCTGGATGGAGTATTCCCACCCCCGCGGCCACTTTCAAAGGAGGGGCCCCAATTTGAATAGACAACCGAGATAACCAATCACAGGTTGCGGCTGTTTTCTTGCAGTTGGGTTTTGCCGCCGCCTAGCTGAATTGGAAAAGCAGAGAGGCCTCGCCTCTTCTCCGGCCGCTCCGCCTTCCGCCCCGTCTATCCCAACTTGGCCACTTGCCTTGCTTTTGAGCCGTCTCCTTTAAGAGCCGGGCTTCTAACCTTAATATCCCGCGCCGGAAGCCGAGCGGCGCGTTCAGTTCAGCTTTTCCGAGCAAAGGTATCGACAGCTGGGGTTGCCACCCGCGCTCGGGCAGGGGCGGCTGGAGTTCTGCAGGCGCGGGCGCTGGGCTATGGGGAGAAGCTCCGCGGCTGGCTTGGCGGGGCTCAGCGCCGGTAAGTGGAGAACGGCAAGGTGTGTGTGTGTGTGTTTGAAAATGAAAAGGATTTGCTTGGGAAAGCGGGAGGGGTGGGGATGTCCGTTCCCAGATTCTGACGATTCATTTTGCATCATCATCATCATCATCACCATCATCATCCACCCCCCTTCCGTTTGTATTCTGGGGGAAACGGTTCCTCCGGTTTATTAATTAGTTTCCCTTTTAAGGCGCTTTCCAAACCCGTCTTGTTTATTAACGGGCGGGTGGATGGTAGGAGGAAAGAGATCGTCCGGCCCACGCGTGGGGTTTGTTTTGAGACAGTTGTAGGATTGCCCGGCTCCTTTGTTTGGGAGCCAGTGCTGCCTTTCTTCTCCTCCCGCCTCTCCTGCGTGGGCATTGCTGCTTGTTTTTGTTTGTTGACCGCTTATCCGCCTTTTATTCAAGAGCTCCAGGCGGCATTCCCGTTTTCCTTGATGAATGTAACTCTTGATAATGAGCTTGCTTTGGGTTGAGGTAATTTGTGAGAAGGGTTGGGGGGAAAAAAAACGTCATGGGTAGTAGAAAACGGATGTTTTGTACAGATATTACCCCTATAATTCTCTGGCTGGCATGTCAATGAAAGGGACGTTCGAGTCATTAAGAGCTTCATGGGATGGATGGATGGATGGATAGAATACTTTATTGGCCATGTGTGATTGGACACACAAGGAATTTGTCTTGGTGTAAATACTCTCAGTATACATAACAGAAAAGATACATTCTTCAGGAGTTGAGAATCATAAAGTTCAACACTTAATGATAGTCATAGGCTACAATCAACAATCAAATCATACTAGGAAACAGAAGTCCAGAATATGGTAGATAGCAGATTGAGGAAAAAGCTATTTGGGGAAAAAAAATCCTCCAGAAAATATCCTTAGGGCGATGAAACCTTAGCACAGATGCTGATTCTAAAGGATAAAAATAATCTATAATATTTTATCACTTTGATGTGTGATCTGGATCAGAAGGCAATTCACTGAACTCTCTTAGCAGGATTGATTGGCAGGATGGTTCTGTATGGGAAATTCAGAGCTAGATCTGGTTCTTTTACAAGCATTGCAAACTTAGATCAGCCCCCATGCCATTTCTAGCAAGTTCAGTTTTTTTTTTCTTTTAATTTTATCTTTCTGAGAATGGAAATGGGACAAAATTTTCTGGATGCCTCTAAGATCTTGCCTCCCCCTCCCATTTTCTGCTTGTCTCCAACATCTACTTCTGTTAATCTGAAAATATGTTTTCTGGGGCGGGGATTGTACATATATGTACACAATATGAATATAGTAACTGATTTGGGGGGGGGAATATGGCATAAAACTCGAGGTCCTTTGCTTGGCTCCTTGTTCAACAGTCTTCATTCTTCTTTTAGTTTTTCCCTGACAAAGAATTCATTGTCATCCCTTTCAGTCTGTCCTTGTCACACCATTACATTCTGCAAACTTGCAAGTGTGCTGCCCAGAATAAATTATGTTAATTAAATATTTGTACAAACTTGGGGTTAAAAAAAAAACCCCAGCAAAACATAGTGACATTCTCTCGGGCATTTGAACCTAAATATGACCAGCTCTTCCTTTCATTTTGTTTACTTTGTCCTGCCAGGTTTAACTTGAAGAATTCAACTAGGGAAGAGCAGATGGTAAGAGTTACCTCATGTTGCCTCCTACTATCCATTTTGCCCTGCTGTGATGGATGAATGGAAGCCTAACCCACAACCCAAGCCGTGGAAGAAACGCAGCTGGTGCCTGTCCTGGAAGTACAAGTTGACAAATCAGAGGGCACTCAGAAGATTGTGTCAGGTGAGAAGATGCCCTTCTCCTCCTCCTTCTGTTTAGATAATTTGGTAATGGGGAACATTATATCTGATAAAGTGCTTAGCAAAGGTCTTTGGCTTTATATACTTCTGGATTATAGTGTTTAAAGGAACAGTAATCCTTGAAATGGAATCACGTGGAGGTGATATTCTTTATATAGCCTCAAGAGCCTATTTACACAAATGGATGCACTACTTTGGAAAGACAGGATGGTTGTAGGATTTTGCAAGCTAGCAGATCTATTATAATTCAAGCTGTTCTTCAGGCAAGAGTGCAGGCCATGAAAGCTCATGTTACAGTAAGAATTACTCAGCATAATACATTAAGACATTTGTGTCTCTTTAATGTGTCAAACAAGGTCATGTGATCTCCTAAATTTGTTTCTTTTGGAGGTTCATCTACTTTTTTTCTGTTTAGTTTATTTTTCTGCCTGAAGGCCAATTGCATGCACTTTGCATTAAATATATAAAAAGCTGTAATAAAGGGTTTTTAAACCATTTCCAGACTGATACATCTGATAATTACAAATTCATAAATTGTATCCTATTTTGATTGTATGAGTGCATGTTTTGAAAAGAAGTGGTTCAGAGCTTACACAAAAACAGAAATCTGTACTGTAAATTAAACTATCCATCTTACATAAGATGACCAGCTGGGCAGAGTACAATAAAAATCAAGAATTAGAACATACAATAAAACCATTTAAAATACTTATATAATCAAACACAAATAAGATCACAAGAAAGTTAGAATCAGAATGTTCCACGTGGTTCAGTTTACCCTGGTACCAAGAGATTCCCAGTCTCATGGGGGGAAAAAAACATGTTTTGAGGCCTTTCCAGAAGACCAAAAGGATTAGAGCCAACCTCACTTCAGGGGAAATGAAGATCCTTTTGTAACATAGTAATTTGTATCCCACTTGCTACAAATTCTGTTCTGGCATGATGATTTCTAAATGCACTAGACTGTAAATTCTCCTCCAGCATTTTCAGAATAGTAGTACTACATTGGGGATGATGTGCTAGTATTTTAAATCCAGAACTAGTAAGGTTGCCTTAAGAGGAGATCTGTGCTTCACAGAAGCTTCCTAGCTTGCAGCTAGACAGAACTTTTTTGTAGATTCATTGAAACTAACTGATGCTACAATGTATCCAGTTTCTATTGTCTGTCTGAACATAGAATTTTCTTTGCCTTCACCTTTACATGTGATTTATCTGTCTGCATTGATACATCTAAAACTCACTTGCATTGCTTTTATGGTTTTAACCAAACAGTTAAATGGGTCTGTTATAGATTGTAATGCACACATTGTAATGTAGTATGTGTAATCAAGCCAATTATGCCTTACTCAGAAGCGATGGTTAAGTTTGTGCTGCATCTGAAAGGATATTGGAAGCCAGAAATAATTGGAGTGTTCTTTGTTCTTTTCCTTTTTGCAAAGCAACTTGGTACTCAGGTACTTTTGCTGACAAGGAATAGGATGGGCAAAAGTTCCTGCTGAGGACCCTGTTAATGCTTGCATTGGATGTGGACGATAATTAGTTCATTTAAACAGATTCATATAACAGAATTGGAAGAGACCTCGGAGGCCTTCTAGTCCAGGGGTTCCCAACCAGCAACGAGGCCATGCAAACAAGCAAACACAAGAGATACAAACTCAATGTAAACCGCATCAAACTCGATTGCAGAAAGCACGACTTCAGCAACAGAGTGGTCAATGCCTGGAATGCACTACCTGACTCTGTTGTTACATCCTCTAACCCCCCACTCCTTTAACCTCAAACTATCCACTATTGACCTCACCCCATTCCTAAGAGGTCTGTAAGGGGCGTGCATAAGTGCACCATCGTGCCTACTGTCCCTGTCCTATTGTCCCCATTTATTTCCTATTTCCTGTATTCTTACTCATGTTTATATTTATACCTATTATCTTGTAAGTGATTGACAAATCAAATAAATAAATAAATAAATAAAAAGCCCCATGCACAGAATGCAGGCAGCATGCAAAACCACACCCCCTTTTTGTCTGTGGAAAAACCTTTCTCCATGGAACGAGTCCCTGGTGCCCAAAAGGTTGGGGGCCACTGTTCTGGTCCAATCCCCTCCTCTAGCAGGCAACCATATATCTTGATTGTCTCCTTTTTGTCAGGTTATATACAAGTGCATCAAAGTTGTAGTACTGGCTGAGGGAAGAGCAGCAGTTCATAACCACTAAGAACAATTGAATCAGGGGTTTCAAACTTGACAGCTTTAAGACTTGTGGACTTCAACTCCCATAATTCCTCCTCCAGTCATGTTAGCTCAGGAATTCTGGGAGTTGAAGTCCATAAGTCTCAAACTTGCCAAGTTTGAAGACCCTTGAATTAAAGCCTTCATTAATTGATTTATCCAGTTGAAATCCTGACAGTGGACTTGCATTGAGATACAGTAAATCATTGGCACCATTTCTGATACAAAACTCTATTATGGCTACTGACTGGTTTAGGTTTGGGGTTTTTTTTAAGTAATGTACATAAACCATTGGGCAGATTTATGAGGAAGGGCTATGATTTTTCAAGGAAAGGCTAAGGTTTTATAAAGTAAAAAAAATCCTTCCTTACTTCCTTATTTACTTACCTAAATACATTCTAATGTGCATGCAATCCATATATTGATACTTCAAGATAAATGCACACGTGAACTTGACAAACTTTCAGCTCCATGTTAGTTGTGATTGCCATGATCAAAAGCCACTGTGGACTAATAGCCATTTTTTCCTGTGATGCTAGGTAAGTTGCAGGCATGCCAGTTGTTCCATATGAAAAAAAAATGTGTTCATCCGAAGACCCCAAAAATGATTTGAAGTGAACTGGGGAAATCTGGGTTTCTCTTACACCCTCAACCTATTATATAACCAAATCACTTTTCCTTATGTAGACTGCTCTGGGCCTCCCAAGTCCAAGTCATTAAACATTTGTAGGAGAACATAGAATGGAAAATGGCTTTCTGAAATGCAGTTCCCAATTCTGTTTTGGATTTACTGCTGATGATTTGTGACTAATAATGGATTTCGTAGACATTTTATCTTCCTAAACAAAGGGGATAAATTTATCCTACTACATTTTAGAGACTGACAGTGCAGCAGTCAGGAAGGTATGACAAATGTATTGCAATATCTTGTTTGGATCCCAGTGTCTTAAAATAGCAAATTTAATACAAAGCTGTCAGTGCTGCAGGAGATCCTGACTCCTTAGCTATATGTAGCCAGGTTCCCATAGAAACCTATATGCTCTTTGTGCCTTCATCACCAGAAACTTAATCATTATAGTACCATACAATATGTTGTGCAAATGTGACATATTCTGCACATAGCATTTTGTTACCATATAATGAGAACAAGAGTGATATTCTTTTCCCGTTGATATAAATTAAGTACAAGAGAAGTTGGTTTCTTGTGGGGAGATTTTGTGCCCAATAGGAAATTAGGAAAATTTGAACACATGTAAGCATATGAATTGTAGGACATGTAGTTAAATGATTTTAGAATTTCTTGTTGGGGAAAATATTGTAACAGAATGAAGAAACAATTCATATTTTTCAATATAATGCCCAAATGCTTTATTTCTCAGTTTTGAAGCCCATTTTATTTATAAATTTTATTTTTGATCTTGTATTTTCATATTTTTATTAACACCTTTGTCTTATTTTTAACTTTAAAATGGAAAGCATTCCCATGAAGGTCTGATCCATTTGGCTACCTTAATTCAAGTTTATACAAAAGAATTTTCACCAAAAATAAGCATAGTAAAAATAAAAGTTAACTTTGTCCGTTTTTTAAAAAAATTCTTAAATCATTTGTTGGTTAAATTTTGTGTCAACATTTCCTGAATCTCTGAACCTTAATCTCTTTTTTATTTTTGTAATACAGAAAAAAAAAGTCACACTGACTTGGGGGGAGTGTTGTTGAAAAAGAAATCTCTACCTGTAGATTAGTTATATTCAAAGGTGGCTAATAAATGAGCACGGGTGGATTTAATATCCATATAGGCAATTGTGAATGAGGATGGAATACCACAACTCCTAATACCGCAACTCCTAATTGGCTCAGGAGCTGATTGCAAAAGCTTTTGTTCATGCAGTTTAGTCCTGAGGAGCAGCTGTCTGGAGTAAATATAGGCTTATCTCACAATCTTTTCTTGATCTGAAGAGATTTTACTGGCCAGTCTCTGCCCTCAGGTCAGATTCTCAGCTTCAGTGTTGGGGAACTCCTTCAGAAATGTCCAAGTTGACTTTAATCCCCATCAGATATCACTATTGAAATACACTGGATGTCTCTAAATCTTTCTGATTTCCAGCTATGTTTTAGATGTGATATGAATCCTGACCCCAGATAAAGATTAATGATTAAGTCCTAAGATTGTTGATGTGAAATCCGAGGGTAGAGACAGAAACACAGGGAAGTTTAAAAAAAAAATACATTACATAGTATCCAATGAAAATCTATTCATACCTGCACTACAACCACCTAGGAAAACAAAAGCTTCTAATTCATAGTGATGGGACAGAATTTTGCTGCAATTATAGAGACTTTCTAATGCTGATCATTTGGCAAGTAGTGTACAATTACCGTATGTGTGTGAGCTATATTATGCTATAGCATAAAATTATGTTCCGAAAAAAATATTTTATGTTTGATGCTCAAGACTCTGCTTTTATTTGTGCTTATTTGTGCTTGTCAGTTTGTCATCCACGCATTGCCATGCGTTACATTCTCAAGATTTAAAGTCAATCCACAGACCACAAAAGCTAGGGACTGTTGCTCTACTTTTACGGCTGTTGTCCTGAAAGAGAACAACCATGAAGATAGACTGAACAATAAGAGGCATTCTGATTTTATAGGCAAAATTCAGTGAACTTTATTTGGGAGTTTTCTCTGAGATAGAAAGCATAAATCATACTCATTTTGTACAGACAGCTCTCTTCTCTGAGACTATGCCTTCATATTACCCAGCCTTTTGTTTCATGGATTGTGCATGCTCCACTAAGAAAATCTTACTGCAGTTTGCACCTTTGCTGTGATTCCATGTTCCTATCAAGTAGCTTGTTTTCACTACTCTAAAATTTGTTCATAATTTGTCAGGGAAGGCAGCCTTTTTGAACCTGTTGTGGTAAAAAGAATTCTTCAGACAGCAAAGACCATGTGGGGTGGCAGTTCTGAGAGTTGTACTTTAAGCATTCAGATGCCAAGGTCTCAGGGTCATCTAAAAGCATGGTGGGGAGAGGTCAGAGTTATATTTTAAGTGTTGTATTTTAAGGGTGATACTAAACACAGATGAATGTATGACATGACCTGCTATTGTCACAACTATTATTAAGGGACGTGAATGCAGTCCACTTAAAGAGCTGTATGCCACTTACTTATTTCCATTAATAAATGATGGAAAACATTCCATATTTATGTCAAATGCCACTTAATCCAAAAATTGATTTCCATAATCAAAAGTCAGCAATTCAGTTTTAAGGAATAAACAGCCACTGTAGAAATCTGGATGTAACCTTCAGGACATTCAATATTTTCCTCTATTTCATCCTTTTACATGATCACGGAAGTACATGATACACAGTGATAGAAAGGCCTGCCAGTATGTCAAATGAGACTTTTTTAAAAGAAAAAAAAGGGATAAATGGAAGCAGGAACTAAAATTCATCCCTAAAGAACAATGGGAGACTTTTTACAAGTCCAAAAACTCTTGTCACTAACTTTTCCAGTGCTATGTCCTTCCTGTTATGTCTAGCATAAAAATCTGTGTTTTCGCCCTGAAGGTGTTTCAAGCATCAGGTTTTCCAAATGTATTTTTCCTAATCTAATAATGGAGACTTTTGCCTTACAGATGGGAGCGGTCCTTTTCTTGCTGGTAACTGTTATTGTGAACATAAAGTTGATCTTGGACACTAGAAGAGCAGCCAGTGAAGAAGAAGAATCAGCTCAGGATTATGGTGAGCAGGAAATGTGATTAGATGGTGGTATTAGAATGTACCGTATGATTGGTAGTCACGTTCTGGGAGAAATAGAATGTTCTAAGGAATGTAGACTGCTCTGTGATTGGAGAATGGAATTTTCCATGCAACATTACTGGTTAGTAAATCCCATCCCATATTCCTACTTGTATAAGGAGCATTGAACATGGTCTAAATTCTTGATAGTTTTGCTTGCAAAATAGTTTTCGATAGTTTAGAGAAAGATAATATATATAACAATGGATGGGTAATACCTTCCAGACCTTGTTTAATTTTCAGGTAAAATTAAGCAAGTAGGTTGCCATGGTTTTATATTCTGACTTCTGTCAAAAAATATGGCCAGCAGAAAATTGATTTAAGTGTCAAAGGGAAGCAGAACTGGAAGCAGTTTGGATTTCTTGTATTTACAAATGAAAACCAAGTAATTTAAACTAGTTTTACCAGGTAATCATTACACCTAAAATTTTAAGATCAAGTAACAACTCTGTTGAAGTCTTTAATCTTATGCTGCAGGCTGTTAAAAGCTAAATGGAAGGAAAACGTTAGTTTGCTTTTTATATAGACAACATGATGTCCTTTGGAGATAATGCCACCTGCTTCCACATCAAATGTTCTATCTGTGCTTTCGTGAATCAACCTCACCATACCTGTTGGTATACAGCTAGTCCTTGTTCGGTGTCTACATTGGGACTGACAACTCTGTCATTAAGCAAAGCAGTCACTAAGTCATATCCCAATTATGCTTACAATCTTACGTCAGCTTTCCTTTCCTTTACAAACCTGAGAAGCTCGTAAATGTGAGGCGTGATCACAAAGGTATTCTTCGTTACTGTCATAACAGTGAATGGTCGCTATTGGAAGTAGTCGCTAAATGAAGACCCTCTGTATACAGAAGGCCTTTCATAATGTTCATAATCTAAGGGGAAATTACCAGAGGATAAAGAGCATTAAACATATGGCCATAAGAATGTAAAATATGGTGCTTTCTCTCCTTTCCTAGATGAAGGTTTGCAGAAGCTAGAGATCCCTCGGCGGCCTATCAATAGCAGAAAAGTTCTGGACATTGAGGTCTATTCCAGTCGCTCCAAGGTTTATGTTGCCGTTGATGGGACCACGGTGAGAATCTGCACTGCAGCTGTAAGATGCAAGAATCAGGGCAATAATAAATTCTCACATGGTTTACTATGGAGGAGAGCAGGGTGCTTCTTGAATTGGACACTCTCTTCCTGCATTATTTGACCGTGTGTGTGTGTGTGTGTGTGTGTGTGTATTCAGGCTTTCAGTTTTACTGTGTCCTATTAGGCCAGCTAGTATATTTAGTAACTTTAAAATATACGATACTCAGTTTGTGTCTTTGGATGGTCTTTTATTTTTTAATAAAATTTCTAAGTGGATGTATTCATGGTGATGGAACAAAGCAATTTTTTTTAAAGAGCAATCTGTTCATTAATACAAAGTGAGCACATTTTCTGATTACAGTTTACAAGAATGGTGGTTTTGTAGGAATCACCACTGATTAAAGAATCAGCTCAGAAATTGTTTCATGATAGCTCTATAATAGTGTGTTTTACCTATGTGTTTGCATACCCACATATAGAGATATGCCTATCATGAAACAATTTCATGAGCTGCTTTCACCTTATAATCAGTGGTGGGATTCAATTTTTTTTGCTACCGGTTCTGTGGGCGTGGCTTGGTGGGTGTGGCAGGGAAGGATACTGTAAAATCTCCCGTTACAGGTGTTTATTTGCCAGTTCTCTGAACTACTCAAAATTTCTGCTACCGGTTCTCCAGAACTGGTCAGAACCTGCTGAATACCACTGCTTATAATGTTTTTATATCTCACCTTCCAACTTATTAGTATAACTCCAATGTGCTGGATTATGTTCTGAATAAAGAGCACAACTAAGTTGCATAAGCTAGTTCAGAGGCATTCTAGGTTACAAAACATCACTGTAGAATATTTCTGGAAGAAAATGATATACAAGAAACAAGGGAGGACTGATAAGCGTAACAGGTGTGAAAAGGATAGTTTGATAACAATTTATTTTGTTACTGTACAGGTTTTAGAAGACGAAGCACGGGAACAAGGCAGAGGCATCCATGTCATTGTGTTAAATCAGGCCACAGTAAGTGATGAAGAGCATAATCTGACCTAAATGAGGTCAATATGCTCCCTTTTTCCTGACAAAAAGACAACGTGCAATTCCTTACATTTCCACAAAACTATTATTCAGCCATCACTGAAGTCCAAAAAAGCTGTATTTTGGAGTAGATTTTTTTTGGTCAGCGTTCTTGGTTTTTGGTCAGAGTTGTACAAAAGTCTTTTAAACTCCACTGAAGGTTTTGCCAAGTTTCTAGACCTCTAGCACTATGTCAGGCCTATGTTGCCCAGTACTAAAGCTAAGTTTAAAAGGAAGTCTAGATAATAAAGGCAATTTTTGGCTTACAAACACATTTGAAGTCACAATGCCCCCCCCCACACACACACCAAAAGGTACTTATGACTTGGATTCCGATGGCTGGCGGGGGGGTCGGTCATGTGACCATATTTTGGACACTCGACAACTGGCCTGCATTTACGGCTGTTTACAGGGTCCTCCATTCAGTGATCGCAGTTTAGAATCTAACAACCACTGCAAAAAAGGTCATAAAATCAGATGTCACATGGTGGCCCACTTAACAACTGGAATGATGTAAGACCATAATTGCAAGCTCATTTATGGTTGTAAGTGAAGGACTACCTACATGCTACCCTCCCTGAATTACAGCAGACTTCATCCAATTCAATGGGCTAACAATGGTGATGGCACTTCCCAACTGGCTATACTAAAAAGGTGCTCACCATTCTGTATTTCCAGTTAAGTTCCTTTACTAGGGGAAGGAATTTCTAAATGCCAACTTCCTCCCCTCCGACTTTCTCCAAGCCTATAAGATGCATGGTTGGGAAGTCTTGCTTTTATAGCCAGTGGACCTTCCCTGGCATTGAGCTTTCCACCGCTGCCTGAATGTGACATATGTTCCTATCACTTTTCTTTAAGAAAATGAACTGGGATAATACATGCTAGAATACAATGTTATAATGGGGAGGAGAGGACAGAAATATTTCCTTATTTGGATTCATCTGGAAAAAAACTGCCAGATGTTTTTAACATATTTCCTCTGTTGCAGACATAGAATTGTAAAGAGTTGGAAGGGGCCATAAAGGATCATCTGGTCCAGGGGTGTCAAACTCATGTCATCAAGTCACGTGACATATTGGGACTTTCCCCCCCTTCGCTAAACCAAGCGTGGGCGTGGCCAGCGTGTGTGATGCATCCGGGCCGTGGGCCGGGAGTTTGACAGCCCTGATCTAGTCCTAACCTTTGCAATTATTAGGAAAGCCAGTTAAATCGTCCATGACAGGTGGCTGCTCAGTCTCTTCTTAAAAATCTCCATCAATAGAAAGTCCGCAACCTCTGTAGGTAGATTATTACATTACAATGCAAATCAAGAAGTTTGTCTTTATATTTGAACAAAATCTGCTGCATATTGATGTCTCAACGTCAGTTCCAAAAAAAAAAAAAAAAAGACTTGCAGTCCCAATATATTTGGGAGATCACAGTTTGAGAAGAAGTGATCGAACTACAATTTTGGATTGTTTTGTAGGGCCATGTGATGGCAAAGCGGGTTTTTGACACCTATTCTCCCCATGAAGATGAGGCCATGGTCCTGTTCCTCAACATGGTGGCCAAGGGTCGCGTCCTTATCTTCACAATTAAGGTAAGTTGAAATTGGTGTTGCATTTTTTTCCCCGGATAGCTGACATTTAACAGAAATTAAATTTCTTGTTTCACTTGAACACCATCTAATGAAGCTAGAAACACTTCGATAAGAGAAGGAAAGGGGATTGTGCCACTATTAAACATTAATTTTGGATTGTATCTGAAAATTTAATCTTGTTAATTTTGTATGTATTTAATCTTTCATTATTAAATCTTAAATTTAATCTTAAATTATTTAATCTTAAATTATATGACACACTAGAAAAGCAAAAAAAAATAAGTGTTACTTTGACATCTTATTACAAGTTTAAAAATAATAATAATGAAGCTTTATAGCTTAAAACATGGGTCTCCAACCTTGGCAACTTTAAGACTTGTGGACTTCAACTCCCAGAAATCCTCAGCCAGCAAAGCTGAGGAGACCCCTGGCTTAAAAGAACCGAGGCAGCATCGAATGATTCTTTAATGCTTAAAGAATATATAAGCCATGTATCTGTATTAATATTGTGGGATTTCTTCCTTTTCAGGATGAGGGCTCCTTCCACCTTAAAGACACAGCCAAGAGTCTCCTGAAGAGTTTAGGGAGCCAGATTGCAGCTTCCCTCAGCTGGCGAGACATGTGGACATTTGTGGGGAAGAAAGGAGGTCAGAATCGAGCAGGGGCAGAAATCTCCAGGGGAGAAAGGGACGCAGGAGAGGGCCCCTGGTGGGTTGTAACTTTTTCAAGGAGAAGTATATTAATCAGGCAAATATTTGGCTCTGCTCTAGCTTCTTGTTTTTTGTACATTCATGATATTGGAACTTCTCATCCCCACTAAATCGGAGCATAAGAAGCTGAGGATTTTTTCTGTTAATAATATGGGGGAAGGGCAAAGGCAACTGCAATGTTTCATATCTAAACCAATTTTCCCTCTTCTACAACAGTTGAGGGTGTCTTTATCTTCTCCTACTTTGAGTACCATAGAGCAGGGGTCTCCAACCTTGGCAACTTTAAGCCTGGGGGACTTCAACTTCCAGAATTCCCAAGCCAGCAACTGGCTGGGGAATTCTGGGCATTGAAGTCTGCCAGGCTTAAAGTTGCCAAGGTTGGAGACCCCTGCCATAGAGGGATTTGTCAGAGTGTTTGCAGCATGACTACTATTTTGAGACAACTCAGTAGCACAACACAGCACACAGAGGCTTTGTCTTTTAACAGTGGTTTATATACAAGACGGCTATATACATAAATATACATGGTAGGCAAATACCTGGCAAGCAATCAATCTTCTTTGCTCTGCACAGAGAAACACAATGGAGATAGAACACCCCCTCATGGCCTCATATATATAGACAACTTCTTAAAGTGGTAAAACCCTGTGGGACCCATCCTCAGTCTTAAAGCGGCAATAACCATGCTGATTCATCCTCATAGCATCAGCCTTACGACAACTGGTCAGCTATTAAATCTCAATACATTTGTTAATCTCTATTTTGCACTATAAAAATGTCCAAAGGAACCTAGTAAAAAAGTAAGATTACTGACTGATTGCCACATCAGGGATCAAATAGTGGACAAGCCAAAGTAATGAATGATTATTGGCTGCCTATTGACCATAATGTGTTGTGTTCTCTGTAGGTGAAGTCTATGGTGAGAAACATGCCAAGTCCGCACTGCTCTCCTCGTGGGGAGAGCCAGTCTTACTGAAAACGGAAGTCCAATTAACCTCTGTGGAAGGTATGTCATTCATTCCCAAAAAGAGTAGTAGACACTACTCTTGAACAGCTCAAAAGCTAGGAAATCATAAACCTGGCTGAGGTAAAGAATTGAGGAAGAAGACTAAAACTAATAAGGTTTCTGCTGAAGAGGGATAACAGTTTTCAAGTACTTTGTCTGTCACAAATATCGGAGACTAAGCCAAGGATAGATTGAGTTCCTACTCAGTATAATACAGGGTGATCCTCAACTCACAAACATTCGCTTAACAACTATTTCAAAATTACAGTGGCACTAAAAATGTTATTTGGAATCAGTCCTGACCCTTATGATTGTTGCAGCATCCCCAGGGTGGGATTCTACCGGTTTGGATAGGTTCAGAAATTGGCAGCTGCTATTATACTGACTTACAGTGCTGTTCTCTTTGGTTTCTCCTGAAGCAAATCCAATGAAATTAAAAGCTTCCTTGAAGACAAGACCGTATTTTGTTATTCCATATTTAAAAGAGAGTTTCTTTTAAAAAATCATTTTCTGTTTGGTAGCCAAGCATTCTTTGTCATACAGATGTTTTGAATTTTCAGTCAAAATTCACTCAAAATTCTTTGATCATTAGTGATGGTTTTTTTTTGCTTATGGGTATCATAGATTGAAACATCCTAAGAACGTTCTGAGCTGACTATAGCAGAACATAAACTGATAAAAGGCTACCTATCTCAAAGCTCTCCTATATCTCAAGCTAATCATATGTATACATATGATGTATTCCACAGAGGCAGAATGCCATTGGCCAGATACTGAGTTGAATCGGCGGCGAAAACGTTTTTGCAGCAAAGTCGAGGGTTATGGAAGTGTCTGCAGCTGTAAAGATCCTACACCTATAGAGTTCAATCCTGATCCAGTAAGTAAAATAATGGCCTTCTTCTTCACCAACTCTTTCTAGAAACAAAATTTCTATCTAATTACATAAATTTAACTGACCTATCAAATGATTAATGTGAGATAGATAGATTATCTATCTATCTATCTATCTATCTATCTATCTATCTATCTATCTATCTATCTGGCAATAAAGTTTACCAGAATGTGTAGCTGGGAGTCAGATTTTTTTTTTAAATGATCTTTTATATTCATCTGATTTTTGTATTTATCTTCATGACTTACTTATTTTTTACCTTTTCTGTCTTTTACTTTATTTCCAATCTCCTTCCTTCTTTGCCAAGTGCCTACTTCTCTGGATTTGAGATACATGAGACAAATATAAATACTACTAGAAATCTTTTCTGAATTCTGCAACACATAAGTAGCACACTTTAAAACCTACTCATACAATCCTAATTATTATGGAAGTGGTCACAAAATATTGGTTTGAGTTCATAATCTAAGTCTCAAACTATAGGCAAGGAAAAATGCTTGTTCCCAGTTTTCCCCTTCAATTTCTTAATCTTGGTAACTTGAAGATGAATGGATCTCAGTTCCCTGATTTCCCCAGCCATCCATTCTGGGAGGTTGCCAATGTTGAGAAACGCTTCCTTAAGAAGAAACAAAAATAAAAGGTGCAACGGGTGGGGAAAGGGGTTTTGGCAGTCTGTCTTAAATTTCTGTTTCTGGTGTTCCTTTTTTTAGCTGAAAGACAACAAAGTTTTTGATGTACCTGTTGCTGTCATTGCAGGAAACAGACCTAACTACCTGTACAGGTGAGAGAGGGTTAGTAGAAACAAAGTAATTGCTACGAAATATTAAGCGGAGAATTCATATTTCTTGCCTGCCTAGTTTCTGTTGGAACATAATCTCTAGTTCCCAAATAATGTGGTCAAGTGTTCTTGATTTTGTCCTTCTAAACCAGAGGTCTCATTCTCGCAGCCCGCGGGCCAATTGCGGCCCGCAGGACGATATCCTGTGGCCCCCACCATGATATGAAAGTATAATATTAGTGTATAATATAAATATAAAGTATAATATAAAGTATAATATTATGCGGCCCAGCCTCACCCAGACTCTGCCTCCAGCGGCCCCCAGGTAAATTGTGTTTGAGACCCCTGCTCTAAACCATGGGTGTCAAACTGGTGGCCCACCGGCCAGATGCATCATACACAGGCCATGCCTGCCCCAGCTCCACAAAGGGGGGAAATGTTGCAATATGTTACGTGATGGCAACATGATGCTGCGAGTTTGACACCTATGCTCTAAACCAGGGGTAGTCAACCTTTTTATACCTACCCCCCACTTTTATATCTCTGTTAGTAGTAAAGTTTTCTCTAACCACCCACTGGTTCCACAGTAATGGTGATTTATAAAGCAGGGGACAAAACCCCTACCACCCACCATGAAAGCTGGAACACCCACTAGTGGGCGGTAGGGACCAGGTTGACTACCACTGCTCTAAACAAACGAAGTCTTCTATCCCAAAAGGAAGGGAGAAGGAAAGCACATAGTTGTCACATCCAGAGTCAGCTGGAAGATTTCACCTATAATAGAACAAAAGTGTAAATCTGAGATCCGGTAAGTCTTATCCTTTGTTTATTTGTAAACAATTTATATTCTAAACAGTCAACTCTGAGTGGCATACAATACATAATTTGAGATTAACATGAACAAAAGTTAGTCAAGTTTATATCAGTAATGCTGAAGTATTAATCTAGTATTAGATATATATTCTATGAATACATTAAAAAGCTTTTTGGGTACCACAGCAAATACGTTAACCCTTCTCTCTTTAGGATGCTGCGGTCTCTTCTGTCAGCACAAGGGGTCAATCCTCAAATGATAACAGTTTTTATTGATGGATATTATGAGGTAAGTCATAGATGTACTTCTACTTTGGAGGTGTGTAACTTTGGGGGGTCCAGTTACAGAACTTTGGGTGGCCTTTGGGTGAGATTCTTTACACCAAAGAGTTAGTGAGGCCAGGAAAATTCTTAAATTTAAATGTAAATTTAAATTGCTCCCGTGCTATATTCTCTTTATGAAAGAATTCACTTCATTGAGAACTTTTGAAAAGGCTCTCAAGATAAATGCAGTGCCTGTAAGTGACTAGGATATACGTTCAGCCTTCCTTCACTAATCACTTTTCATATTGTTACTGTGCGAGATAGGAACTTTAGGAGAGCCATCTTTATCTGAGCATTGCAAATATATTTTGCCTAAAAACACTGAGGAGATTTTGTTTGATCTGTGCCTTATATTATTAATACTACTTTCCTTTGTGTTTTGTCATGAAATTTCTTCTGGAGGTAGTAGTAGCATTTACTAACTGGTATGCTTCAACTCAGATTTAGGTTTGTTGGTCTATACAGCAGAGCTGTTTTTCTTCCTGAAAAGGAATACCTCTATTCACATGGTAGATATTCCTTTGCAGAGTTGTTTTGTTGCCATAGCAACTGTGTCACTCGGCTACAGAAGGACAGCATGAAAGCAAGCCTTTAAGAGATATAATGATTCGGTTTTATGCTTATGCATGTATGAGAAAATAAATGGATTGGTTTTTGTATAGATGAGAAACTTCTAGATACAAAGCCTTGGTGTTGTGGAGCGGCGGCAGATACTGAGACGGACACAGGCTTGACTTTTTAAAAGGCTTTATTCACTCGAATAAAGGGTTGCCGCGGCTGCCGGGGCTAACTGGCAGTCAGCTGGCGGCAACAGCTGATGCCGTTTGACAGCTCCTTTTATAGCCGGCCATCAAACGGCATCAGCCAATGGGAACGGTCGGCGCTCCCGCCCGGGTGGCGGACCTGAGTGAGGACCGCCGTCAGTCTCTGAACACAACACTTGGGATCCTTGTTGATTTTAGAAATCAATCTTAACTAGATCCCTCAGCAATTGACCAGATCTATAATAAGATTGACACCACCTAACTACTGAGATATTTAATTGTAAATTGTATTTATGGTGAAACAAAACTATGAGTCATACCCCTTTTTCAAAGACTATTTCAGGCGCTTTGTTCAGCCCAATATCTGCCATTGGCTATCCATATAAAATAGTCTACTCTCTTTGAAACTGTGATGTAACTACTTAATAAAATGCAAATGGAATATATATTCTGATCTGCTTCTGTTTTTCTCTGAACAAAATGAACAACTTGTATTCTGTGTGCAAATGAAGAGCCTTCAGTATTTGGCATTGAAGAAGCATATCATAAAAACATATTATGACTATAATAATATATGCCAATGTGCCATTTTAAAAATATAAACTTTATGTACAGAAATTTGGATGATTTTTTAGAAGCAGACAATAATTGTTCATTAGGTACATGAAGTTATGCATCTTGGGTTGAGGATCTGAAGTTCTAAGATACGTAGGTCAGGTACACATTTTGAAAACCTGGGGATCAGAGTGGGCAGAACACTAATACAAAAGTAAGAATTGTGCACAGCTTTCACTTCATGTATCTCCTGCCTCAAAACAGTGATAAATTATGATTATTAAGCATTAATAGTTTCAAAATGCACTGAGGACTATAATGAAAAAGCTATAGGTTGCTATACGAGGCCATAGGTTGTTTACCCCTATTCTAGAAAAAAATCCTGTTCAGTCTTGGAAACCTCTAAAATAGAAGGTATGTATAAACCTGGAAGATGCAAATGAATGTGCATAGTTCAGAAAATCTTCTTTACCACACACGTTTCCTTCTTTTCCAGGAGCCAATGGATGTAGTTGAATTATTTGGCCTGAAGGGAATCCAGCACACACCCATCAGCATTAAAAATGCAAGAGTCTCTCAGGTGCGTGGCTCATTTTGTTGCCTTGGCTGCTGCTTCCATTAAACCATGAACTCCATTAGAAATCCTATTCTGTACTTGTTATCCTCCAGACTGATTTGTGGTGGATGAGCTCAAGCACAAGCCTTGGCTCTCCATTGGCACTCTGAACTTGAATTTGCAGCTTTGTGTGCAATTAGAAATGCAGGGTATGTATAATTATTACTTTGAGGCACAAACGAAGCCTAGAGAGAAAGATGGGTGGTCCGGATGTTCTAAAAAGTAGCTTTTCAGTAATGATTCTATTAGTTTCACCATATTTATAAGAATACACAGATTTCGAGAAAGGCCCCATTCTTACTGCTTCTTTTGTCCCCAAATAGCATTACAAGGCCAGTTTGACCGCAACATTCAACTTGCATCCGGTATGTCAGCTCTTCTATTTTTGCCAGCCTAGAGAGGATTATTCATTTAGGAAAATTCTGCTTTGGAATATGCTCTTCTATGTAACTACTGAGAGTTTTAATTAATTAAAGGAATTATAGTATTAAGCCTCTAATGCAAACCTGGAAGTTGCAGAAGCTGTTTTACTTAAACATGACATGATGGCAAATATTCATAATGCCATGCTTTTTAGAAATATGGGTTTTAATGATTTTGGTCAGAGGTCTTCAAACTTGGCAACTTTAAGACTTGTGGACTTCAACTTTAAGTCCACAAGTCTTAAAGTTGCTAAGTTTGGGGACCCCTGATTTAGGTGGCACTGAAAATGGAATGTTCTTATGTTTTGGTGAAGGTAATACATTGCTGGATTGTCAGCTTTCCAGAAATTCTTATTCTGAGTGAGAATATGTATATAGGTTTGAAGCGCTATAGGTTCCCTTCTATCCTGATTATTTTGTAGGATGCAAAGTTTGCTGTGGTATTGGAAGAAGACTTGGACATTTCCATCGATTTCTTCAGGTATTAATTGAATTCATTTTCTACCTTGCTCCTATTTTGTTTTGGCAGCAAAGATTTGCAGCTAGGTCTTGATACCTTTTCTGTCAGTGTGGCTGACCAGTTTTAGATGAATGTATTCGTCGCCAATGGAAGTATAATTCCATTGCAAGGGAAATACTGTAGGATGAGAGGTTCTCCATCAAGCCCAGCAGAAGAAATTCTGATGGTCAGGAAAGATAACTTAGATCACAGTAGGCAAGCTGATTCAGAAAAAGTCATTTCACTGAGAAGTATGCATTAGCATTTTAACACAGAATGAGTCTTTAGATCTTAGACAAAATGTCTGCATATGTTTGAAGGTTGTTCATTATCCCATTTTCCAATCCTTATACCCAAAGTGAGAACATATTTAGCTCAGGTAACTCATCCCTGTCCTTAGTTTTTCTAGTACTTCATTGACTTTTTCCCAAGCAATCTCCTTTTTAAAAGAATGCTTCAATCTTAAGCAATTCACAGCATCAACTTTCATAAATCAAATCAGTGTCAGCTTGTTCTTTGAAATTTTTCTCCATTTTCTTAGCTTTCTAAGCCAGTCTATCTATTTGCTGGAAGAAGATGACAGCTTGTATTGCATCTCTGCTTGGAATGACCAGGTTAGTTATTTGTTACCCTGATCCTCCCTCTTAATCACATTTCACCTCATTCCCCCAAACTTGCATGAAGGACTGTGTATAACGAATTTCCTGCTTGGGAAGATTTCCTAAATCTTTCTCTTTTGTTAATTAGGGATATGAACATACCGCTGAGGACCCTTCACTTCTGTATCGTGTAGAGACCATGCCAGGCCTAGGCTGGGTGCTAAGAAAGACTCTGTATAAGGATGAATTGGAACCCAAGTGGCCAACACCAGAGAAGGTCAGTCTGTTTTCACAGGTAGTTTTTCCTTACTGAATAAGTGTGTGTGTGTCTGTGTGTGTGTGTGTTAGGTTGATGGCCAGTTTTGCATTACTACCATCTGGTATGCAAAATGAGTTAATGATTGTATCATTGGGATTATGGGATACTCTTCTAGCATATTCTTTCTAACTTTACAATTTCCAAATAAGTAAATGCGGCATTCTTACTAACAACCCTGTTGGCTAAGGCTAAGCAATTCTACAAGATGAAATCCATATGCTGTATCTAAAGTGCAACCCAGGTTCAGGAAACCTGCTCCAACACTGCATTCAAAAAACTTCCTTAATTGGGAAAAGTTAGAACCATTGGAAAGGTTTCATTATTATTTTTTTATGCTTGTATACATAAATGCTGCTTTAAGATTTAAGCAGTCGTGAATTGTCCCTCAAATCATCTAGAGTTGTACAAAAAGAGTCAGGAAGAAAAATTTCAGAAGTTAGTACATCAAGGTTTCAGTAGAACAGAATAAAAGGAAGCCTTCCATCCTTCTGAGGTCACTAAAATGAGGACCCAGATTGTTGGGGGCAATATGCTGACTCTGTAAACCACTTAAGGAGAGCTATAAAGCACTGGGAAGCAGTATATAAGTCTAAGTACAATTGCTATTGCTATTAAAATAACTGACTTCATGATAGCTATCTAAAAGACTTCAGATTAGAAGTCTGCTGCTTTAATAATAATAGTAAGCTAATGTATCGGCCTCTTCTAATCTGAAGTCTTCCAAATACATTGAATTCCATTTCTAATCATTTCTAACCACTATGCTCAAAAGGGAACAGATTTGGAGGTCCTAGGCTGAGAAAGGCAGATTTAGTTTCTTCTTCTAAAGAAACACTTCATAAAGGCAAGCATTGGCAAGCTGTTGCTGTGCCTTTATCTACCATCTGCTTAGAAATCATTTTACTGATTGGACTTGGTAAAGCAATTGAGAATGCTTAATACAGATCTAACAATTAACGTACTTAAATAACACTTGGTCATGCATGCTTGTGTATTTTCTAACAACTTCACATCATTCCCAACTGTTCTTGCAATCTAAATATCACAGTGAGAGCATGCAAGTGTTTTTTAAAAATGTGGGATATACAAGAACAACAAAAGCATTACAAGAGAGAGGAAATGCATTTTTGAAGCATTCAGGTTTTACTCAAGTAATAAGCTCACCGACTTGCCATTTTCTCCCATTTATCAGTTTTTTATTAGTTTATAATGTAGCATACAAAGAAAATACAAAAGTAAAGAATAGGAAAAATAAGCAAGGGAAAGGGGAAGAGAAAAGTGAGGGAAAGAAAAGGGGAAAAAGAAAGAAAAGGCATTGACTTGCCATTTTCTAACTCTGTGACAAACTCAAGGCCTGTAGGCCGCATCCAGCCTATGAGGTGCTTAGATCTGGCCGGCGGGGCTGCCTTGGAAACAGCAAAGGACTGGCCCATGGTGCCTCTGCCAGTGAAAATGGAGCACCTCTGCTAACTAAAATGGAGCTTGGGCGGGGGGGGGAGATGACAACGATGCACTGGCAGAGGGCTAGCAAAACAAATGAAAGGAGAAATGTTTCCCCTTTTGCATTTGCGCATGCAAGAAGGGACAGGAAAAGAGAAAGGGAAAGAAGAAAGACAAAGAAAAAGAAGGAAAGAGGGGAGGGAAGAAGAAAGGAGAATGAAGAGGGAAGGAAAAAGAAGAAAGGGGAGGGGAGGGGTGGGGAGGGAGGGAGGGAGGGAGGAAAGAAGGAAGGAAGGAGATTATGAGAGTGAGGGAGGATCTGAGGGAAGTCCTGCCTTAGCACTTGGCCACCACAGGTGCCCCCAACATGAGTGACTTTGAACTGGCCACGTCCACCCTGCCCTCCCAAGGTCAAACACAATCTTTATGTGGCCCTCAATGAAATCGAGCTTGACACGCCTGCTCTATAATTTCCAGATTATTTTTTTTAAATCAAGTACCATTATGTGACTAGCAAATGCCTAAACTAATGCTATATAATTGCGTTAGTCAGGGATTCTAAAAAAGCCTGACTTCTAATGCCAAAAAAAGTAACTGAAATCGACCACAACAAAACATATTTCCATTTTGTTCAGATTTTATGCTTATGTATAAAGTATATGTTGGAACGGAAATCTCTTGAGCACTAGTGCCAGGATACATTCCATTTTAAAAACTGAGTAATAATAAGAGCCACATCTGAAACTTGGGCTGAGTTATCTTTTGTTTCAGAGCTTCAATTAAGCATTACAAATACTTATGGTGGCTGCAGTAAAATAAGTTGCTCTTCTCCGTGTTGTATTTTGCTTGTTTTGTTCTCTCTCAGCTTTGGGACTGGGACATGTGGATGCGCATGCCGGAACAGCGGAAAGGCCGTGAATGCCTCATCCCAGACGTGTCCCGTTCATATCACTTTGGCATTGTTGGCCTCAACATGAATGGCTATTTCCATGTGAGTCACCCTGCTATAAACTCAAATGCAGAAATAGTAGCTCCTCTTCGTATCCTTATTTATTCACAAAATAGCCTGTGTAGGTATTGAGAGGTGTGATGACCCGGGGCGTGGCACAAAAGCAACAAAGTCACAAAAATAGGTAAAGTCCCTTTAATACCTCCAACTTGGCCCCCAATGTCCAGTTATCATCGGCTGGAGAAAAAAACTCTCCCAAGAACAGTTTTTAAAGAGAAGAAATTCCATCCGAACCTAATTTCCAGATTATTTTTTTTAAATCAAGTATCATTACATATAAATTATAAATAAAAACCAACACAAACCACGCTGCAGCAATTAACGAGACTGGGCAGGATAAAGAATTGAAGACTTCAAAAGATAATGAAACACACACAGTTGGGAGGATGCCAGAACTCGGATAAGACTTGACAAACCAAAATAATTCACGCTTTGCTTCCATCAAGGAGCTGTGCGCAAACAACCTCTTTATCCTGTTTTCCCAGCTGCAGCTAATGAAGGGAATCAGGGCCTTTTTCTCCCCCGTCACCCACGTTGCTCCCTTCTCTGTTCCTCCCTGTGTGCCCTAGGATGAAGAGTGTGTGGGTCTGGGTCTTCCTCTGAATGCCCAGCTGGACTGTGCCCTTCTCCAGTTTCCTCCACAGCCACCGGAGCCACACTCCCACTCCCTGTCAGCTGTTCCACCTCTCCCTCGGAATCAGATTCCAACAGGGGCATGACAAGAGGTTTCAGTTGAAGAAGAAGCACAGTGAGCTTGTTCAGTGTCACGTGCTTCTTTGCCTTTGAGACAATGTCTACCGATGACAGCCTAATTTTGGAAGGAGGAGAAGCTGATATTTTAATAGTCTATGCTAATCTCCCATATTAGTATTCAAAGACCATTATAAGTGAATGCAACTTCTCTGGATGGGCAAAGTAGATTTTAAAGCTTCATCTTCTGGGACTAAAACAGAAGACACCCTCCTGCTTGTGAGCACTCAGAGAGAATTGAGTAACTGTTTTAGGTAATAGAGTAGAGGGCTGGATTAACTATGAATTGACCCAGGAAAGCAATCAATAACGTCTTCGGTTGATTTATTCCTTAATCCCAATGTTTGCAATTTGTCCTTTTAGTCAGACATTGATAAGCAAAACTCAGCAATTTGTTCACCAAGTACAGCTCTCTCCAAATGCTTGCTTTTAGCATTATCTATGAAACAAATGAGATGGTTCAGCTGTAGTTGTTTTTCTTAGACAATGATGGAAAATATTTTCCTTGCAAATTGTTGAATGCAACAGCAGTATCCATGGCACTCTCCCTGCTGTACTTCAGAAGAAAAAGTGGAAGGCTAGGGTAAATGATAACTCGAAACCACCTTTTTTTTCCCCATTCATATTTTTCTAGGAAGCTTATTTCAAAAAGCACAAGTTCAACACGGTCCCCAGTGTACAGCTTAAGAATGTGGAGAGGTAAGTTCAGTACATAGAGAATATGAACAAGCATATAACATGGATGCCTTCTGATCTGAGCATAAGCTTTCTTGTGTAGGCAGCTCACTAATATGAAGGTCACCATTTCAGAGTACTTTAGGAACATGAGCAAATCAAGATCAACCTAACATAATACTCTTGACTGGAAACCCTCCTCAGGATGGAAATTAGATTCCCTTACTATTTTCAGACAGCAAGGATTTGGATTAATGGAGGGACTGTTTACTAATGCCCAACCAAGGTAGACTTGTAAATTATAATTCAGTGGTTGACTCTTGGCAGCTTCTGGTTTGGTTCAAAAAATATGCACCTATAAATGTTCCATATCAGTTCATGAGCACAAGGAACAAGAAGAGACATTGGAATAAAAATAGAAGAGCAGACATGTAAGCGCAACTAGTTTGGTGCAGCTGGTTAATGGTTTAATAGGGGCTTCCATGTGCAGAGGGAAAACATTTTGTCATGGAAAACTGAATGAATGAATGAATGAATGAATGAATAAATAAATAAATAAAATACAATACATACATACATACATACATACATACATACATACATACATAACACTTCAAATTGTATATCACATTTGAGTAACAGCCTGCTGACTATAAAATGCCTTTACAGAAAAGAATGGAGTGGGAGATTTGGGATTAACCATACCTGCCTTAGTAACTGCGGCATTTACTGGGCTTGTATATCTCTGCAGGCATTATCTGCCATTCCCTGGATTATTATTTGAGCCCTATGTAAACACACACACCCATACACATAGACATATCAATGTTTGTAGATTCTGACTTTTCTCTATTGCTAAGGAATTTTTGGAAAGTGGGAGCAAACGCTGAGGCCTCTGGGCAACAATTCAGTAGAACTTCAGCAGCAAAATGGCTGAAGTTTAGCAGCCTATTTTAGGCGATGTTTCGAGGATCGGCCGGAAGTTAAGGATGGAAATAAGAGAAGTCTTCCTGCGCTTCGCCCTACTTGCCACTTAAGATTTCACTGTTTATTTTGAGAGGAAAGGATGTGGAGATAGGAGAAGATGCAAATCAGCCATTTTGACACCCTCTTTTTGTGACACAGTCTTAAGAGTATGCGAAATATTCCATCCGCCTATAGAGTATAAAGCAATTCAGTTTTGGTTCTGATTTTTTATTTCTCTTTCTACTGTATAGTTTAAAGAAAGATGCATATGAAATTGAACTTCATCGTCTGCTCAGGTACCTTATGTGTTAAACAATGGATCACTGAAACTGATAGAGAGGTGGATGTCTTATATGGCCTGATCTAATGTGCAAAATGTTGGGACTGGAATTATGAAATGCTAGCAAATGCCTGAAAAGTGATTCAGAAGTGCATTGTGGCCAATTTGGTAACTAGCATACCTTTTTTTTAAAAAAATGATTTTGAAATAAGAAAGGAATTTTATTATCTCTCCAAGCCAGTTAATATTTTTGGGGTTGCATGTTCCTGTTTTGTATCTTTAATGTGGCACTTGCTTCATATTGTGGACTTTTCTGTCTACTTGCCCTCTCTGATCTTGTCTTATTTTCGCCCACTTCTTCAGCGAGGCCGAAGTCCTAGATCATAGCAAAAATCCTTGTGAGGATTCTTTTGTCCCAGACACTGAAGGAAAAACCTACGTGATGTACATAAAGATGGAGCAGGAGGCAGATTTCACTACTTGGACTCAACTTGCCAAGGTATTTTTCAGACACGTGGACAGACAGACAGACAACCTACTTAGTAAAATATCTTATATCGATAT